>NC_056725.1:510615352-510931166 GCF_019279795.1 Protopterus annectens
TTCTGTACGATCCTGTATGTCAGTCATGGGCCAAAATACTGAGTCCTTAGCAAAAAGTCAAACTTTTCTTTCCAGACTTTATAAAGTAACAGAACGGGACCAGCTTGTTACCGATACTCATTACTGATACACATGATAAACCACATGCCAGCATCCCTACCTCTGAAAGAATCACATTTATTATGGCCTTCTGTGTCCTGTTGCCTAACCTATACTTTACCTGTGCTATCACCCTGGGACTCACTGCAAATCTTCATGTTTACTGACCAGTTATGTGGTGCCACAGCCCACACTGGATCTTTGCAAAAAGCTGAGCAGGCCACGTGGCAGCAGCCTTCATGCTCTAATATGCCAGTAACAAATGTATTACATTTGCCTGGTATGACATTCCTTTTATGAATCTGGACTGTTTTAGGTGCATGGACTGAATGGCTTTAATATGTTCTAAAGTTGTTACTTTAACTTTCCTTCTCCAATTATCAGTACAACTGCAGTTACTGACAAGTCAGCAGTTTCCAGTCCGTGCCTCATTTTCACTGTTGTGCATAGGAATTACATTTTATTGTTGTTTGTTTTCCAGGGTAGAGCACTGATCTCCATGGACTTGTTCCAGACTCACCCTGAGAGCAGTGCCTGGTAAGGTGACTTGCTCAGAGTCCTACAGGTACACAGTGGAGGCTATAGGAATCAAACCTTGCTCCACTGGTCCACAGGAAACTTGTTAACAGCTCCTTAATCCTCTAAGCCAGTTGCCAGGCAGCACATCTGCCCACTTCCAGTACTCAGGGGCCTTATTCTCCTTCCATGATTTGTGGCAGGGGTTGGTCAGTGACATTACCAAATCTACCCTTAGGTTGTGAGGAATTCTAAGATGAATGCTGTCATGTAAGTTGTATTTGTCCATGAACAGGGTTGGTACATGTCCATACATACTGACTGGGCATACCAGAGTACAAGCTCTGCATTCAGCATGTTTATTCATGTTTCTATGTAATTACATAAGCTAGGGCAAATATAGAATAAATGATGATGGCTAGGGCAAATATAGAATAAACGATGATGGCTAGGGCAAATATAAAATAAATGATTATGAAACTGGGTCATGGGGGGCTGCAAAATCCATTGTTTTTTGTGAAAGCAGCAAATTGAAACTGAAACAGGCAAAATGCAGGTGATGAGAAACCTGATGGTGACCATAATGGCAGACAAAGTAGTTGCATTAGCAAAGTATTACACAAAGGGAAGCCAAAAAAAAGTGATTGTGAAGGACAAAAAAGGGAACTTGTCAATCAACTAACAACTGTTTCATCAAGTGCCAAACGACTGAAGTAATTTGGGCAAACATCTTTCACCAAGAGTTGAGATTTCTTTTTTCTCCAGTGTTGTGTGACCTCAGAGTAGGTATACATATACAAGTTTGAGGGTGTTGGAGCTGCCCTCCCTCATAGGGATGCAAGGAGGGCTTGCTCCCTGCAAAAACAATTACCTATGAGGCTTGCCAAAAAAATTTTCAGTTATTTTTTCAGTCAGTCAGTAGTGAATGAAAGAGTATTGATGGAATGACATGCATCCAAAATTTATTTTAAATACTTATTTTGTAAATCAGCTAACAAAATGTAATTTTGGAACAAATGAAATTTAATTTAATAGGATGCACTGCACAATTTCAGATGACAGCATGTGGAGACATTTTAAGGCAATAGTTACAAAGTTAAATTATCAGGAAAATGTATTAAAGGTCAAACAGTGCAACAGTCTATATATATACTAAATTAGAAAATACAGTCCATTTATCAAAGAACTTAATCAGATATTGAAATAAACTTCATAGAATGAACCATAAGTGCAACAGGAAGCACTCTATACTTATCAAAGGAATCAAAACTTTAACATTCATAGAAGATGGAACTCTAATGCAGCACCCACAATGGAGGAATTCATATCATCACTGAAGAAATGCATATTAATGGAGAAAAAGAACTAAAGAGTTAAGAACTTTTCCTAAGCCATTAGTTAATAGTCCGCGGAGGAAAGTTTTGAATTTGATTGATACCCTACAGAATGAACCAAACTGTTTCTAACTGTCATAGTTTATATATTAACTTATTATTTAACTACAAATGTTTTTATCTGAATCCTTTTTCTCAGGCTGAATGTTGTTGTGTCTTTCGGCTTTTCTCGGTTAGGGGTCGCCACCACAGAATTCTGGTCCGCTAATGATTGGCAGTAGATTTTTACGTGCCGAGTTGCCAGCCCTGACGCACAACCTTCAATGAAGGTACGCCCATTCACGCATGTCCCCAGACAGAAGACGCTCTAGCTGAGAATCGAACGGGACAACGTCTTACTGTGAGGCGACAGTGATACCGCAGCACCACCACCGCAGTTTTTGTCAGGCTGAATGTAAATACTGTAAATAGTTATTGAATGTTATGAATGTATTAAATTATTGTGTTATTTCAGCAAAATAAAAATCATTTGAGTAAAAAAAAAAAATTTAACATTCGGATATTACAGTAATTATATACAGTGCATTTATATATGTCAGAAATCTGTTTGGATTTACTGGTAGAATATATTGATAACCAACTATTAAAACAAGCAACATATAGTGAAGTTGCATGTAATATCAACACATATGCTAAGCAAATAGGAACTTATTAAAAGCCAAATTGCAATATTCAACAGAAAATTAACATGTATATAATGATATATATTAGAAAATGGAATTAAAGAATGTTTTTTATAGCAGTAAACAAAATCAAACAAGTAATATGCAGTAATTCTGTCACTGTAAATTTAATGTTTGAATGACGACGAGTAAATATAATGAATTTTTGTGAACTAATGAGGATGTGAAATCAAAGCAATGCAAATTTCAGGTAATAACTGCATATTTACTGAAGCACATTAAGTAAACTGTCACTGCCTAAACAAATGAAAAAGTGCAAGCAAAATTTTAACATGGAAACTAAACTTTATAAGCTATGTAAAAGCAGAGTGGAATAATGTCAACATATTACTCACTGCGTATTTGTATGGAAACATTTCGAGCTATTTTTGGCTATGTAAGCAAATAAGAAAGTTTTGAAATGAACAAAGGTTATACTACTTGTAAGGTAAGATTAAGACTGAGGAAACAGACTGCTGAATGGCAGAAAATAAGACACTCAAAGGGTCATTGTGAAAGCACGGCTCTGAACTTCTTTGCTCAAGAATCTGGGACAAAGCCAACAGAATGGGGGAAAGGCCCAAAATCAGGGGCCAGTTTTAAATATTAATGTAATTCTCAAAAATGTTAAAGGATAATCAGTTTTTGCTGCAATATGCATTTTTCAAACAGTAAAATGTATGAAACTCTAATGACTGACATTATTGATTCACTAATGCTCAGTAATTTACCAGAACATCAAGAATGTTACTAGATACAGGACAGAATATGAGGCAAAATCAGGGACATTCTGCATAATCAAGGACTATTGAGAGGTAGGAAGGACATGGTGTCAATAATAAGGGAAGGAAGTAACATGTAGAACACCCCAAACGTTGGTACTGAGTCCAATATTCCTCATCTTCTTTGTTTCAGGCAAAAAGGTAGGAAAGGAAACAGGATCAGCCTCTTTCCGGCAACACAAAGATATGTGCAACAATAGACAATGGGGGAGAGTTTAAGGAAATATTTGGAAAGTCTGAACAAGTGGACAGGAAGGTAGTAGCTGAGGTTCATTCCAGATAAATGTAAAGTACTGCACCTGGGCATGATCAGTTCAACTGTGAAGTCTTAGCTGTGGGTAATGGAACTGATGGAAGGAGAGCAGGAAAAGGATCGGTCACTCTTGATCCAACAAGGATTAGACCATCAGAAGTGAACTGAGAGAGTAGTGACAACAGCAAACAGAATGTCTGAGTGCATCCTCTCCATGGTAGACTACAGAAGCTAGAGGTAGTTCTTTCACTCAGGTAACACCTTGAGTACTGTGTGCAGTTCTCAAGGTCATACAAAGAAAAGGACATTAGATTGGTAGTAGGAGCCCACCTGGGGACATCCTCTCAGAATTGAGGAGGCGGCTCTAATTCTGTGGGCACACTGGCATGGTCTAGCCTAGAAAGCCACAAAAGAAGCAAGCTTCAGGACCTGGTAGAGGGTGTGATTGAGTGGACAATGGATAAACACCTTCAACCTATACCAGATCCCCTCCAGTGTGTTGCAGACTCACTGAAGCAAGCTATGACATATTCGATTTCAGTACATGTGAGGGTATGACCTAGAAACTATGCCACTGACACCAATTAACATGTCAAAGATATGTTTTTTAGTGTCTTTTGATCTGCATTGCTACCCCAAATAAAAATGGAATATGTTACATGCTTAGCCCTGAGAGTGTGTAGGAAATGAACACTGCCACCTTTGGCTATGATCAGTACTACCTACCACCTTTGGCTATGATCAGTACTGCCGCCTTTGGCTATGATCAGTACTAGCAACACCAAATATTGTTCATACTGAGTATATGCTCAGGAGGGCTGGGAACACAGACTTCTGAGGAAGTCACCCACCTAACAACGCATAGTGCCTTACAATGCTGTCCTACCAACAGTAACTGGATTTTTGCTAAACTATTGCATGCACATACACACACACACACACACACACACACACACACACACACACACACACACACACACACACACACACACACACACACACACACACTCACACGCAGACACACACACACTATTTTCCACACGAGGCTAATGATACCTTCCATTGCCAGAACCCTCCCTGCTCCAATGATAGTTTGTCCAGTTTGGCTGCAAGGACACAATTACTGTACCACTATTAAAATGAGGCAAGCGTACTTTAGCTATCCAGCTTCTCTATTTTGAAATGTGGATGTCAACAATTAAAACCAACTATGGCTGTGTAATTTTCCTTTTATAATTTATAATCCACCAGACACAAATTTTTGAAATCAAAGAAATACATTTTTTACTTAAAGGAATTATGCAATGCAGTTTAAGAATTAAATATACAGACGTATGTGATTGTAAGAATTAAATAAACAGACATGCATGTGATTGCAAAGCGAAATATAAAATAAATTTTAAACAGATATCATAAGAAAACACTGTATAATTAGGTAGCTGGTTTAAACACTCACTCTAGATAAACAATTACTAGAATCTGCCTACCACTACCTAGAAACTACAAAATATAAATAGGCAAAGCAAATGGAAATTAATTCACATATCCAGTACAACTGATAGTCAGTCAGTCATTACCTTTCAACTGTCAAGCGAAGCCCGAATGGCTTCTGAGCTGAATTCTCAGAAAGGAATCCCTATACCTGAAGACTTGGTGGATGGTAGTGGTAGGTTAGAGAGATATTGCTAGGTAGTATTCATTCATCACAGTGCATTCAGACAAATCCCCATTTCAAATCGCAGCAACAGATCTTCTGGAAAATTCACAGCTGAATGAGGTAAATCTGGTAGGAAGTAGCTATGAAGCATAGGCTAATGTGAGTATGTGTGGGTGTGCATGATCACATATGCCACACACACACACACACACACACACACACACATACACACACACACACACACACACACACACACACAGACACACACACACACACACACACACACACACACACACACACACACACACACATTTTCATTTTGATACAGCTTTACAATAAAACAATTATATTTTGCAGTGTTTTCTGCATAACATTTCACATTATTTATGTTTTACGTTTGCTTTATTTTTACAAAAAAAGGAACAACTGCAGTTTTCATACACTTTCTTTTTACATTTCTCATCCTTGCTGCATCACCATTGAAAACAGTTGCAGGTGTTTTTATACAGTCTCTAACATATGCACTGTAATGTGTGACACTGATGTCATGTCACCTGTATCATGTGACTGTATTGCTCTTACGCCACTCAGAATTCTAAGCATCTTTATCTTTTATGTTAATCCAGAGCTGCCCTGTTTCTTCATTATCAAAAGACTGAAAAGTTGTGGGAAAGAGGCATAGGATGGTTTTCAAAATCCTAGGGTTCATATGTGCACAAGGGGCAAACGGCAAAGAGTGTCATTTCACCTTTATGCAGATATGCTGAATGCCAGTTAACAGCATAGGATCATAGAATCATAGGAAGTTACTAGGCTATTGGTCCTGAGGTCCTTACAAGCCTAGCCAAGAATTTAGTCCATGTTCCAACAAGTCAGCACCCTATGCCGCTGTCCAGCAGGGACACAGGTGGAATCCCAGGGGTATATTTTCTGTTCCTCATCCAGTTATCCAAGTTGCACTTAAAAAGGGTTAATGAGGTACTCTGATTGACATGGAGAGGGAGTCTATTCCAAAAAAATGGAAGTCTCTGGGACACAAATCTGTCCCACCAACAAGTCCTATTGATGTCACAGACCAGGTTGAGGTCGCTCATGCGGGTTGCTCAATTGGAGCTTGACTTGCAGGTATGCAGCAGTTCCATCAAAGCGTGGTCTGAGATTGCTTTATATGCCAGACAGAGGTCACCTCTGAGGAGTCTGTAGGAGACTGAGTAGAGGGACAGGGCCTTTAGCCTATCTGTGTAGGGTAGCTGTTTGAGGTCCTGGATTCTCCTGGTGAGGAACCTCTGTGGTCTCTCCAGATGTTGCATGTACTTTGTGAGGTACATGCCGAAAGGGGCATTGTACTCAATAATGGTTATTATAAGGGAAGAAATACAGGGATGTTATGACCTCCTTGTTCCTGGATGAGAAACCCTTACTAATGAGGTGGGCTATGTAGAAAGCTTTCTGTACAATGGAGGCAATATGGTGGTCAAAAGTCACTTTGCTATCAATCTGGGTGCCCAAGTCCCGCACGACTGATTGCATGCTTAAGACCTTATTATCAATATGATAATTTGTGGGGAGGTCACTCTCCCCAAAGGGGATGATGTTGCATTTTTTGGCATTCAGTTTGAGGCCATGCTTCTGGCACTAGTCATTTGTTTGGATGAGACCCTCTTGGAGGATGTCCATATCACTAGGGGAATTGATGACAGCACCCAGCTTGCATTCATCTGAAAACTTGGTCAGCCATATCCCACTGGTTTTGGCCTGTACCTCAAAAAAGTATATCCCAAACAGCAGAGGCCCCAAGACTGATCCCTGGGGTGCACCACTCATTATGGGTCTACTGCTTGAGGTGGCTTCTCCTATTTTCACTAGGTGGGTTCTATCAGTGAGCCAGTTTGCTACCCATCTGGTAACATATGGATTGATGCCTAGTTGAGAGAGTTTATCTATTATACCTGAGTGGGGAATAGTATCATAGGCCTTGGCCAGGTCAAGGTAGATGGAGTGCATTGTCTTCCCCTTGTCCATGGCCTTGGTGACTGTCTCAAAGAAGTCGATCAGATTTAAAAGGCATGATCTCCCCTTGATGAAACCAAACTGAGTGGGATCAAGTGTCTGGAGGTTGCTAATATCCTTGTTAATGAGGTCCACGATAATCTCATGGCCTTGCAGATCAGGCTAGTTAGGCTGATGGTTATATAATTTCCTGGATCGGTGGATGCTCCACCTTTCTGCAAAGGAATGACAGTGGCTGTCCTCCAGTGACTGTGTGAAAGTGAAGGTTTCATAAAATAGATTAAAAATAGTGTGCGTTTTTGTGAATGTAAAGTTTTCAGTGTAAATTGACAATAACTTTTGTCACTTTTTATAATTTAGAGGTGTGCATGGGATTGTTTAAGTCCATGTACAATGAATGAGAGTGGCCCTCAGCGCAGCCATGTAGAAGTGAATATAAAAAAAGATATTAAGGTGTTATGTACTCAATGTCTGGGTGTCCTTATGTGGGCACCCTGATCGGTTCTTTCTAAGGCTGAAAATGGAAAAATGGGACAGCAGGAAATGGGGGAGAGAAAAGTCATAAGATGAACAAAAAAGGAAGACATCAAGAGGGTTGTGCTGGAGGAGGTGGGAAAAGGGGGTACTATATTTCTGGCAGAAGATAGACCCCTGTTTTTCACATTTTGTATATAAAAGGGAAGTTTGGGAAGGAGTAAGGGAAGAGGGTGTAAGAGAGAGGCTTAGGGAATAGTTAGGGAATATACACAACATAAAGGACAGACAGGAACAGTATGGTGGGCTGACATGAGTGGGGGGGTCAAAATACAGATGACACACAAACACAAAAGGCTAAGGGTGAGTAGGTGTTGAGTCAATCAAAACTTGGTCCAGAGGACCTCAAATATTCCCACTGGCTTATAGAACTTCAGTGAGGGACCCAAGTGACACGCGGGGATGGAGGCCACTCATGGCTTGATGG
This sequence comes from Protopterus annectens, assembly GCF_019279795.1. NCBI lineage: Eukaryota > Metazoa > Chordata > Ceratodontiformes > Protopteridae > Protopterus > Protopterus annectens. The sequence continues at coordinate 510,623,687 of NC_056725.1, forward strand.
ATGGAGCCTACTGGTTCAGTAAGTCTGCAACACACTGGAGGGGACCTGGTATAGGCTGAAGATATTTATCCACTGTCCTCTCAACCACATCCTCTACCAGGTCCAGAAGCTTGCTTCAGTGAGTCTGCAACACACTGGAGGGGACCTGGTGTAGGTTGAAGGTGTTTATCCATTGTCCACTCAACCACATCCTCTGCCAGGTCCTGAAGCTTGCTTCTTTTTTGGCTTTCTAGGCTAGACCATGCCAGTGTGCCCACAGAATTAGAGCCACCTCCTCAATTCTGAGAGGATGTCCCCAGGTGGGCAGAGGGGAAATAATGAATATTCACTGACCTGGGAGGTACAAAGCAGGACTGCCCTCAGAATCCCTGGGCCTGTGGAAAATGGAGCATAAAAGAAAGAAAATTTAAAAAAAAAATGAAAAACTATAAACAAAAGAAAAAAAGACAGAAGACAGGGAGGGAGAGAGAGCGAGAGAAAGATGCACATGCAAAATGTAAACAAGGATGAAAAAGTTGTTGTTGCAGTATTTTATTGACAGTGAATATTAAACATTTCTTCAGCAGGCTTACTTCATGAATTTATGCTACATATTACATTCTTCAATAATGGTGCCAAATGATACAACTATTGACTCTGGTGAAAGAGTTACCTAGTATAATTGCATTTTTCTGTAGTTATATTTGAAGCAGTCCAACACAGAATTGTCACATATATTTTTTTCTTTTTTTCTTATACTTCTATAACGAAATGAGTTATACTCTATGCATCTTCAAGTCTCTTAAGCCTCCTACCTAATCGACTCGTATTGTAGGAGATAACCTCCTCAGCTGTACAAATATGAAGAAAGAGAATGCATATTTGTTTACCTGTGTTATGATTGTGACTATTCATTGCTTTATTAATGCAAAGTTCTATCAATAAGGAATGTTATGCTTATAGTCTAACAATCATTTCCTAATGTCTGCATTTTCTTGGTACCAGAAATTATTACAGGGTGCTCTTTGTTACTCTGATTTGCTCTATTGAGAGGCACCAGAGTATCTGGGGATGGGGGACGGTTTACTATCACTGAATTGCTTTTTACATCTCCTTACATATTCTAACTTTTGCTAAAACATATTCTTGACAGAAATACGCTTTATGATATGCAGAACTTATTTGTGTTTTTCTGAGGTAATATATGTTTAAGTATCTGTAAAGCATACAGTTCCTACTTAACTGGTAAAATGAATTGAGCAGTTCAGCATTCTTCAAGGCGACTGCAGATCATACACTTGCTGCTTTGTACCCCACTCACAGAGTGCCTAAGGTGAGGTGGATAGCTCTAGTCAGACATTTTTTATGTGCAACACTATTCTTTATGAAAGCTACATATTTCACAAAAGCATTCAGTTCAAATATCAATAAACAGTAAGACCTTACTTCTCCCTACTACTAACCACTGTAAATGATTTCAGGATTTATAAATTTCATACAAATTGGTATTCGCTATTTATTTATCCATATGCACATCTGAATATTAATGCTGTCAGTCATGCATATATACATATATAGACATGGCTGCATTGAGTTTACCTATTTATAAATGCACGGTTACGACATTTTGCTTACATTAACCTTTTTACATTATAAGAAACAATAAAAAATGCTTACTGTAGAACTCTGGCCATCTCTCCTGCAACTCACTGGGACAGCTGGTTCCCTGTCCGCTTCTGAAGGTCATTTTTCCTGTGCTGACTCTACTGCCCAGAGTGGGGGATGTCTTTTGTCTTCCACTTATTGTCAATTATAGCTTGTTAAATTTCCTGCAGGCATGACTACTGCAATAGTTACAGAAGGATCTTGATCTGTTTTTTAGACCAGTTTGGGGCTCGATTCTGGGCTTTCATAGATGCCAACCTACAAACTGCCAGTGATAAAGTGAAGAATATAGCTGCAGGTGAGAAGGCAACCCTATGTTGTGTGACATTAGCATGTACAGTCCATGAAGCCATATAAGTGTAATACCTATGAACATGCGTTAGTCTCAAGATTGGTTTACTAATTGGATTGAGCAAGTCACATAGACTTCTTTAGGTATTTTGCTCATTGGTATTACTACTTTATTTATGTGAATGGAAAACTTTCAACAGTGTGGTATATGCAAATGTAATGCAGTGATGGTTTCTATAGCTAATGAATGAATTCAAAAGGCTATCAGTATTTATTTCTTTGCTTAAGCAAAGCATTTATGACATCATGGTCTTAAGGTTGGGAATGTAACCTGTGTTTCTTTGATGCAGTCATTTCTGGCTGGAAAATTTGTTCATTTTAAATGTTATTGTGGTCCAGTTTAAGAAAATCATTGGCAGTAACTTTTAAAGTAATGTATGGGACCATAGGGACACATTACTAATAGGTTAAAGTTCAGTTATACTAATTGTTATTATACTGAATAATATATTTAAGATCTCCTATACACACGTTCCCATGTTCAGTGCCTTTCAGCACAGTGTGCTCCTGACAATCCTAGATCACTTTATGCATGTTGTACCTCATACACTCGTGCAACGGTGCAATTCGTAGAGTTCAGTACAACTGAACTTCATTTGCTAGGAAAATCATAAATCAGCTTGAATTTATGCCAACAAGCTTAAGTCCACTATTTTTACTTGCACTGAGCTGTGTTTCCTCTTCAATAGTCAGGGGAAAGTGCGAATAAATTAAAATAAATCAGGGAAAAAATCAATACTTGGAAATTATTAGAAAACTGACAAGATTACTACAATTCACCAACATCAGCTTATCAGAAGCATATTTATACCAGTTGGGTATGTCATATATGATTTTTTTTTTAAATATTAAAATCAGTGGAATGGGAAAGTGTAAGGTGGCATTTTTATCAGCCCAATAAATTTTCATACTTTATGCCCTTTATAAAGGTTGCAGAGAAGTAGGGCAGTACCATTAAATTATCAAGGTTATATTAAACATATATATATATATATATATATATATATATATATATATATATATATATATATATATATAAGTAATATTGACATTATATCAGCTGTCAATCATGAATTTTCAATACCACAAACGTTGCCAGTACACATAGGCTTCTCCAAATGGCATGCATTGAAATCAAACTGACTACATCTGCATAGGACAGAGATGTTGACAGCAAGGACTAAACCATATGTTAATTGTGGAAGCAACCATGAGCTTTTGACATGCAAGATCAAGGTAAAGCTTCACAAGAAGAAGAAGAAGATCATTAGAGACCTTCCAAAATATGACATTGAAAATATTCAACAAGACTACCGAATACAATTTAATAACAGATTTGCCACTCTTGACAAAGGAGATAGAGAGCCTGAAGAGTTATGTAATGACATTAAAACTGTAGTTACTAATGAAGCTGAAAAAACACTCCAGAAGAGAAATAAAGCCAAAAAATCACCTTGGATCTCAGAAGAAACTAGAAAAGTAGCAGAACAAAGAAGACAAGCAAAATTTTCTAGTGATAGAGAAAAAAGTATCAGAAATGAACCGAGAGTTTCACTGTCAAATTCAGAAAGACAAGGAATGACATTTCAAGAATGGTTGGACATGTTGGCTGGACATGTTGACAACAAACATAGGGATGACGCTGAAGGACCTCGCCAGACTAACACAAAACTGACTTATTTTTGGATCTTTAATTCATCAAGTTGCTAGGACTCTAACCCAAGATGATGGCACCTAGAGAGATATAAGTAATGGTTTAAAATAGTAACTTCAGAAAATTAAAATAGCACACAGTACACTTTTGAAAAATGTAGGACTAAACTGTCTTTATGTGGGAGCCCTGTGTGAATCAAGTTTAACTGTGGCCATACATTAATGCTTTCAGGTTACAACACACTATAGCATCAGGGATCAGGACATCATAGAAAGAACTTCCCACCTGATGATAATTACATTCTAATGGATGCCTTCAGGTCATATGAGAAAAGGGGACCAAAGCAGGCAGAGACAGCACAGCCATGGAATTAAATAGCGACTGACTTTAATGCTGTTGGGGAAGGAACTGCACATTGTCTCAGTGTAGCAAAACAACAAAAGATCTAGTGGGATGTGCAAGAACAAAAGCTAGAGAGAATGCAATTGCCTGCAACAGCATGGGTGGGGAGCCTTCCACAATCCAGCCATTAACACCATATGAGGAGTACCTTTGATCCATAAGGGGTGATAAGGATGATGCAAATGACAATAACACAGGAATCATTAGAGGAGGTCTAGGCACTAGTAATTTCAGACCAGTGCACCAGCCATAGTGTGGCACACAAGAAAGTTAGTCAATGTATGGCAAAAATAATTCATGCTGGCATATAGATTCATAGGTTCATAGGTAGGTACTAGGCTATTGGCCCTAGGGCCTATATAAGCCTAGCCAAAAAATGTACCCTGGCTTTCGCCACCCAAGAAAATTATTTTCCTGTGCCCCTGTCGAGCAGAGCCACAGAAGTGATCCCTGGGGTGAATTTCCCATTTCCCATCCAATCATCAAGATTTTTCTTGAAGCGTGCTAATGAGGAGCTCTGTTTGACATAAATAGGTAGTCTGTTCCAGAGTATGGGAAGTCTCTGGGATAGGAATCTATCCCTCCAGCATGTTCTGTTTATTGTGGTGACAAGGTTTAGGTCCCTAGAGCATGTAGCTGGGAGGGATTGGGATTTCTTTAAGTGGAGAAGGTCCAACAGCTCTGGGTTCGACATAGCTTTGTATGTTAGGCAGAGATCACCCCTGAGTAGGCGATATGCGATGGAGTAAAGCTGTAGTTTTTTGAGACAGTCTGCATAGGGCATCTGTTTGAGGCCAGTAATCCTCTTTGTGAGGTATTTCTGTGGTCTTTCCAGTTGTTGTAGATGTCTTGTGAGGTACATACCAAAAGGGACGTTGTATTCTACAATGGGTCTAATGAGTGATGAGTAGAGGGGAACAATGACCTCTTTTTTTCTGGATGAGAATCCTTTTGTGATGAGATGAGCCACATAGAAGGATTTCCTGACCACTGTGACGATGTGATTATCAAAGGAGAGACTACTGTCCACCTGTGTCCCAAGGTCTCTTATCACATTTTCAGCATTAAGTAGACAACAAGCTATGTGGTAGTTCATGGGTACAGAGTTTTTACCAAAGGGGATGACAATACACTTTTTGGCATTGAGCTTTAGGCCATGACTTTGACACCAGGTATCTGTCTCAGTGAGGTCCTTTTGTAGTTTGTCCACATCGTTAGGTGTTTCGATTATGGCTCCTAGTTTTCAGTCATCTGCAAACTTTGTTAGCCAAAGACCTTCTGTGTTAGCCTGCATTTCAGAGAAGTAGATACCAAACAGGAGAGGACCCAGGACTGAACCCTGTGGTACTCAACTTGTCACTGGTCTGAAGTCAGATTTGGAATCCGCTACTTTCACGGTGTGGGTTCTGTCCGTGAGCCATTTGGCAACCCATCTTGTGACATAGGGATTTATACCTAGTTTAGTGAGCTTATCTATAATTCCAGAGTGGGGGATGGTGTCGAAAGCCTTGGCAAGATCTAGATAAGCTGTGTGAACCATTTTACCCTCATCTATGGCTTTGGTGACTGCTTCAAAGAAGTCAATCAGGTTTAGGTGGCATGATCTGCCTTTTACAAATCTGAACTGGGTAGGGTCCAGAGTTTGGAGATTACCAATGTCTTTGTTTATGAGTTCCACGATGATACGTTCCATGGCCTTGCAGTCCAGGTTTGTCAGGCTAATGGGACAGTAGTTCCCGGGGTCCATCGTGGCTCCCCCTTTGTGGAGTGGGATAACTGTCACGGTGCACCATTCAGTGGGTACAAAGCCTGAGGTGAGGCTATGATTGAATATGGTACTTAGGTAGGGTGCCAGTTCATTCTGTAGTTCATGTAGAACGCAGCCTGGGATATTGTCAGGTCCCATGGATGCTGTGTTCTTGGCTTTGGAGAGTGTGTTTTTTACCTGTGCAGCCGTGATTATAGGAACTTTGCATTCTTCCAGTATAGAGATGGGCCCTCTAGGGGGTGAGAGGGGGGTAAAGTTAGCACTGAACCTATCTGCTAGGATGTTGGCAATATCAGTTTGTTCTGTATATTTAGTGCCATTGCGCTGTAACTCAGAGCAGATCTGACTGTTCCCACTCAGATTCTTGACATAGCTATAGAATACTTTGTGGTTGTCTTTAGAGTCAGTGGCAATTTTGTTTTTGTAACTAGCTTTGGAGGATTTTATGAGGGATCTCACCTTCTTACTGAGGTTGACCAGAGAGTTCCTCCAGTCATGGCATTTTACTCTTTTTTGCAACAGTTTCTTTCTTCTGTTGTAGAGTTTGTTTATGGCAGAGGACCACCAGATTGGCTTCCTTTTTTTGGAGGATAACATCTTGGTTCTATTAGGGATAGCATGATCCATGCACTCGTGTAAGTGCTTATAAAGTGCATTTGTGTAGGATTCAGCAGTCATACCTCTATTGTCCGTCTGCATGGGTGTCATGAAGTTTGCCACTTCTGTCTTAAAAAGTGTGAAGTTGGCTTTGGAGAAGTTTTTTACGATGGTTTCCCTAATTGGGGGTGGGGGTGGGATGTGGATGTCTAGGCTGATTAGCTTGTGGTCGGATCTGACCAACGAGGAATTGACCTCTGGTGTATACTGCCAAGGATAGCTGTGTAACCATAACCCATCACATCTTTCCTCACTAGTTGCCAAATCTATGCTGGCCATACAAGAAAGTTCATAATGTTTATATGTTAAGTGTCCACATCATCTGTTTATAAAGAAATAATTTTTGGTTGTCAATGGTATAAATGTGTAGTCACTTAATTCTTCACAGACTGTTCACCAAAACCAAACAAGTAGATTGCAGCTGCACAACAGACTGAAGTTGGCAGCACACTGGCTGTCGACAGTAATGCCATAACTCTCATATTTATGAAACAGCCTGAGGACAGCGGCACACATTTACAAAGTGTACTGGCAGAACCCTGCATCCCAGGGCAGGTAGACAACTCCATAAATAGTGAAACAGGCTCACACAACCAACTCATTGAAGACATAACATTGCAAACTGAAAGGTGAGACACCATGTAGATCAATACCAGTGTCTTGTGAACCACAAAAGCATGTTCATGAAGATGTAGCCATTTCAGAGTTAACAGTACCTGCTATGACCCCTGTGCAAAGGGGTGCCCTGAGAAAGCATACATCACAGCTAGCACTGGAGATATGCAAGGCCTTGGATGCCCATTAGCAGATGTGCTGTGACATTATTCAGGCTGAAGCCACTGCAACAAAGGGTCAGCTAAAGATAGTTAGAGCACTGTGGAGTATACATGAAGAGTTTCATCAGTACATGGGAATGGTGGAGGGCAGAGACAATACAATGATGATCCTCATGTATGATGGAAAACACAGCATCCGTGTCTGCCTCCGTGCACACACAATGTAAAGACTTACCAGACTCAAACAGGAAAAACACCTGGACATGGACGGGGAAGTGTCCATACATGTAGGAATAAGTAGGCCACATACCACATGTTTCTCAAGGTAGTGCTACAACAACTACAGGTGACAGAACACAAAACAAGGCAGGCAGAGCTCATCAGCCTTCCTAAACACATGGTACAACCTCACAGATGATGTCTCAGCCTTACAGCATTGCCAGAGCAGTATCTAGAAGTTCTCCTGCATCCAGCAGTTCACAGCATCAATTTGCAGTAACTTGGCTCAAGCACTAATGCCAGCACTTATTCATGATCACTAGGACAATCACGCACACTATCACTAGGGGACATTGTGTATGACACATTAGATATAGAATTATATTATAAACCACATAGATAGCCACAGACAAGGATAAAAATACACAACTACTTATAATGTGTGTAAAACTGTGATGTCACCATGTATGATGTGAAAAACTCAAAACTTTTTTTTTTGGGGGGGGGCTATCTTTTGGTTCGGCAAAATACAAATACTTCAAATACTTGTAAGTTGATAATGAAGGTATGGATGTACAACTAGGGTCATGCATTTTGTACTGCAATAAATCCTGCCAGTGAAACTAGTTCTGATGTCACTTCTTCTTCAGGGCTACACAAATGATGTCCATTTAATAGTCCTGATATACAGAAATGGGTGTCGATGAAACAGCTATCTGATCTGATCTGCAGTATCACCTGAGGGAGCACCTCTGATCTGAAATGCAGTGTCACCTGAGGGAGCACCTCTGATCTGAAATGCAGTGCCACCTGAGGGAGCACTTCTGATCTGAAATGCAGTGTCACCTGAGGGAGCACCTCTGATCTGATATGCAGTGTCACCTGAGGGAGCACCTCTAATCTGATATGCAGTATCACCTGATGGAGCACCTCTGATCTGATCTGCAGTATCACCTGAGGGAGCACATCTGATCTGATCTGCAGTATCACCTGAGGGAGCACCTCTGATCTGAGTTGCAGTATCACTTGAGGGAGCATCTCTGAACTGATCTGCAGTATCACCTGTGGGAGCACCAGACATCAGTGGCTAATACTATACATGATACTTTGTCCAGCATATTCAAGAAAACACATTCATTATGTCATTACTTTTAATGCATTTAATACTGTCAGGTAACAAAACAGTTCTGATAATGTCGGCTATAAAAATACAGCACTTTGGAATGACTCTACACTTATATGAGTCATTACACTTGCCCTTATGCCTTTTACCAATAACCTTACAAGTAACAATTGTCAGTTAGGCATCAGAGTGGAGCTATGAAAAACAAAACAAATACAGCAAGCAATGAATTCAACATAAAAAAACAAAACAAAAATGTCTTTACCTAATATTCAAACTGTCAGATGTACATTGACAACAGGCTATGCGCTACTAAGTATAGTCCTCAGATAACACTACATGCATCACTTTTAAGCTATGTGATATTCAATTAAAAATATCCCACCCTTACTAGCATGGCCTTAGTAATGGTCTAGAAGCTGCCTTGATGTCTGCTGCATGAAGTCCCTTGATACTCCCGTTGGCTGACCACCATCATTATCATCACTGCCTGAAGGAATTGGGAACTGTACATTGTACTGCCAATATGGGGCAGTCGAGTACCAGACTGACTCATAATCGTGTTGTGCAGAATGCAGTATGCAGTAAACATCCTGCATGCAGTAACAGGGGCATACTGAAGTGCATTCCCTTGCTCATCCAGATGACAGAATTGGGCTTTCAGCAGGCCACTCACTCACTCACTCACTCACTCAATGACAATCCCTGTCTGGGTTGAGGCAGTTTTGAAGCATTCCTCAATAGCTCCGTTAGGGTTATGGACTGGTATCATCAGTCAGGATTTCAGTGGGTAGCCTGCATCACCTGCAAAAGAAAAAAGGATGAGGAAAGAGCTAACAAAAAATGGGGGGGGGGTTACTACTAAGCAAAACATTTATCAAATTATGCCTACAGAAATTAATATAACCATAAGTTTGCACTTGCCAACAAGGTGATCATGGGGTATTCTAACATAGTGGAAGAGGAGGAACAGTAAGCCTGTGTGCCAGATATGGGAATCATGGGCACTATCAGGATGCTGCCCAACACACTAGTGATGCACCCAAAGCATTACACCCTACCTGGCAGCTGATGGAATGATAGCTCTTCCTTTTCCAATATTGCTCTCCCCATGGTCCCAATAGGGCTATATTGGGAGCATGGGTGCAGTCTATTGTACAAAGCACCTCTAGAAACTGTGCCATCTCATAGCAGGCACTCATGGTTCTTTCTCAGTCTTGAGGTAACATTGGCAGATAAGTGTATTGATGCAGTTGTGCCAAGAGTATGTCAAGGAATTGCTCAAGAATCTTCAAGGCAGAAGCCTAAGAAATACCCAACATGTCCCCAGTTTCTGTCTCTCTGGCAGGTCCCTGTGGCAAGTATAGTGAGGGCTACCCACACCCTGGTGTCCACAGTTATAGGAAGACCATGCTTCTCCCATTCCTTGTCTGTGGGCCATATAGACTCAATAAAGCCCTTGCAATATACTTGTCTACTCTGAATCTATCAAGAATCTCTTGGCTAGCAAAACTATAGTGGGTTACTCTTTGCCTATCCCTGCAACTTCTTGGCTGACAAACACCTCTGGGCATCTGTGGTTTTCATGCAGCCAAAACAAGCAGGTGAGAATAAGAAATAGCCAGAATGGTAGAAAAAGTAAGCATTTTTAATGATTGCACAGTAGATAAAAAGGAGCACCTCTACCTTTTATAAGGTATATGTGTATTGAGCTGATGCACATAAGAAAGCAACTATGAATCACAAAGAAGTGGGAAAGGTCTTCATTTACATAAGACTGTCACGTTTTAAAACATTCCCCATTTATATCTAATTATAGTCTCAGATGTATAGGGCGGCCGTGGTGGTGCAGCGGTTAGCGTTGCTGCTTCACAGCAAGAGGTTCTCTGGTTTGATCCTCGGCTGGGGTACCTTCTGTGCGGAGTCTGCATGTCCTCCCTGTGGTCGCGTGGGTTTCCTCCAGGTGCTCCAGTTTCCTCCCACATCCCAAAGACATGCTGTAGATGGATTGGACACTTTAACTTGGCCCTAGGTGTGAGTGCATGCATGTGTGCACCTTCTGTGGAAGGTTGGGTGCTGGGCTGGCAACTCAGCACTGTAAAACTCCACTGCCAATCATGAGCAGACAGGTGATCCACTGTGGTGACCCCCTAACCGGGAAAAGCTGAAGGAAGAAGAATAGTCTCAGATGTATAAGTTTCCTTAATGTAAGAATTGATAGAACTGTAGAATATTGAAATGAACTGGAAATAACTGGACAAAACCAGAATGAGACTGGAAAGAATGTCTTTATCTTTCAATTACCCAAAACTGTGCTCAACAGGTGCCAGTCTCTCCTTTATTTATTTATTTGCATTTGTTTTCCAGGATACTCCACTGGGCCAAGGTGAGCCCATTTTGAGTCGAGGCCCGGGGAAAAGCTCCAAACATAGTATAACTAATACATAGTACATACATAGAATAATATGGCACAACATTATACATATACTGTAAAGCAATCCATTGCATATGAGTAGCACAGTGCAAATTCAATACAGCAGCATACACTGAAGAGTAATAAACAGTCCTGTCAGTACAGCATACAATAGATTAAAACACAACCAGTCCTTAGAAAGGCCGTTCATGGCTCATAACAATAAATTTAGCAGTAGGTCCTGTTGGTGATTGGTTGAGTGGTTTGGGTTATAGGGATTACATTCTTAGTACAGTTGCACTGTCATAGAGAGGTGAGATGTTGTTTCAATGAATTCTTAAAGAAAGGGGCACTAGTGATAGACCTTAATGATGGTGGGAGATTATTCCATAGTTTAGCTGCAGTAAAGGAGTAGCATATTTGTCCTGCTGCACGGGTTGGTTTCACTACATTTAGGAGCAGTTGGTTATTGGATCGAAGAGGTCTGCTTGGAAGATATTGTGTAAGCAGAGAAGACAAGGAAGGGCAGTTAGATGGTTTATAAATACATTGGTGTGCAGTGGTTAATTGAATAAGTGACATTTGATGTGGTAGTTCCAACCAGTTTAGTTGGTACAGAGGTGAGCAGTGGTGAAAAGAATAACTTGCATTTGTTACGAATTTAGCAATTTTATTGTAACATGAGGCTAGTTTGTGTTTGAGAGAGACTTGAATATCGGTCAAGAAGGTGCACCGTAAAGAAGAGTGGGTAGTAGGAAAGAAGAGGCAAGAGATCATTTTGTGGAGTGGTTGAGGAAGTATTTTTGTTTATACAGAGTTTCCAGTTTTTGGTGTGTTTTTTTAATATTGGTCTGAATGTGCAGGTCAAAAGTCAAGTTTTTATCTATGAAGACACCTAACAGTTCGGTATATGGTGCAACTTCAATTATTGTGCCATTTTGGGCTTAGATGGTGAAATGTTGCTTGTTTAGTCGAGTTGGGTTTTTTGGTAGAAAAAGGACAAGTTTAGTTTTTCTGGCGTTTGGGACAAGATGGTTATTGGACATTCTTATCTCTGTAATAGTGAGGGCATCTTGTGTGAGTTGGTGTAGTTCAGATGGTGAGTTGGAAGCACAGATGATTGTGGAATCGTCTGTACTGGATGACAGTACTTTGAGTACTAGAGGTGTGAAAATTATTAATAAAGATGCTGAACAAAAGGGGCCCTAGTATGGATCCTTGTAGAACACCTGTAGTTGTGTTCTGGAAGGAAGAGAATGAGGTTTGCCATTTGATAGATCGTTGCCTGTTAGTGAGGTAGTTTGAGAACCAGTCTAGGGATTGGGGTGTCATGCCCATGCCAGATAGTTTGGTGAGTAGGAGAGAGTGGGAGACAGTATCAAAGGCCTTGGAGAGGTCTAAGAAGAGAGAGGAGACAATTTTTCCATCATCTCAGGCCTGCTTAAGTGTGTTGGAGAAGGATATGAGAGCTATAGCAGTGCTATGACCTGGGTGAAATCTATGTTGGGTGGGAGAAAGGATTTGGTTGTGAAATTCATAGTGAAAAAGTTGGGCATGGATGCATTTTTCCAGGATCTTAGAGATGAGTGAGAGGATAGCAATAGGTTGAAAGTGGAGAGGTCTGTGTTAGTCCCTCCTTTATGTAGAGGCAGAATGCATGCAGTTTTCCAAATGGTGGGTATATAGTTCTCTAGAATAGATCTGTCAATAAGAATGCTGATGAGAAAGGTTATAGAATTTGCGGTGATTTGTAGGAATGTGTTGGTGCAAGGTTTCAGTTTTTGGAGCAGTTTTTTATTGTGTTGGTGGGGATAAGTGAGAGAGAGAGAGTTTGGTGGAAAAGGGAGTAACAAAGGTGCTGGAACCATAGGGCAAGGAGGGCACCCCCCCCCCCCGCCCACACACACACACACTTTTACAGCTGCAAGACCATCTTGTCTCTTGAGGAAAAAAAACTAAAAATTAATGGCTAGCCTGATCCCAGCACTAAGCAACATAGGAAATTACCTATGACTGCCATGGCGGGGAGGATGGGTTACCCTGGCCATGAGGCTTCAACAATTAAAAAAAAAAAAAAAAAACTCCATGGTGGCAGCATCTTCTTTAAGGAGGACCCATGTGTCGTTCTTCTTTAGAACGGTCCCATATGTCTGTGCATGCATTCCTGTCCGCCCACGCAGTTTAAAATACTGTACAGGTACAGCTTTTAAAGAGAGTATTCCAGTTGTTGCCTGAGTGTTTTTCTGCTTCCTGGTAAGGAGAGTTTTCTACCTGATCACATTTGTTGCTGCCCAAGTGTTTTTCTTGGTTCCTGTTTTTATTGCTGCCAGAGTCATGCTTATTCTTATTCTGCTGCCAGAGTCTGTTTTCTTATTGCTCCCAGACCAGAGTCATGCTTATTCAGGTGTGTGTGTGGGGGGGGGGGGATGTAAATTGCTCCAATTAGGTATATCTGGTAGTTAGTGTTACTCAGGCTCAAACCCTGTACCTTAGGTACAAGAAACAGGAGTCTGAATTCTCTACCCATACCACCACTTGGGATGCAAGGAGTTGAGTCCATAGCTTTCAAGTGTCCAGATTTTCACAGAATGTTTGGCTCATATTTTTTGGTCTGTTCCTCTTAAAATTTGTGGTTTTCTGGGAAATCACTGAGAACTGAATTCACTAAATAATGATAGCCCTTTAAGTTTCAGTCTTCCTGACTTTCAAGAAACGCATTGTAACACAAAACACTGTATTCTAGCAACTTTCTAAGATTATACAAGCAATGTTTAAATGTGCCCCTGGTTTTGGGCCTTTGTCCCCCCAATAAATTTAGTCTTTTTCCAGATTTCTTGTGCTGCAAAGTTGAGAGATTTAGTTGTGTCAAGTGGATTTTTCAATGAGCTAAGAGCTTCGGGGGAAGAGAAGTTTAATGCTGCTTATGACAAGCCTACTTGCATTCTTAGTAGCACAACAGGTAGTATGCTTGCTTTTGGTTTAGAAGGCTGTGGGTTGTAGACTTATATGATGGAAATGTTCTGAACTGAGCAGTTTTGTCATTTTTGGTTCACAAATTTTGATTCACTGCATACTGGAAAAATGTAACAATTCATTTAAAATCCACTCTAACAAGTGTGCTGTATTATACAAGGAATATAATTTAATACAATCAGGAACGTGAATCTAAGAACACATACATGTATGCATGGCCCTAAAAACATGTAAGGAACCTATAGTTTGAAAACAGCCCAGAGGTAAGCTTCGTCCTCCACTGGCAAGATACAAAATGAATGTGGGTTTTCATGCCGTTTCAATGAATGTGAGTTTCAAGGGCAGAGAGGTTTACTGCTCATGCTAAGTCTATTATCATAGTGAGACTGTATTGCTTGTTTAACAAATGGCCCAGTGTTTGTGCTAGTTTATTTCAATATCTGTAATCATTGTAGAAGTAAATAAGAAAACAATATGCATGCTGACAGGTTTGAACAGTGTTTATGGTAAGTGAGGAGAAATAGACAAGTAATGGAACACTAGTGGCTGAGGAGTGGGCTGCTGCTGGAGCAGTAGGAAGTTGCTGCAAGAGGGGCTTCTCTGAGGGGGCCCAATCTATTACCCTGCCTAGGGCCCCATTTAACCATGATCCAGCTCTGGTATTTTGCACTATTTTCTATAAATGATCAGAAGTTGGAATGAAACAATGACGTGTCAGTTGTAAAAAATAATAAGCACTTTTGTTCTGCGTTTGACAATAAAGGAAAGAGAGCATTTATTTTTACAACTGATACTTTGTTGTTTCATTCCAGCTTCTGATAGTTCATGGTTTTCACTGTTATTTAATAATTAATAATAATTAATAACAGTCACATTGTCGAACATGTCAGTGCACTTCTGTGGATTGTGGACCTCAACTGAAGTGGCAGCAGCCCACCCTGGTAGATTCTGGGCAGTCATTTATGAAGTAACAACAGTAAAAATGATGGTGATGATGGTGATGCTAAAGTAAGACTTAACGCAGGCACAAAACTGGAATAACGTTGCTGTTACTGTGTTTTCAGTAGTTAATATAGTTTCTTAATAGCCTTAACTCATTTTTATTCATTAATGCAAGTTGGCCCCAGGTTTGTTAAATTTTTAAAGTAATGTCAGAAACATTAATTTAGTTAAAAGAACAATAAAAATACTGTGTAATTTTTATTCTGCTTATAAAAAAGTTATTAAAGCTTCTTGCCTGACTTTAAGCCTTCGGTTAGGTTATTGTTATTATTATTATCATTATTGTTATTTTTCAAGTTGCCCAGTTTTTGTTGCACTTTTTTTCATTTAATTGAACAAATGAAAAAAAAATGCAGCAGGTCAAGCTTGAAAGTGGTAAACAGCTTTTGCTCACAGTTCTTATTTAAACTTCAAAACCTCACAGTTCAAGAGATAAAGCCAAAAACGTCGTAACGGGTCGGTATAAATATCAAAGGTCCAGAATCAGGGACAGATTTTAAATATAACATTGTTCTTATAAGCTTTGTTGCTAGAATAACAGGTTTTGCATTAGCCTGCATTTTCTGAAGGATATGAAGTCTAGACGTCTGAAACTCAAGTGTCTATTATTAAGTTTTGCAATCCTCATAAATTTGCCAGAAAATCACAGACATTATGAGGAACAGACCAAAAATCTGACACAAAATCAGGGACAGCCAAACATTTGCTCTGATGTCTCAACCTCTTAGGGCAAGAATCAGAAGAAAGAGTGTGAAAGGCTCAAAATCATGGGCAATTTTTAAGTTTTACTCTTGTCACCAATGCAATGGATGAGGGTAAAACAGTTCACACCACATTACCTTTACATGACCAAGTCTTTTGACACAATCTCCTACTCAGGTGTAGTACAAAAGATGAATAATCTAGGAGAAAACACTTACATCACTAGCTGGATTGCCAACTTGCACACAGGATGCAGGAGATCAAAACAAGGGGCATTAACTCTTGAAAGAGACAAGGCACCAATGGGGTCCCCCAGGGTTCAGTGCTGAGACTTTTTCTGTTTGGAATATACATCTCAAAACTAAAAGGAAATACAGAAGGGCTTTAGCTGACTAAGTTTAAGAAGACTGCAAGCTAAGATCAGTTATTGAATCCCAAATGACTTAACCATCATGTAGGAAGATTTGTCCCAAGCAATAACTGGTGCCAGAATCATAAATTGAAACTAAACTCCAAAAAATACATTATCTTATCCTTTGGGAAATCATCTACTCCATGGAACTGCCAAATTGACAATACCCCCTGAGAAATTACCCATTTGTTTGGCATTTGGGAACTTGTGTGTACAGTGACCTACCTTTTGACCAACAGGTGCCCAGAGTCATAAGAAAGTCTTTCTATATTGCACAGCTTATAAACAAATTGATTGCAACTAGATCTAGAGATGTTATTGTCCCCCTTTACAAAGCCTTCATTACATCAGTCATTTTGTATAATGCCCACTTTGGCATATATCTGTCCAGACCAATCCAACAATTGGAATACCCACAGAGATACCTTACTAAAAGGATACAAGTCCTAAACAATAAGTCTTGCATGGACCACCTCAAAGATTTATCACTATACTCAGTATCCTACAGAGTGCTTAGTGGTGGCCTGTGTCTGGCATACAGGTCATCCTCCGACCTAATACTGATGAACCTACTGAACATCAGCAAGTCAAATGGCATCAGAAATACTCATTCCAGGTACCTAAACTAAATGTTGTGGAGAGCTGGATATATATCAGAGAGGCTACAACTGTTCCAGAACAGAGTATCCATTCAAGTAAAACAAAGCTCATCCCTGTCCTATTCAAATGCAACTTGGATCCAAGGATGGGTAATAGAAAATGTACTCCAGGATTGCACCTTGTGCCACTAATGGATAGAGACAGTTCCTAAATGCTGCATCCCTTACATGGGTCCCTTCAAATTATCTATGGTATAGCCCCAGTTATTCTCAATAGGGCTAATATACAATTATCAGCCATGGAATAAGTAAGCCCAATCAGGAAATGTTAATTCAAGCACCAAAATGGAAATTGGCTAAGCTTAAAATGTCCTCCACGTGAACCTATGTTGTGTTAGTAATTAGTTTTAAAAAATTGCCCTTTTTAGATTACTAAGTTCACCTCTGACCCTCTGCCTCCCCAGCCTTCAACAGCTTCTGAGCCTCGGGGGAGTAGGGGTATGTTGGGGAATGGGTTGGGAGGAAACATTTGGTGCTTGAATTAACATTTCCTGATTGGTCTTACCTATTCCATGGCTGATAATTGTATATTAGCCCTAGTGAGAATAACTGTGGCTATACCATAGATAATTTGAAGGGGAATGGGTTTCTTGAAAGAAAGTTACTGTTTGTCGTTTTTGCATTTAAGTTACCTGTAACACATTGCACTTATGTTACCTGGCACTTGCTCACTAAAGCAATTATATAAGTCAGCACTAAAAATTAAAAGCACTACACCCTCACTCTCCACTGGCCCTTGTTTTCAATTATTAAGGAATTCCCAATATTATTCTAGCATGTCCAAAGGTCAGTTGTCAATCTCCTCTCCAGTCCAGCTGGTGAATCTGGGAATCTTGAGGCAATGTTACAACTGCCTCATGTACACAGACAACCCTCTCCTCCTCCCAACAAATTCCAACACGTGTGAGAGATGCAACCATATAGCCAAACTGGAGGCTAAGCTCTCTCAACTCAGTACTGGCATAACCAGTCAGGAGGAGAAGGAAACCACACTCACTACAATTCCAGTCTCACATAGACCTACCACGACAGCAAACCAAACGCATAATCACACAAAAACATACTCAGAGGCTCTAAATAATGATCTGCCTAAGCAGCAGAGACCTCCAAAGCAGACACCCAAGCAACCGCTACCCCAAAACAAAACACGTGCAACACATATCTCACAAAGTCAGTGTGCCGAACAGTCACAGCCCTTAAGACTAAACAACATACCTGATACACTTGTAATAGGTAACTCTATCGTCAGGCACACTGACGTCCTGCTCACCAGGCTGAACAAGGAGAGGGTCACGGTGAGCAGCCTGTCGGGCGCTAGGATCCGCCACATAACACAAGCACTCAGGTCACTCCAAGGCAAGTACAAATATGACTCAGACATTGTCCATGCTGGTGTGAATGACCTGAGACGTACTTCCCTGGACTACATGAAAAGAGACATAAAGGAGCTCTCTGAGCATGTAGCCCAGGCTGGTATGACCCTGACCTTGAGTAGCATCTTACCCTCACCAAGAATGATGCCACAATATGAAGACAAGATTATCAATTTCAACAATTGGCTTAAGTACTGGTGTCATTCAAAGGGGATCCAATGCCTGTCAGCTTGGGATGATATGCTCGACAAGCCACGATGCTTCGCTAGGGACGGCTTGCACCTGTCACCCTGGGCTTTCGGATATTGGCAAAGGCTCTTGCTACCCCTATAGTGCCTTTTTTAGGCAAGGCTCAAAAGACAAACCCACCTCCATAGGTATCACAAGGGATAAGAAACTAAGAGTAATGCTACTCAACGCCAGAAGTCTAAACCTGAAGATGCACGCACTCGAAACTCTCCTTAGCATGGAGAACATCGATATCTGTGCAGTAACAGAAACCTGGTTCAGGGCTCCCGAGAGCACCCCAGCACTACCAGGTTATACCTCATACCATGCTTTTCGCCCCAAAACTTGGACCGAACCACAAAGGAGGCGTATCGATATTCATCAAAGATACCCACACCTCCAGGTTGGTGGCAAAGCACGAAGCATCAGAGACTATCCATGTGCAACTAACAGTGGGTAAAACTGCCTTCCAGTTTATAGCCTGCTACAGACCACCCTCCCAAACCCAGGAACCCCACTCGGCCTTCCTGAGAACACTGGAAAATATGAAGATCTCTCCAAACACCATTATATTGGGCGACTTCAACTACCCAAACATAGACTGGGAGCATTATTCTAGCTCCAACACCCTAGCCCAAAGGTTCCTAGAATTTATAAACTCAAATGCTATGGAACAACTTGTTACCACTCCCACAAGAGGGGAAAACATACTGGACCTGATCATCACCAACATGGGGACTCTATGCTCCAGACCAGAAGTGTATCCCTCACTGGTAAGATCAGACCATGAACTAATCTCACTGGATATTCACATCCCGACCCCACCCCCTGCCCAGAAAACCACAGTGAAAAACTTCTCTAAAGCAAATTTCACACTCCTCAAAACCGAGGTGGAATCCTTCAAAGCCCCCGGGCCTGTGTAAAATACGGCCCAGACCGCAGAATTCTTTATAAACGCATTCTATGAACACCTTCAGGAATGCATGGATCATGCGATCCCAAATAAAACCAAGACCCAATCCTCCAAAGGCAGACGTCCTGTCTGGTGGACCCCAGCCATAAACAAACTATACAATAGAAGGAGGAAGCTACTAAATGATAGAGCAAAATCCCAAAAAGGGAAGGCATCACTGATCAGTATTAGCAAAAAACTACGAGCACTCATAAAATTGTCTAAGGCCAGCTTCGAGAGAAAAATTGCACAGGACACTAAGGATAATCACAAGGCTTTCTTTAGTTATGTTAGGAACCTGGGTGGTAATTCCCAGATATGCTCAGAATTAGTCCAAAATGACAAAAAATACACTGAACCCATAGACATTGCCAACATCCTAGCTGACAGGTTCAGCGCAAACTTCTCCCCTCCCTCCCCACCAAAAGGGCAAATATCTATCCCAGCAGAGTTCTGCCCCCCTGACATCTCAGGTGCTCAGGTAAGAGCCGCCCTCTCCAAAGCAAAAAACACAGCATCAGTGGGACCAGACAGTGTCCCGGGCTGCGTCCTACATGAACACCAAGAAGAGCTAAACCCAAACATAAAACTACTGTTCAATCTCAGCCTTACTACAGGATATGTGCCCAAAGAGTGGCGTACAGCAACAGTGGTCCCTCTCCATAAAGGTGGTGCCTCAACGGATCCTGGAAACTATTGCCCCATAAGCCTGACTAGCTTAGTCTGCAAAGCTATGGAAAGGATCATCATGGACCTCATAAATAAAGATATTGGGGACCTACAGACACTGGATCCTACCCAATTCGGCTTTGTTAAGGGCAGATCCTGCCTCTTAAACCTGGTTGATTTCTTTGAAACAGTCACCAAGGTGATTGACGAGGGGAAGGTGGTACACACAGCCTACCTGGACCTTGCAAAAGCCTTCGATACAATACCCCACTCGGGCATTATAGATAAGCTCACCAGCTTAAATATAAACCCCTATGTCACTAGATGGATTGCAAACTGGCTCAAGGACAGAACCCACATGGTTAGAATTGCTGGAGCCATGTCAGACTACAAACCAGTTACAAGTGGTATCCCACAAGGCTCAGTCCTGGGACCTCTCTTGTTCGGTATATATTTCTCGGAGGTACAGGCCAACACGGAAGGACTGTGGTTGACCAAGTTCGCAGATGACTGCAAACTGGGTGCCATAATCGACTCTCCAGATGACACAAGCATCCTCCAAAAGGGCCTCATAGAAACAGACAACTGGTGCCAGAGCCATGGCCTCAAGCTAAATGCCAAAAAGTGTATAGTCATCCCCTTTGGCAAAAACAAAGTGCCCACAAATTGCCACATAGGTGGTAATCCATTAAGTATAGAATAAGTAATTAGGGACTTGGGGACCCAAGTTGATAGCAATCTCTCATTTGACAACCACGTGGCCAAAGTGGTTAGAAAAACATTTTATATAGCCCACCTAATCATGAAGGGATTCACATCTAGATCAGGGGAGGTCATCGTGCCTCTTTACTCATCCCTCATCAGGCCCATAATTGAGTACAATGCCCCTTTTGGGATGTACCTCACCAGACACCTGCAGCAACTGGAAAGACCCCAAAAGTACCTCACCAAGAGGATCAAAGGGCTCAAACAGATGCCATATGCTGCCTGGTTAAAGAAACTCCAGCTCTACTCAGTGGCATACCGCCTGTTCAGAGGCGATCTGTGCCTGACGTATAAAGCCATGTCCAACCCAGAATTAATGGACATGCTGCACCTCAGAAAATCCAAATCCCATCGAGCTACGCACTCGAGAGACTTGAACCTCAGCACTGAAATAAATAGGACATGCTGGAGGGACAGATTCATAACCCAGAGGCTCCCTTCACTCTGGAATAAAATCCCAGTCCAGGTTAGGCAGAGTCCCTCATTGACTCTCTTCAAGAGGAATCTTGATGAGTGGATGGGAGATCGTAGGTTTACCCCAGGTATCACTTCTGTGTCACTGTTAGACAGAGACACAGTATACTAACCTCGAAAAAGGGCATAGCAAAATAAATTTAAAATGGGTGGCGAAAACCAAACACATTCTGGCTAGGCTTATAAATGCCCTAGGGCAGATAGCCTAGTATGAACCTATGAACCTATGAAAGGTGGCAGTTAGGTTGGCAATAGTACTGATAAAATAGGAGTTAAAGAGTGTAGCTATTTCTGTGGGTGTTTTGTCAGGGTTCGGGCAAGGGTTATTTGACCCAGGGTTTAGTAAGGAATTGCTGGAAATCCAGAACTTTTAGAGTTTTGTTTATGGAGGTTTTGTAGGGTTAGGTAGTGGTCTTTTTTGTCTTTTATGACTAGTTGTGTTACCTGATTATGGAGTTCTCTATATTTTGTCAGGTTGGAAATGTTTTTTGTAGCCAGTGTTCCCATGCCTTATCCCTTGCAGCCATTAGTTGTTGAGTGAGTTTTTGGAGTCAAGTGGCCAAATCTTCTTGTGCCTTTCAGAATAAAAGTCTGCATTTACTGTAGTTTGGTTAAGAATGTTTTATTAGGTACAATGGAGGTAGATATCAACAATATCTGAATCAAATCTTACTTTCTCTAATAACAGTGCAGATAAACAGAAATAGACTGAATTATAATGTCCATAACTTCTGCACTTGTTATATTCAGAACTATTTCTGTTCTCCTGAATAATATAATTAGTATTCTGGAATGGTGGATATTTGACCTTACTTCTGCACTCAGTCTCGAGTGCCTGTACTAAATTTCTGTGGACTTCACTGTAAATTTCTGTGGGCTGCATTGCAATGATTTTTTGATTATCAGTCCAAACAAACTAACTGACTCACTGGTCTGAAGTATCTCCTAATAATACCAAAATCCTATAATTTCTGCACACCTCTTTAACCTAAGTTCCCAAGCATGTTTGTACTTAATGTACTGCACATTCTGTTAGCACATTTTATCCTTACCAGTATTCTTGACTGAAGGTTACGGAAACATTCTTTTCTGTTGTATCTGCCTGTAAAATGTGAAACAAAGATATGTCTGCATTAATATGGTTGTATTTCTAGACCTTTAAATGAAACCTAATCTTACACTTAACCTGTCTAAAATGGATGTGCTTAAGTGCAGACAGCCTCTATGAATCATGCTGAAGCTGATCTTAGCTGAACCTGCACAATTTCTCTCTATGAATATATGCAATAACCGTGAAGACCACCCTATATCTTTGTGATACATTTTTTGCTGAGTTGAAGGCATTTGTAGATACAGTCATGATGTATACAATGATTTTGACACTGTAATTTGGATTTATATACGGATTTCTTTCACACTTTTTAGCGCTTAAATTTCTATCACAAATGGTCATTTTATGACTATAGGTATTGTGTATTAAGTAATCAAGTATAAATGTTAAACCATTAACATTTTCACATAAGTGTGAACTAAGTGGTGTGCACTGAAAAAGTTCCAAGTATGGGATAAAATCTTTTTTTTTTCAAAAAAATTAAAAGTTTTAACCATATACTGTTTTTTGTTTCAGTTTTATTGTTCAGGCTCTTGCTTTTCATTGAACATATACCAGTACATCAGATAGTGTGCCTCAAGCCAGGTGTTAACCTCCACTGCCTTACCAGTTAGCTGCTATAATGTAAGTGATCCATTTTTAAACCTGTCTGCATATACATTTGTGAAGCACAGGTATTTAACAGCCTCGCAACAGTAAACAAAGTCAGGATTAGTTTCAGCATCTCAGCCAGTGAAGCATCCATGGAAAGCAGGTCACAATTAAGTCAGATATGCAGCCTCCACTAAACTCACTTGCTTAGTAAATAGCAGTTGAAATTTCTATCGCTATAAACCAGTGAACAAACAGAACATGCTAATAGTTTTAGCGGTAGCTATTTCCTTCAGTGAATGATCCTGTATGACCTCCTACATAAGTAACCATTGATTTCTTTGAAAATGCACCAACAACTAATAAGAAGGCAGGCAGTATTCCTTTGTTTCCATTAGTGCTGTTCATGTTAACCTGCTGATGTTAGGGAGTGGGTAATACTCCAGGAAAACACATGGGACAACAAGGATAGCAGGCTTGTGAAGACTGCACTACATGAGGTCGCTTGTTTTGCTAAGCAGGATCACTGTCAGCCTCTTACACAGCCTGTGTCTGACAGCTTGTAGTTATCTCTCCCTAGATATCTCATTCAGTACGTAATGATACCTTGTAACTATGCCATAATTAAAATAATCTCATCAGACTAAGAGAACAGGTGCACAGCTCTGTCTGTTGACATATCTCTTCAGTGACCCCTAAGAAGCATCAGAAAAAAGTTCTGTGCCATAAATATGAGACTTTCTTAAACAAAAGCTAATGCCTTCTGAACAGCTTCCCCCCAAAAATCAAATTATATTTCACATCACATGCAGTGATCCCCTTCTTCAGTGATGCTACAATTATATGTACAGAAGTGAAATCTTTATTCCAGATATGTTCACCTGACTGAAGTGGTACGTACCTACCTGAAGCCCTAATGATGTGCTTGTAACATCATAGCTGATCTCATACCAGCATTAAATCTGACATTTCAACAGAATGTAAAGACTTCAGGCTTTGCGGGGGCAAGGCAGTCTAACATGAAGCTGATAATTACATTGCTCTGAGGTTTCTCTGCGCTGTCACTAGCTATATAATTAAAATACAGAGTCATTATGGCAGCACTGTTAACATTATAAAATGATTACTGAACCTGTAGGGAATTGTTGGTAAACAAGTAAATGCAGAAATAATGTTTTGCTGCTCTTCAAGCAATAATACAAAGTCTGCAGAGCAGGGAGATACAGAACCTTATCAGTCCTATTATGAGACTGCAGCACTCCCATGGATTATTTTCGTTTACCTTACTGCAAAGCAACAGGTTCCAAGAAATTAGATAATAAATCAAAGACACAGTTCACTTTGCCAGGAGTGCTTCCACAGTATGTCAAACACTCAAAAATATCCCATGCTTTTAGCTTAGTACTAACACTTGTAGAACAAATGAAGGTATATATATATATATATATATATATATATATATATATATATATATATATATGTGTGTGTGTGTGTGTATAAAATACATACATACACACACACACACACACACACACACACACACACACACACACACATATATATAGTGTTAAACTAGAGATCAGATTACATAAAGTTCATAGAATCCAGTGGAATGTGCCGAGTCCTGTTCAAGAATTGCAGTTTAGCAAGTAAAATGCAAATATGCCCAGTGTATGGAAAATAATTCAACCCAAAGCACAAACACATATCCAGCAATGTCAGTGCAACCACAAGCAGTCATGTCAAAGCTGTATTCTAGAAAAACTCATTCATGAAATAAAATATATATGTGCATTACCAATGCACATCTATGGAAGCCATATAAGTTAAATGGAATCTTCAGTAATAGCTGGAAAGTACTAATGTAAGACAAAGATGCATTAATTGTTATGTCCGAAAAGTGATAAATATCAACAAACAATTATGGATATCGTCTTAATTCATAGATGGACATCTAGAAATACACCCACCACAATTTGCAGGCTCTGACGTAATCTACAACATTTCTAATAAAAAAAAAATAATTAAGGTGAAGGGCAATTACACCCACTTTGCCATGGCTAACGGCAGCTAGCTATGGGTGCAGGACACTTGAGGAACACACAGGTAATGCACACACCCAAGGAAACAGGGTGACAGAAAAGCAGATGTGGGGTGAGAGTGAAGAAGGACACTTAAGAGGTATGATGAAACAGGAATGTTAGAGGAGAGGCGGAAGAGCATGGGCATTTTTTTTTTTTTTGGTGGGAATAGCACCTTTTTTTGTTTTTTGGAGAATAGAATGAATGGAAAAGACATGGAAAGTGGAGAGGGCAAAAGAGCAGGTATAGACATACAACAAATATCACAACACATGACAGACAAAAGTTGGAAATACACACAAAGGAGAGGTAAGGTGCACAGACAGCACACATACAGACTATACAACATGGGTGAAGGAAAATTTTCAAACAGGGTAGGGATACATACCTGGCATGGTGCAACGTAGAAATACCCAATGCACAAATCATTGCTGAGATGTTGCAAACTGTTTGACAGTCATATTAGAATGAGTATAACCAATGGTAGGTGTGCGTGTGTGTGTGTGTGTGTGTGTGTGTGTGTGTGTGTGTGTGTGTGTGTGTGTGTGTGTGTGTGTGTGTGTGTGTAAATGGGGAGTGCCATCAATGTAGCACACAGTGAATATCAAATACAGTCATCCACTAGGCTGTTAGCAGTGCCAGTGTTGGGCAAGCAACAGCAAGGATGAGCAAATACAGGAGCAGAAAAGTGGTGAACATATTAGAACCTCCAACCCTACATGCAAAAGGCTAACAACCAAGTACAGTGCTAACATTGGTACCGCAACAAAACATTAATATGGTTGTGTAACAAATAAGTATACACACCACAAACACAGGAGAACTGGTATACATATGTTAAAGACATATGCTGTGCCAGAGGCAACATAAATGAATTGTCAGGTATACAAATTATATGTGTGACATGCAATGACATAACAGAATCCAAACAGAAGGAAGGTTCATCACATATACCCACACCAATGACAAGGAATATGACGTAAATGGAGATACATATATGATTAATGAAAGTTAAGGAATGCAAGCCTGTTCATAGGCAGTAACTATAAATATCCCTGACTGATACACAACACCAAAGTACAGCATGAGCAATGATGGAATCAACTCAATTACCACCACCTTGTGTGCATATGCCTTGTATGTGCATGATACGTAATGTGGTGGCACAAGGTAATATTGTACCAGTACAACTACGTGACAATGGTGATAACATTCAGGAAGGTAAACATACATATAACATATGCCGTGTGTGTGTGTGTGTGTGTGTGTGTGTGTGTGTGTGTGTGTGTGTGTGTGTGTGTGTGAAATGTAGGCCAAAACTATATGTGAAACATAGGCCAAAAACTAAAAGGGAGATGGACAACACAGCCCCACATCAGTGAGGAAATGCCAGAAACTAGGAACAGAATAAAGCAGGACAACCCTATCTAAGGAGGCACAGTGAACATGCTTGTGTCCACAACACAAGATGGATTTCAAGTCCTCATAAGGTATATTGAAGGAAAAGGCCCACAAATAACACATGAGCATAGTGCATTGGGGATGGCTATAAACATATCTGTGTACAAATGTCACGAACAACACAGTAATGTGCAACAGTTAAACAGCAAGTGGCAAAGATACACAACAAAAGTAGTTTTGAGTATCACATACCCATATATACTACCATGCAAACATAATACAACAGGTGGCACAGTCACAGTTATTGATATAAACAGCACCATACATGTGTAGGACTAATCAAACAACAGTCTTGTGTAACCAGTCACATACTATAAGGGCAGTTGTGTATCAGTCATGTTAAGGCCATACACATGTACAGCCATGTAAATCAGTGTATATGTATCACAAATGCGTACAGATGGACATGTATGCAAATGTGTGCATACATGTCATAATATAAGCTGTTATCAAAAAGACTGGCTATTGATTTATGCAAGATACAGGCAGACAGGTGAATTCATGAATGATGCTAAACACTAATGGACCAGTAAATGTCAATGTACTATGTGAAGGACACATGTTTATATATACCAGTCACAGTACTGTAATGCAACATGGCACAATATTTGCCAGTAAATGCCACACACAAGGTCATTGCACCAGTGGGACAGCATGACTCAAGAATGATACATAAATTACAAAATCAAGGCTATGTCATGTTGCTGAACAAACATAAAACAGCAACAACCAATACAGAAATGGGTGCAATGCATACACATGGATAACGTGCAAATAAACACACTTGACCCACCTCACTGTGTTATGTGCGAACAAAGAGAATAATGTAACATAATGTAGTTGTTGGTATCCCACCTAAGTACATACCAGAACAACAACATTAGTAAGGAAATTATTCACAATGTGCTTTCAGGAACAATTGCTTCAGATTTAAGAAAACTACCAGGGAACGGAACATACTAGACATTATTTGTGTTCCTAAAGAAATTACTGTTACTTCATTTCAAGTTTTACCACCATTGATGTGCAGGGATCATGGGGTTATAAAGCTTAATTTGTTGCTAGATAATTCTGCCAAACTGAAATCGAAACCAGTGCACAGAAGATTAATAGATTATATGGAAGCAAAGCAGTCACTATGCAAAACTAATTGGAGTGATGTGTTCAGTGGAAAAACCGTGGAAAGAACTTGGAAAGTTTTGAAAGAGAAATTGTTTGAACACAAAAAAAATGTTTTAACATCAAGATCTAGGCACACACTGTCAGGAGGATATATTTCCATAAGAACAAGATACTCGATTAAGGTGAGATACAAAACATTTAAAAAAAATGGAAAAGAGGTGGAACTGCAACTTTGAAAACTGAAATAAACAAGCTGGACAAACTAAGTATAGTGTGAGACAAAACCAAGAAAAAATTCAAGAAAATTTAAATAAAGGTATTGAGCATAATAGGAAACCATTTTATAGATACATAAAATGTGGAAGGAGTAAAGACATGCAAACTGATAAACCGTGTATGTAGATTCTAAAATGTATCCTCAGACACAACAGATTATAGATATAGGTACAAAATCTTATGCAAAATAGTTTGGCTCCACAAAGAGGGTGATAAGTTATCCTAGTCACATCCAGGTAACCTCAGATACTGAAATCAAATTAAATTTATTTAAAAAGAACTATGCAAACCTGGATCCAAACAAAGCATTGGAAGGAGATGGAATTAGTAATAATGACCTGAGAATACTTCAGCAAGAACTTACAGTACCATTATATTTATTATTTACTAGGTCATATAAATATGGGGAGATTCCTCAAGACTGGAGACATTCACTTACTAAACCTGCCTTTAAGAAAAAGGGGAATAGGACAAATCCAGAGTCATACAGACCCTTAAGTCTGCTTTCCTGTTATGAAAAAATAATGGAGAAGGTAATATTGAATAAGTTATTGTCAGAAATATAAGGGTTGGAATTTGAAACCATATATCAGCATGCATATGTTGAAAATAGATCTATTACCACCTGTAACATGATAATCTATAGGAATATAATAGCAGCTATGAAAGAAAAATTGCACTGTGATGTAGGGTCATCCACAAAACACTTATCAATAAATTAGAGCAACTAGGTATTGAGGTACTCTTCATAAGATGAATAGCTGCATTGCTTGCAAATAGGACATGGAAAGTATCATACAGTAAGTGGACAGGTGAAGTTCTTGGTTACGGTCAGGGTGTCCCACAGGGCTCTGTCCTAGGCCCTTACTTGTTTATATCTATACTTTGC
This sequence comes from Protopterus annectens, assembly GCF_019279795.1. Taxonomy (NCBI): domain Eukaryota; kingdom Metazoa; phylum Chordata; order Ceratodontiformes; family Protopteridae; genus Protopterus; species Protopterus annectens. Next base: position 510,652,434 of record NC_056725.1, read on the forward strand.
ATCTGAGGTGCTCTACAGTCTGTATGCAGATGACTTGAAACTGGGTAAACTGATTACATGTGTTACAGATAGGGCTTGTCTGTAAAAGAACTTGACTAAATTGACCATTTGGACACAGGAGTATAATATGCTGATAAATGCATCACCAACTAAGCATATGAAATTTGGGAGACATAAATGGAAAGGTGAATATTTAAGTCAGCACACAGTGGTTGAAACTGTAGATTCATTTAAGGACCTGTATATATGGGTAGATGCAGCTTTGAGTTTTTCAATCATATCAACCAAACGGTTAATGATAATTATAGAACTATAGGTTGTATAAAAGATTTATAAAGTCTAGAAAATCAGAAATGATGAAGTCATTGTTTGTTAGTTACATTAGACCCAAACTTGAGTATGGAATAATAATATGGAAACCCAATAAGAGAACAAGCATGAGTAAACTGGAAAGAGTACAGTGGAAATATACCAAGGGCATCCATGGATGTGTAAATTTAAGTTATGAAAGACAAAAATATCTGAACTTTTACAGTGTCTCTTATTGATATTTAAGAGGACACCTTATTCAGGTATATAAGGCATTTACAAATAACTTCCTCTGAGAAGGTTTGGGGTTATCAAAAAGTAGTAGAGAATCATCAGACAACCTACACAGAAGACCAGGATCTATCATGCGCTATCGCAAATAATAAACTAAAAATATCAGCACAGGCAGAAAACTTAGAAGATATACAGATAAATATAAAGGAAAAGTACAAAATAAGCAATTTATTGATGACCCCAAAGGTTTTATACAGAATTGGGAAACAAGGTAAAAGGAATTGAAAGGCCACCCAAAAAAAGAAGGAGTAGATACATTTTGGAGAAGTATTTATGAAGATCTTGTGGAATATAACAAAGATGCTAAATGGATAGAAGTAAAAGAAAGTATAGGAAGTTCAAAGGTACATGATATGAAATGGGATGAAGTAACAGCCAGAGAGATTGAAACAAAATTAAGAAAAGCCTCTAACTGGAAAACTCCAGGCCCAGATGCAGTACCTAACTTCTGGTTAAAGTATTAACATCTTTGCACAAAGATTTAGCCATGGGTAAGAACTATTTATATGCGTACTGCAAGCAGACATCAACCTGGCTAACAACAGGAAAAACAATGCTCCTACTTAAGAGTGATTCTGCAAATTATCCTAAAAATTATAGACCAGTAACTTGCCTTCCAACGACATATAAACTATATACTACAGCTGATGCTGACAGAGTTTATAGTCATTTAGATGAAAATTCAATCATGGCAATAGAACAAAATGGTAATAAAAGAAAGTTATATGGAACAAATTTGTTGCTAAACAAAGTCATAATGGAGAACTGTGAAAAGGGGAAGAATCTAAGCATGTCATTAATTGACTACAAAAAAGCATTTGATAGTATCCCACAATTCATGGATAAAAGAGTGCTTAAAAATTTATAAGATACACCCTGCACTGATTGACTACATTACAGTGACCAAGAAACAGTGGCAGACCACTTTGCAATTAAGCCATAATAAAGGAAAAGTTATTATTCCAGGGATAAAAATTCAAAGGGGGATATTCCAGGGTGACTCCCTGTCACCAATGTTATTCTGTCTTGCCCTTAACTCATTAACCAGTCTACTTAACAGATTAGGCCATGGCTATAATTTGGCTCCTAGTAAACCACAAAGTGTAAAGACCTCTCATCTTCTCTTTTTCAATGATTTAAAACTGTATAGCTCATCAGATGAGGAACTGAAAGCACAACTGCAAGTAGTCAAACACAAAACATCAGATGATATAAGAACGTCATTTGGTCTTGATAAATGTGCAAAAGCAACCTTTAAAGCAGGAAAACTGCAGCACCAAGAAAACATCAGTTTGGGACAATAATGTGATATAAAAGAACTTGAGCAAGAGGGAGTATATAAATATTTGGGAATTGATGAAGGAACAATAAAACATGAACAAATGTCAATAAAACTTAGTAAGGAATATTTTAAAGACTTAAATTAATCCTGAAAACAGCGATGACATCTAAAACAAAATTCAACCTATAAACCAATTTGCTGTTCCTCTCCTAACTTACAGGTTTGGAGTGATTGACTGGTTCCAAAACATGTTGGATAGATTAGACAGGAAAACAAGAAGGATGCTTCATGCTCACCAAATGATATATAAAAATCAGCACATACCAAGACTATATAATCCCTGTTCTGAAGGAGGTATGGGCCTCCTTGAAATTGATTACATGTATAGATCTGAAGTCGTGGGACTCCAACATATCTGCTGACCTCACAAGACCCAAACACAGTGAAAGTTTTGAAAAATGGGGAGAATAAATATAAGATGACTTCTCTGCTTAGTCTAGCAAAAGCATATCAGAATCAAGCAGGAATGGAAATCAAGCCAGAAGTATGTAAAAATCAGGCAGCAACTGAATGTGCCAAAAAACAAAAGAAAGAATATAGGATTAAGGATCAGATGAGAAGGCAAAAATGTGCAAAATGCATAAATATTGTGGCAAGTATAAAAAACGTCTGGAAAAACCTCAGGATCGAACACAGGAATGATTAAGGAGAGGTGAATTCAAACCAAAAGATGAAAGGTTAATATTGGTAGCCCAAGATAGTGGACTATGTACACAGTTTGCAAAGTCCATTGAACATGTGGAAGAAAAAGACAAATGTAGGTTTTGTAAAAACAGAATTGGAAACAGTTGCTCGTTCTGACATACTAATGGGAGAAGGACTGTATGCTGAAAGGCATAATAATGTGACAAGAGTGTTGTTGCACTGGGGATTGTACAAACATTATAATACTGAAGTAGCTAAAAAACACAGGAAACATGGGCCACAAAGCAGCACAAAAAATGATGAAGTCTACATCACATGGGATCACCCATTACCAACAGTTCAAAAGGGAGATGCGAGAAAACTAGATATCGTGGTCCATGAAAAGAAGAGAAAAGTAGCATTGATCATTGAAATTACTACACCCAGTGACTACAGTGTCTTGTGTACAGAGAGACACAAAGTCATAAAATATCAGGATTTGCAGGCAGAAATGAGAGCAATGTGGAAGAAAAATACCCAGACAGTTCCAATAGTAGTAGGCAGAATGGGTCTTATAAAAAAAGAATCTACAATTGTATTTAGATATGTTACCAATACATGTAACCCTGTATGAATTACAGAAGATGTCATTACTGGGCACATTGTGGGTGCTGCAAAGAGCACTTTTGGCTGACATCAAAGATTGAAACAATACTAATTTCCTGAACTTTAATCATGCTTTGACTTAAGAATGGGGAGCATTCCTGTCATGGTATTAGAAACCCAAAAGATTTTCAGAAATTAAAAAAGATTCTATAGGAATGAGAAGTGTACTAATTGGTTCTCTGAGGGAGCAGCTGATGCCTGGAATAGACTACCAAATTACATTAAAGCCAGCAGTAGTTTAGATATTTTTAAGAACAGCCTGGATACATATTATGGGAATAACTGTTTTAGTATATTGGCAGGCTAGAAGGGCATTAATGCCAGTACTTGAAATATTTGTATGTATGTATGTATGTGTGTAACAGAAGCAGAACAATCAAGTCCACTCATATTATGCTAACTGCAACAGTCATATCTGTCACAGACATATAGTGTATCAGACATAACAATATTATGCTGCACTACATGCATGCGAGTATACACACACACGCACCCCCCCCCACACACACACACACAGTGGAGTAATACCCCTGCACATATGGAGGGATGGATGCAGTAATGACAGCATGAGCATGTAAATAATATTGCTTAGCACACTACCATTAGGTAATGTGTGTCATGCTGCTGCAGCAAGCTAAAGCCACGTATGACATGATATGTGCAGTCTACATTATGATGCATGTCAGAAAGGAATGACAGCAGTATGAGATGTTTGCAAATGTAAATATTTGAATATGGAAAATACCATGATAGCAGCATTACAAAAGTGGATCACACAGGTAATACTTATGGTCCTGAAAGACCAAGGTCTCTCTCTAGTGATCTCATGGAAGGAGTTGCACATGTCCTACTCCATGTCCTGAAAGAAGCTAACCATCAAGTTCCTCATCTGCGTCTGGAAGAAGTTTTTCACTATGTGTCAGATCTGGTCCCAAAAATTGTCTGCCTGGCATGGTGGTGGACATCTTCTTCAATGGGAAGCAGAGACAGTGGTGCATGCAGGTCCCAGTCTGTTGTTGTCATCATCGTCCCCATCATGGTCATTATCATGGTCTTCAAATTCCAACTCAGCTGGCAGTTGTCTGGTGCAATGTCAGTGTCAGTGTCTGACTGGTGAGCCAACACAGATCCCACTCTCTGACAAAGTTTAACACAGAAAAAAAATATTATACATGCCAAAAAAATTGATGAATAAATAACATGTCACACAAACTTACACAATCTACATCCTGTAACTATTATGTATGTGATATTACACTATTTTGTGACTTTATCCAATAGCAACACTGTATGTAATGTAAGGCATAATAATGCACAATATGGTGTGTAGCATATATCACAGTCATATGCCAAACATGGTTGTAATAAAACAAAATCAGAAGTGCATCAACATAATTGTAAATAGAGTATATGATATGCAATTAAAAGCATCAAGACTTATGAGACAGTACGTGTAAAATGTTTGCTCAAGTTATATCACAGTACAGTCATTTGTTATTACACTGTAGTGGTCAACAGATCTGACCCATAAGGTTTATTTATACATTATATAACAAAAGAAACAAAGGTATTCTAATAATAACAAGTCATGATAATGCGACATTCTAAGTGTCATAATATTCATATACTTATGACCTAAATAGGAGAGCATGTATGGGCCAGTGTGGCTATCATACATGGTCATTATGTTACTCTGGTACATTACATGGTATGCAATACTCAGTTCATCAGACATGCCTCTGTTATTACTTATACATTTGATGACATAGCCTTTAGTATGCATGCAAATCACACGTTGATAGCATCCAGACATACATATTAGTAAGACGTAAGACAAGTACACTATGTCACTCTGGCATGCAATACAACATGCAATACAATGTGTCTTCATTCCAAAAGCCTTAGTACAGTGTAAGTTAAGACTGACACCGGATGTTGGGAACATAACATAACCATGATGCAAAACAGAGCTTACACTAATCCATTCATCCACATCTTCTTTTCCCCATATTCTGTAGGTGGGGTCAGGGTGTAACTTCAACAGTGATAATCATTGAGAGCCAAGATATACATCAGCATGTGGCTAGCCTTGCCACAGTAGTTCTTCCACACTACACACTCACATGCACACTTAAACTTATGGCCAATTTAGAGTGTCCAGTCAACCTACTGCATGTCTTTGAAATGTGCAAGAAAACCAGAACACCCAGAGGAAACCCACACGAACATAAGGAGGATATGCAGACTCCACATACAAGGCACCCCAGACAAGAATCAAACCAGAGAATCTCTTGCTGTGAGATAACAATGCTATCCGCTGTGCCACTCTGTTTACACCAACATCAGTTACAAACTCTGACAGCAACTCATTAAAAATATAACCCCCTATTTTTTACTCAGTGTGTGCCTCACACATTTATGTTGAAGTGTCAATATGACGTTTATATTTCCACTATAATGCTATTGGCTTTGTGTCATATTGGCATTCCATGATTAATAAATGTGCATTTAAAATATACTGTAAGAGTAACAAGCAATGATACACTTAAAATGTATTTGCAAATGCGATGAGCAATGCAACATGGTTAATGGATGGCACTACAACATCATATCATTGGAATAGGATTTGAAAGCTGCCCAACTGCCCAATCGCAAGCACAGTGACACCATGTAAGTGCTAGAAATGTTGTGTAAGACACACATACATAACTGTGTCTCAAGAAACGAATCACTGTCACTGTCTACTTTTGTATTATGCTTATACATGTACCTACATGGTTAGAAAGCTGTGATGATGACCATGATTACACTGTGCAATGCCTCAGGCATAGAATAGAAGTATGACTGGCTTGTGGTACAACAATGATGCAAATGGCATACAAGTGTTTACCAAACCATCACAGTGTAGTTCTACAGCACTACAAAAGATGTGGAACTCAAAAAGTAAATGCCAATAAAGGTCTGCCAACTGCATTAAGAAGGTTCAGATAGCAGACACCCATTTAATAATAGAATAGGCAGATTACACACAACATATAAATCACTGAGAACCACTATCACACATACAGGCTTCCCACTTCATTCTGTTCAAACAGCAGTAAAAGTACTTTATATATAACACATTCAATACAACATCAATATGACAGTTAAAGACCGATGCCTTTCATTTAGATCATATCAACAAACATTGCATACATTCAGTTTAATAAACAAACTCTTATTGATAACACCTAAGTTAAAATGTGACACCCACCACTGCTACCAATATGTGATGGGCACCAATATGTGTCATCCCCACATTGGGCCAGTGATCAAGGAGCCTGAATCATCCTCACTGACACTGTAAAGGGACATGCACTTGGAATACAAATGGATACACTCAGTATTTCCAGATGCAGATCTCGCTGCATTAAGTACAATTTCCCTTAAGAGCACACAGGGAACACACTCAGCTCAGGGTCTGGGTGTCTCTTTATCTGTCTCCCTCCAGATCCCCAATAAAAGACTCCCCACTTGTACAGCTGTAGGGTCTGATCTGCATGCACACACACACACATACACCTGGGAAAGGCTGGCACAGGTCTACTAGCTATGCCCCCTTCTGCCCAGACTATAAGGTAATTACCACTGTCACCAGACATGTCACAATCAGCTACTCTAAGGCCCTTAATCAGTGGTGTAGCTAGTGTTTGTGCCACCTAGAGCTGTCTGAGTTTTCCGCCCCTCACAAAATCATGGTCAATTGGTATTCCTCCCCATACACAGCCCTCCCCCCCACCGCAGCCATTCCAATGTCACATTACATGGCTATATCTCCTCATTTACCATAAACACTGTAATATGCATACTGCTTTATGTCTTACTTCTACAATGATTATTTAGATTTCATTTAAAGCTTTTATTTTAAATTTTATAGCTCAAACACTGATAGACATCTGCTAAACAAAGCAATGCAGTCACACAATGAAAACAGACTTAGCATTAAAACTTCTCTGCCCTTGAAACTCACATTCATTGAAACAGAATTGAAAATCACATTCAAAGAAAATGCATCTGGCCAGTTGTGGTTAAAGGTTACATTTGGGCCGTTTCCAAATTATAGGCCCCCTGCACACATATTTAGGACTATGCAAATATACATGTGTACTTTGATTCGCCATCCTGATTGTATTAAATTATATTCCTTGTATAATACAGCACACTTGTTTTAGCATGTTTTAAATTTATTGTTTTGAACATTTTTCCAGTAAGCAATGAAACAAAATATATGAACCAATAATGACAAAAATGCCCAAGTCAGAAAATTTCCATCATAATAGCCTACTCAAACTTCTGTCATTACAGTCTACCAATATCAATATGCACAATCTTTGCAGAAGTAAAAGTCATCTAAATAATTCCACATTAAAGAGATCTGTAATGAAGAGGTTGCTGCTGGCAATCAACTTTATATTTCATTGTTTCATCTACAAATAAAGTGCCTATTGACCTTGAATAATAAATTACCTATGTTACATTAAAAAAATGATAAGCTAGTAATATTGCAATAAGGAATGGATGGCAAACTGATAACAAGTTCATAGTTACTAGGTATCTCCTCGAAAGGAGGACATTCACAGGCCTGCAGCATCCACTCCCTGTAAAGTGCAACGCAGTACAGTATCAGCAATCCATCTATGTGCTGTGGGAGTAGAACCCACAGCCTTCTGCATCAAAAGCATGTATACTACCTGTTGTGCTAATAGCAATGCAAACAGACTTGACATAAGCAGCATTAAACTTCTCTTCCCCTGAAGCTCTTAGCTCCTTGTGAAATCCACTTGACACTCAATTAAATCTCTCAACTTCGCAGCACAAGAAATCTGGAAAAAGCCAAAATTTATTGGTGGGGGGGACAAAGGCCCAAAACCAGGGATACATTTTAAACATTGTTTGTATAATATTAGAAAGTTGCTAGAAAAATATTGTGTGCTACCATGCTTTTCCTGAAAGATAGAAAGACTGAAACTCAAATGGCTATCATTATTTAGTGAATTCAGTTCTCAGTGATTTTCTAGAAAACCACAAATTTTAATAGAAACAGACCAAAAGTATGAGCCAAACATTCCTGACATTCTATGAAAATCTGGACAGTTGAGAGCTATGGATTCAGCTCCTTGTGTCACAAGTGGTGGAATGGTAGATAATTCAGACTCTTGTTTCTCCTACCTAAGGTTCAGTGTTTGACCCTGAGTAACAATAACACTAGGTAAACCTAACTGGGGAGTTTTATACACACACACACACACACACACACACACACACACACACACACACACACACACACACACACACACACACATGCACACACACCCTACTTGGAACAGGACGGCAGCAATAACAACTTGAAAAACAGCAACAGCAAAGTCTTACTTCTTACAAGTTACAACACAAATGTATTTTAAAAATATGCAGGAAGACTGACATGATGCTATGGGACTGCTCTTAAAGAAGAGCTCCCTTAAAAAAAGTTTTTTTTACTATGAATTGAAACTATGTGACAGTCCCAAAAGTGCAGCTCAGGGAGGACTCCCCCACCCCCCACTGCCCTTAATAAAGGGTGACCAATTATACTGTGCAATATTAATACTAATACAAATGGCAGAAGTTCACCAAGCTGGCTAGGCCTCCTGGAGTGATCCACACAGTGTCAACAAATAAATATAAGTACTCTCAAAGGTTAGATACTCTCTACAAGAACCAGCCATGGTAAAAGTATTAAATATATTTAATAATAAATAAACAAGGGTGGCCACAGTGGTGCAGCGGTTAGTGTTGCTGCCTCACAACAAGAGGTTCTCCGGTTTGATCCTCAGCTGGGGTGCCTTCTATGCGGAGTCTGCATGTCCTCCCTGTGGTCACGTGGGTTTCCTCCGGGTACTCCGGTTTCCTTCCACATCTCAAAGACATGCGGTAGGTAGATTGGACACTCTAAATTGGCCCTGTGGCTTGCAACTCGACATCGTAAAACTCCACTGCCAATCATGAGCGGACAAGGTGTGGTGACCCCTAACCAGGAAGAGCCAAAAGAAGAAGAAATAATAAAAGTACATGAAAATACTGAATATATATTTACAGTAAACCACATAGTTCAAATTACAAAAAATACTGAAAATAACATTGAAGGACAGACTCAGGCAAATAAAAAATAACAATATCTAAAATAAGCTTTACTATATTCCTCAATAAATCTAAGGGAATTATACTGTTCCCTAATAACTTACTTGGGCAAGGCAAGATTAAATACTTGAGCAGTCTTTGTAGTCAGGCTCCCAAACAGAATTCTCTATATACTCAGATTACTCCCTGTAAAATATAATATCCAAGATGACTTGTAGAATGACCTCATCTGATCACCTGACTCTAGGTTCCCACAATATCTACTTTTGAGAAACAGCAGACTGCTGCAATACACATTTAGAGCTTTTATGGCAATGCCTAGGAGGCAGAAATATTTACAATACTTCTCCCCTTCTTTACAAAAGCTAACAGATAATGACTGCTCCCAGACCTACCTTTTCTGGGCCTGCTCAGCACTGTGGGGTGTCATTTAATGATTTAACAGCTCATTTGCATTAACCTTATTTCTCTTAAAATAAGCTAGCTGGTATTAAAACATATACATTTAATTCAGATACCATAATACATGTACTTTTCTCTTCATTTCATCAGGGTGCACTGTTGATACATTTTAACACAAGCAAAGCTCATACAAACATTTTCAGCCCAAGCATCTGTATAAATCAGCTTGATATACAAATGACATATAATTATTTATAAAATTTCAGCTAGTTGTGCTGGCACAAGTCTTACATCCATTGCCCTATGTCTCCCTGGCATGGCTGGTAGTACCTCCTATCGTCACACAACATTCCACTTAAAATTATGTACACATTAATGTTATTCACAATAAATCAGTGAGTATTACACTTACCTTGCAGATACATTATGGGAAGTCTGATATAAACATTAGTAAGCCTGAATGTCATAACACTATACATTTAAACCTGAAGATTTAAATATGTTAATTGTATTTCTGGAGAAATAAAGATGGAAAGTGATAATACATACTTCTCTCCCTCCACTACTCCTTAAACTTGTGCATGTGCTCTATGCACAACTCACAGTTTTGGGCATGGTCTTTATCAGCTACAAACAGGAAACGAGGATGTATTACTTCAACAGAAGGATTGCGTAAGTTCAGTATACATTGACTGCTATGTACAACAACAGAACAGTGTAAAAATAGTGATCATTAAATGTTAGCCAGCCTTGAGATATAATACAATAGCGCATATCCAGTCATTGATGAGTCACAGTCATTACTGTGCACACATGAGGATTGCTCTAGAAAAGCAGGAGGAAGCTAGATTTAAGCCTACACCTGTCACCTGTGGTCACACTACAAACCAGAACCCTACCTGCTCAGCTAATCGATCTTAGCTGCAATGGTATAAATTGACAGAAGTCAAACTACCTACATATATGAATATGCAGGGAAGTATTTCACACACTAATAGGTGTGTCAGTCTATGATGACATTATGTATGTGTACAGATATAACTAACCATGTGGACAAAGACCTATAAATGTACACAGTTATTGTATGCTGAACTTATTGAGTTGTAATGTCATAATCACTACAATTGTGTACATATGTAAATTATATAAAATCCCTCAATCCTAAAATCTGCTGTCAGTACATATGCATGAATACAATTTAATAAATACGTATGTGTACATATGCTTATAAATGCATAGTGATAGAAAGACTTATATTTTGTAAGTGTACATGTGTTTGTTTTGTATGGACATATACATACATATTTTAGTCAAATTGTGTGTGAATATTACGTGACAATAAAAGAAAAGCACAAGTGCTGCCATGTGTCCTACATGAGCTGCTATATAGTTAACATCACATTGCACGTAATATATCCAAAATGCATTGCCTGATGTGAACTGGTGACATATATAACATATACAAATAATATAGTTGAACAAAAGCACCACCATTCATAACACATATCAAGAAAGTCAGGCATACCTGTACAATAATATTCTGTCTGGCCAATAATGTACATAATGTCTGCAGTGGGATTCAATCAACAAAACTATGAAATCGTGACTGCGTGACATCACATTTCTACAGGAGTAACTCACAGCTATACCATTTCAGATTTCCAACTATCATCGTTTGCAAGAAAACATTTGTTTACACTTGAAACATATGAATATCCATTAAAGGAATTACTGTTCAACTGTGGGATTGAAACATATAATTTTAGGTAGAAGGGCAGTCAATAAAAAGAAGTAATGGATCGTACCATAATGTTGTATAGTTTAAACTGGAGGGGTAACATATGTATGTATTACACAGGATTTACACATACATCCTTATTAACAAAAGTATGAGACTTCTAGAAAATTTGCGGATATCAGAGATATGCGTAGTTATCCTCAGCCTAAGCACTGTAGGCTTCAACATAACATAGCCATGCTAGATGTGTAAAATCTTTAATGTATAACTTACTGACCAAGTATAGATCTCCCATATATGTTGTTCAATAGGAAATGCATAATTGCCAGGATATCATCCAAAACAGGCTATGCTGACATTTGAACACGTACATATGCAAAACAAATTTATATTGGTCTATTGCTTAACAATTTGAGCTAATGGACATCACACTTCCTTTAATGTTGCAAAAGTCTATGGAATATGCATTTTTCCACCTTATAAAACTAGCACATGTCAACACACTGACTTTTAACTGTCATAGTTTGCAAAAAAAAAAAAAAACATTAGAATGTACTTTTAAAAAACTAAATAGCCATTAAAGGCATTATTATACCATGACCCCCCCCATCAATATTCCAAAACATGCACGCTGATTGGCCAGCGTGCACGTTGTAAATCAACTTATACTAATGGAAAAAGGTCCGGTCACCCGGACTTTTTCCATTAGTATAAGTCTCTTTTAAAACACTGTCTCGCTATGGTAAAAGAGTTTAACATAGCGACACAGGTTTAAAAAAAGCAACAGAGATCTCCGTTGCTTTTTTTAAAGCTGTCTCGCTATGTTAAACTCCTTTAACATAGCGACACAGTGTGTAAAAAGCAATGGAGATCTTGCTTTCTCCGTTGATTTTTTTTAAACCTGTCTTGCTATGTTAAATGGGTTTAACATAGCGAGACAGCTTTAAAATAAGCAACAGACATCTCCGTTGCTTATTTTAAAGCTGTCTCGCTATGTTAAGCCCATTTAACATAGCGAAACAGTAAAAAGCAACGGAGATCTTGTTTTCTCCGTTGCTTTTGGCCACAGCTCTGATGTACTGCGTAGGCATGTGCAGTATATCAGAACTGCCGCGGATATCAGACAGCTGCGGAAGGGCAGCAAAGAGGCATTATACAATGCCATTATTTAAGAAAAGTAATTATTTATTTTCTTAAATAATGTCATAGTATAATAGCAATAACCCACTTCTGGGTGTGGGTAATGCGGGATTTACCCATGGTTGTCTTTGTTTGGTCCCTTGGGCTTCGCCCTCGGGACCAAACCACGCCAACCGTGGGTAAATCCCGCATTACCCACACCCAGGCGTGGGTTATTGCTATAATGCACAACAGTGTGATTCAGTCCGACATTTCTCCACATACTGTGTTAATCAGAATAAGGATTACAGATCAACACTTTCTGTACTCGAATTCTGTTAATAACACTCACACATACATCAGCCATGATGGCCTACATTGGTCTAACATTCATTAAACTGATGAAAGTAAATATGGATTATAAAAGAATGATGTGAATTTTATAATTTAGAGATTACTACTGTAGGTATTACTCAGCATTCACACACAGAGAATACTGTAAGATGTTTCTAGAAGCTTTGTGGATAATGAAGAAATGCGTACTCATGGGCAACAAGAAGAAAAGCAATACGGCTCACAAGCGTACCAGAGCTTTTTATTGAGCGCTTTCGTCTGTTTTACAGCTTGACTTCCTCAGAATGCAATCCACTTTAACTTTATTTCTATTTAAATACACACTCAATCACATGTCCTTAATTAACACTCAATTGATTCCTTAAAAACATACAAACATCTAAAAATATATTGAATTATCTAAACAAAATATGTTAAAAGAAAATGAAAACATATATACACACACACTCTTGTGAATAAATCTTATACAAGGAAAGGGAGACTTGTATAAAATTAAACGTTTTATAACTTATAAACAAAGTTTTAACTAATAACATTCAAATCTATTTGCCTGTAAAGCTCACTAAAATTCTAACAGTCTGGTAGAATGGGCTAGCTGAAATTAATAAAGCCTAATACTAAGACTTAAAGACAAAACTAGTTTATAAATGTTGACGTTTTATAACAAAAAATGCACATTGGGCCAGATTTATGAAGGCTTGCAGGAAGTCTAAGATTAGTGTAAGATGGCAGACAGCCAATATGTCTGCCGAGCGATCCAGCAACAGCTGGCAGGGGCGTACATGAGAGCTTCTAAAGCTACTCTTGCACAGACAGTGTTATGGTATGCAAATTACCTCATTTGTTGCTGAAAGCTATGCAAATGAGGTAAATTTGCGATCCAGGAAACACAAACCTGTCCATGTAAGAGTAGTGTTATTTGCAGAAATGTACTCCGTTGGTAACGGAGTACCGTTCTGCAAATAGCTAAACAGAGCCATGACAGCTCCAAAGAAAGGATGCATCTAGTTGAGGAAGCATGCCAGCGGCCAAATATAAGGCCATTGGCATTTGCAAATGTTGTAAACCCTTAAAATCCATTTTTTTCCCCGATCGCCGATGTTTAAGTGTAGCGCAGCACTGCGCAAATGTGCGACGCTTTAAATAAAATGAAAAAAATTGAAAAATAGCCAAAAATGGACATTTTCACTAAAAAGCTTGTTTTGCCATGCAGGTGAATGGCAGGCTGAAAACAACATGGCCACTGAGTAGTGGTTGCTAAGGGGGGGAAGCTCAGTGTGAGAGATGTAACCAAGCACTAGTAGGCAATCCTATGCAAATGAGGATAAGGGTAGTGAATCACAATTTTCCCCGGCATGTGAGCCATGTCCCTAGAGTGTAAGTGTAGGAGTAGGGGAGTAGTAGAGTAGAAGATAGGTGACATCATGAGGGGGTATGTCTGAAAGACTGTAAGCTTATTGGAGCACAGTAGCTTGTGTTGGCCCTGAGTTGCTCAGGATTGCAAGAGGCGTGTCTACAGTTGTCCTAGCTGAAAACAAGAAACCAAAGGCATACGCCGTGGATATATCTGAAATTTCTTGCAAACGGGCACAGAGCATGTGTACGCGTGTCCGCCCGTGTGTGCGTGTTTGCGCTTGTTTGCACAGCGCTGCCCTGTGCGGAAATAGAAAGGGAAAAGGAAGGAAAAGAAGTAGTAGGAAGTTAACCAAGGAGAACTAGAGAGCTGCCAGTTGAAATCAATCAGAATCAGCCAATTACACAGGCAGTAGACTAGCCCAGCCCAGCCCAGCACTTTAAACTCTGCAAACAGCAGTCTACCCTGTTTTTTTCCCAAGAACTCTGCAACACTGCAGTATACAAAGAGTGAAAACTTAAAAAGCTTAAGTCAGACAAAATGTTAGGGGCTGCTATTGCTATCATAAACCAACATGTGCAAGATGCTGAGGGTGGTGATATTGTGAATGCTGCTGAGCAACACACAGTGAGGAGACGGAGAAGAGTGTACAGACCCAGGGTAACCTACCAGGGGCTACATGAGCTGGAGATAGTGAAGCGCTATAGAGTGGACAGAGACCTCCTGCAGCAAATTGTTGAGCTGTGCTGGCCATGCCTCACACACAGAACCAACAGAGGGGAACCCAACCCAGTGGATAGCAAGGTATGTGTTGGCCTATGAATACTAGCTACAGGTACCTTTCAGAGACCAACTGGTGATATGATGGGGATTGCACAGGCATCAGCATCCAGGGTACTGCACCAGTTCCTGGATGCCATGTCAGCACATGTCGGTGAGCATGTATATTTCCTCAGTTCCCGTGAGGCATTGGCCAGCAATATGTGTCTTTTCCACCAAATAGCAGAATACCCTGAGGTAGTGGTTGCAATAGACTGCACGCACATACACATCAAAGCACCACCCGGTGAGGGGGGTAGGGTCTACATCAACAGCAAGGGCTTCCCCTCCATCAACTGCCAGGTCATGTGCGATGCCCAGGGCATAATAATGAATGTGTGTGCTGGCTGCCCTGGAAGCTATCATGATTCCCACATCTGGCATCTGATGCAGATGTACCAGAGATTTGCCAATGGGGACATCCCTGACGGTCACCTAGTGGGGGATGCTGGATACACACTGGAGCCATGACTGATGACACCCATCAAAAATGCACACACACCCGAACAAGAACTCCATAATGAGGCACACGCACAAACAAGAAACATTTTTGAGCATGTATTTGGGATGCTCAAGTCATGGTCCTGGTGCCTGGACACATCTAGTGGAGCCTTGCAGTACTCACCAACTACATGTACCCAAATTGTCATGGTATGTGCCATGCTACACAATATGATCCTGTGAAAACAGCTGCAGCAGGAACAGCATGAGGCAGGGCCAAACAGCCCCCCACCATTGCTAAGGCCTGCACAGGCACAGTGTGAATCGGAGGAGGAACAACCTGAGCCTGCCCCAGTAGGCAGAAGGAGGAGTGCCCAGTATGCCTTGGCCTTGGCAAAGAGGCAACGCATAGCACATACACTGACTCAGTAGGATCCCTGGAAATGACACCTCTCTCTGACTCGCACATAAAATAAAAGGGATGCCTAACTTGACACTACCTGTTTTCAAACATGTATCGGGAGTGTACTATGTGCATCCAACATAGGCAGCCCTGCAGCACCACCTGAGGCATGATTGCCCTATTTTAAGCAATATAAAGCAGTGCTAAGCACATTTTACCACTATTTAGCATATTTAAACACAATTGAGTGGAGCTGTGCACCGCGCTAACTAGCGCAATGTCAGGCAACGTTGAGCAATGTTGGGCAAAATCGGGCAAGGTTGGGCAAAGTTGAGCAAAGTCAGGTAAACACGCTCACACCTGCTTTACTGTTCCTTAAGCAGTCTGGTCTGCCTAGCAGGAAAATAAAAAGCAGTAACAGGGCTCAAACTCAGGATACTGTGCACTATAGTCACAGTACTGAACAACTAAGCCATTACAGCATTTCAATGGCACAGACACAGCAGGACAATTGTAGACTAACGCGAACACAAGCAAATGCCCTCTGAAGAGGCATATGAGTAACTTCCCCCCAGGCCTATGCAGACAGATAACAGCAAGCCAGGCAGTGTGATGTGGGTTGGGTAGGCTATGAAGCCACAAACTAATATACGTGAAATTGGAAGCTAAGATCTGTAGTACAGTAGTATGCCTCAAGCCAGTACGATAGGCAACAGTACAGACTGAAATGGAGTACCTGACATAGCAGTGCAGGCCTAGCAAATGTGTATAAGTGTCAGGTGAACCCCTCATCCTATGTACAGCCACAGTAACAATCAGGTGTACCCCCCAGGTAGAAACGTACAACTAATAGCTATCCCCCCGTATGTAGAAATGTTGATAAGTCTATGCAAAGTGACTCATGGAAGCCCTGCAGGCACAGTGTGCTTCCTGTCGATGTACAACACAAAGGTGAGCCCTGAAGTAAAAAACAACTTGATTTTTCACACACATATAGTATATATGTCCATACTGGGCATGCTCACTCACTTAAACAAATTTAGCAAATTTCAGTCAGCAACATACTGAAAGGTCATACTGGGCATGCTCACACACAAATAAATGAAGCAAATGTCAGTCAACAACATACTGAAAGGTCATACTGGGCATGCTCACACACTTGGGCCATGTCTGAGTACAGCAGTGGGCCACACATATCTGGCAGTTGCAGTTCTTACCCCAGAAACTTGTCACTATTCACCAATCCTGCCCTGTGCACACAGTTATATGAAAACAGACCCATATAATATATTGGACTCCTGTCATAATCAAACTATGTACTACAAGTGCTTAAGTTGTTCAAAGAAAGTGAAAATTCAAAGAAGATCAATAAATCTCCAATCAGTATCATCAAAAAACAATGAGCACTCCTAACATTGTCCAATCCATGTTCTGGCAAAAATATTGTCAAAGAGTCCATAGAGAACCATGAAGCTTTCTTTCGCTATGTCATAAATATCAATGTAAACTCATATATGTTCTGAGTCAGTGCAAACTGTAAATGAATACATGTACATGACTGACACTGCCAACATCTTGTCAGACAGGTTCATACATATTTACCCCCCTCTCACTGACAAAAGGGCCCATTATCATACCTGGAGGTTGTGAAACCCCAGAAATCACATATACAATGGTTAAACAGCTCTTTCCAAACCTAAAAACACGGCGTCTATGGGATGACATGGTTTCCCTAGCTGTGTCATATGTGAACTCCAAAATAAACAGACCCTGCACCTGAACAGTCTGTTGAGACTCACCCTCTGTACAGGATATGAAACTGTTGAATGGGTTACAGCAATGTTTGGCACACTCCACAAGTGCTGGTGCACAACAGACCATGGGAACTATTGTCTTATAAGCCTATTAAGCCTGATCTGCAAGGTCATGGAGTCCATCATGATGGAACTCATAAACAGAGCTATTGGGAGCCTACAAACACCCAACCCTACCCATTTTGGTTTGGTCAGGGGCATATCATGATTCCCAAATCTGCTAGACTGTTTTCAAGGCAGTCACCCAGGAACCCAGGACATAAATCAATGAAATGAACTACACACGTCCCACATAGACCTTGTAAAGCCCTTTTCCAACATCCCAGACACATGTATCCACAAAATCAATAACCTGTGCATAAATATGTATGTCATCTGATGGATTGCCAACTGGCGCACAGATAGATCCCACAAGGTAAGAATTGTGGTCTCCTGTTCAAGCTGGTAACAACTGCTGTCCCCCATGGCTCAGTCCTGGGACCTCTCCTGTCTGGTGTATACTTTTCAGAAATACAGTCAAACACATGAGGGCTATATTTAGCAAAGTTTGGGATGACTGCAAAAAAGTTGTCATAATCGATGTTTGGGACAACAGAGACATCCTTAAAAAGGGTCTCAGTCAGACAGATGTGGTGTCAAAATTATGGCCTCAAGCTACAGTCATACAAATACCACAAAGGTGCCAACACCCTAAATATGGAGGTGATAATAAGGGATCTATGGACACATGTGGATAGTCATCTCTACTTCCAGGAACACATTCACAAAGTAGTTAGAAAATCATGCTATGTGTTCCCACAAACTGCCAAGGTCTTTGCATGTAGGTCAAAGGAGGTTCCCTCTACTCATCAGTCATCAGACCCATCAGAGATGAATCTGACTAGGCACCTTCAGCAGCTGGAAAGACCACTGAAGTACCTCAACAAGAGGATTACTGGCCTCAAACAGTTGTCCCATGCAACAAGACTGAATTTAACTCAATCTGTACTCTGTTGCATACTGTCTACTCAGGAGATCTCTGCCCAACAGACAGGTTCATGTCCAATGCAGAACTGATGTACATACACTATCTGAAGTAAACCCAAGCTCACTGTACCACATGCACTAGGGATATCATCATCACAACATTAAATAGAACATGTTGGAGGGATACATTACTAACTCACAGACTTCCATTGCTTTGGAACAGACGCCCAACTGACATTAAGCCGAGCCCCCCACTGACACTCTTCCAGAGGAGCCTTGATGAGTGTATGTGAAACTGAACTGTCACACCATGGATCACTTCATCAGCTCTACTACACAGAGGCCTAGGGAACTAACTCCATGGGTGGTGATAGCTGCACACTCTGGCCATACTAATATATGCCTTCAGGCAGATAGCCTATTACCTACCTATGTACCTATATATATATATATATATATATATATATATATATATATGTAAGGGGAACACAGTATAATAAGCCAAAGATGGATGGGCAGAGATGTGTGTAAGAGGGTGACCATGACAGGGAGCCATCCAGGACTGTCCACCCAGCACACATCCCAATGGCACGAAAGACATGAGGAGCACATCGCTCCCACTGTACATAACAGCCACCAGTATCTGTAAGAATTACAGTGTATGTGGTCCATGTGCCTGCTGTACAACATGACTGTACAATGAAGTACACATCTGCTATCTGTAGACATGTACCTGTCACATAGGTTCATAGGTATGTAGTAGACTATCTCCACAAAGGCATATATCAGCCTTCGCAAGTTGTGCAGCTTTCACCACACCATTGGGTAGTCTCCCAAGGCCTAGTTCTAATACTTAGTACCCTAAGCCCCTTTCTAGTGGGGCTGCTGATGTGATGCCTGGCATGAATTGTCTGTTTCCCATCCAATCATCAAGGTTCCAATTGAAGAGTATCAACAAGGGGTTCTATCTGATGTACATTGGGACTCTGTTCCACAGTAAGGCAAGTGTCTGGGATGGTGCTCTATCCCACCAGCATGTTGTATTCATCATTGTGATGAGGTTCATATCCCTGTAATGTGTAGGGCAACTCAATATTGTTATCTGTAGATGGAGCATGTTCAACAGTTATGTGTTGGACATGGCTCTGTATGTTAGGCAGAGTGTGCCTCTGAGTAGGCAGTACGCACTGAAGAAGAGATTTAGTTTTACCAGTTGTGTTTGAGGCCAGTAATCCTCTTGGTGAGGTACCTATGTGGTCTCTACAGCTGCTGGATATGCTAAGACGAGTACTTCCAAAATGGTGCACTGTTATCAATGATGGGTCTGATGACATAAGAGTAGAGTGCCAACACTACCTCTTTGGATCCTGATGCAAACCCTTTGTTGATTAGGTGGGCCACATAGGATCACCCAATCGCTTTGGCAACATGGTTGTCAAAGGAAAGATGACTATCTACTTGCGTCCCAGATCCCTTATCACCTTCTCATTTTTAAGGGGGTAACACCTATGTGGTAGTTTGTGGGTATTTTGTTTTTAGCAAAGAGGATCACTATGCATTCCTCCACAGTGAGCTTGAGGCCATGATTCTGACACCACACACCTGTCTCATAGAGTCCCTTCTGGAGAATATGTCTGTCTTCCGGAGAATCTATTATGGCAAACACTTTACAGTTCCCAGCAAACTTAGTCAACCACAACCCTCCTGTGTTGGCATGTACATTTGTGAAGTCTATACCAAACAGGAGGGACCCCAGGACTGAACCCTGGGGGACACCAGTCGTTACCAGTGTAGAGTCTGACATGTAGCCAGCAACTCTTAATGTGTGGGATCTGTGAGCCAGTTTGCAATCCATCTTGTGATGTATGAATTCATGGCCAGGTTGGTGAGTTCATCTATGATACCTGACTGGGGAATGGTGTCAAAGGCCTTAGCGAAGTATAGGTAGGCTGTGTTGAGCTCATTTCAATCATCTGTAGCTGGGTAACTGTCAAAGAAATCCTCCCAGTTCAGGAGGCGTGGTCTACATATGACAAAGCCAAACTGGGTGTGCTCAACTGTGTGAAGGTTCCCAATCTCTGTATTGTTGACTTCCATTATGATTGGCTCCATTGCCTTGCAGAACACACTTGTCAGGCTCATAGAGCATGAATGCCAAGGGGTTTTTGTGGCCCCACCCCAGTGGAGTGGTACATATCCTGTAGAGAGCATGTTGAGAGAAGTGCAGGTATCCTTGCTGAATATGGATACATCCTCACCCTATGTGCTATAATTCAGGTTCTGATGCTGGAAGGTATGGAATGAGTAGTATCCTGGTAGTGCTGGTGTGCTGTCTGGAGCCTTGAACTAGGTTTCTGTCACTGCACAGATATCAATATTCTCCATAATGAGAAGTGCCTCGAGTGTGTGCATCTGGAGGTTGAGACTTCTGGCAATGAGTAGCATTTAGCTCACTTTGTGGTTATTTATGTTGGTTATGGGGTTTGGTTTGTCCTGCGTGACTGGTGTTCCTCACCTGAAGTCAGCACCTCATTGGTCCCATCTGACCATAAGCTAATTACCCTACATATCCACATTCTGGACCCACACCCCCATTAAGGAAACCATGTTAAAAAATGTCTCCAAAGCCAACTTCCTGATTCTTAAGACAGAAGTGCTGAACTGCAGGACACCCATGCAGATGGACAATACAGTTATGACTACTGAATCCTTCACAGTTGCACTTTATAAGCACTTACATGACTGCATGCATCGTGCTATCCCAAACAGAACCAAGATGCTATCCTCCAAGAAAAGGAAGCCAATCTGGTGTTCCCCAGCCATAATCAAACTGCATGACAGAAGAAAGAAACTGTTGCAAAAGAGGGTAAAATGCCATGAGGGGAGGAGCTCCATGGCCAACATCAGTAAGAAGTTGTGATCCCTGATAAAATCCTCCAAAGCTAGTTATGAAAACAAAATCGACACTGATTCTAAAGACAACCACAAAGCATTCTATAGCTATGTCAAGTATTTCAATGGCAACACTCAGATTTGCTCTGAGTTACAGCACAATGGCACTAAATATACAGACCCAACTAATACTGACAACATCCTGGCAGATAGGATCAGTGCTAACTTTACCCCCCTCTCACCCATGAAAGAGCACATCTCTATAATGGAAGACTACAAAGTTGCTGTCATCACAGCTGCACAGGTAAAAAACACTCTCCAAAGCCAGGAACACAGCATCCATGGGACCAGATAACATCTCAGGCTGTGTTCTACACAAACTACAGAATGAACAGGCACCACACCTATGTACCATGTTCAGTCATAGCCTCACCTCAGGCTTTGTGCCTGCTGAATGGTGCACAGCAACAGTTATCCCACTACACAAGGGGGGAGCCACCATGGACCCCAGGAACTAGTGCCCCATTAGCCTGTTGAGCATGCTCTGCAAGGCCATGGAATGTATCATCATATACCTTATAAAAAAAGACATTGGTAATCTACAAACTCTGGACCACAACCATGTTGGGTTTGTAAAAGGCAGATCATGTCTCCTAAACCTGATACACATCATTGAAGCAGTCACCTGAACCGTAGACAAGGGTAAGGTAGTTCACACAGCCTATGTAGATCATCCCACGGCTTTCAACACCATCCCCCAATCTGGAATTATAGATAAACCCACTAAACTAGGTATAAATTGCCATGAACTAAAACATAGGCGGTAGTATACTTAACACTGAAAGTGTGATAAGAGACCTTGGGTCACAGGTAGACAGTGGACACACCTGTGATAATCACATCCCCACAGTAGTCAGGAAATCCTTCTACATGGCACACCTCATCACAAAAAGTGTCTCATGCAGAATAGAAGAGGACATTGTTCCCCTCTACTCATCAGTCACTAGATCCATAATAGAGTACAACGCCCCTTTTGCTATGTACCTCACAAGACATCTACAATAACTGGAAAGCCTGCAGAAATACCGCACAAAGAGGATTAGCAGCCTGAAATACATGCCATAGACAGACCGTCTCAAAATGCTCCAGCTGTACTCTCTCACATATTGCCTACTCAGAGGTGATCTCTGCCTAACATACAATGCTATGTCAAACACAGAGCTGTTGGACATGCTCCATGTAAAACACTCACAATCCTTCTGATCTTCGGCCTCAAAACCCAGAGTGAAATACAAAAGGAAGGGGTGTATCCATTTACCTTATGGATACCCACAATTCAGGTTAGTGGCACAGCATGAGGCCTTGGAGCCCATGCAAGTGCAACTAACATTGGGCAAAGCTGCTTATCAGATTGTAGCCTGCTACAGATCACCTACCTTGTCTCAGGAACCTCACTCAGTATTCCTGGGAACACTGGAAAATATAAAGGTCCTACCAAACACCATTATATGAGGAGATTACAACTGCCCAAACACTGACTGGGAGAATAACTCGTGTAAAACGTCCTTTGCCCAGTGCTTCCTAGAGTTTAAAAACTCAAACACCCTGGAACAGCTGGTCACCACGCCTACTAGAGGTGACAACATACTGGACCTGATCATCACCAACATCAGGTACCAGTGTTCCACACCAGAGATAAACCCCTCACTGGTAATATCAGACCATAAAGTAATCAGACTGGACATCCACATCCCCCCCCCCTCCAGTCAAGGAAACCACTGTGAAGAAATTTTCAAAAGCAAACTGCACACTTCTCAAGACCAAAGTGGAAAGTTCCAAAGCCCCCTTGCTATAGGATAATGCTATACAATCTGCAGAATAATTTACAAGTGCATTCTATGAGCATCTACAGGGATGCATGGATTGAGACATCCCAAATAAAACCAAGACACACTCCTCCCAAAAGAAGAAACCAATTTGGTGGTCATTGCCCATAAATAAGCTATACAACAGAAGGAGGAAATTAACACATGATAGAGCAAACTTCACAAAAAGAAAGGCATCATTGATCATTATTAGGAAGACACAGTGATCACTCATAAAATAATTCAGGGCCAGTTTCTAAAGATAAATTGCCAAGGAATCTAAGAATAACAACCACAAAGCCTTCATTAGCTATACCAAACATTTAGGTGGCAACTCAAATATGCTGTCAGCTACTGCAAAATGGCAAAAAATACACTGAACCAACTGACATTGCCCACATCCTGGCGGACAAGTTCAGTGCAAACTTCACCCTCCCCTCACCCCCAAAAGGGCCATCCCAGAAGAATGCAGAGCCCCAGACTTCATGGACATGCAGGTAAAAACAGTCCTCACCAAAACTAAGAACACAGCATCAATGGGACTGGATGGTGTCCCAGACTGCATCTTACACCAGCCCCAAAAGGAACTACACCCTCACCTACATTCACTGTCCAGACTCAACCTTACCACAGGCTATGTACCCAAAGAATGGCATACAGCAACAGTCATCCAGCTCCACAAAGGTGGTGCCACAACAGAACCTGGAAACTATTGCCCTATAGGCCTACTCAGCCTGGTCTGCAAAGCTATGGAGCAAATTATCTGGAACTCATAAACAGAGACATTGGAAACCTTCAGACACTGGACTCTACCCAATTTGGCTTTGTTAAAGGCAGATCCTGCCTCCTAAACCTAGTTGACTTCTTTGAAACAGTTACCAAGGACATAGATGGAGGTGAAAGTAGTCCACACAGCCCACCTGGACCTCACTAAGGCCTTTGACACCATTCCCCACTCTGGCATCATGGACAAGCTTACCATCTTGAACATTAACCCCTATGTCACAGGATGGGTGGCCAACTGGCTCATAGATCATACACACATGGTCAGAGTTGCAGGTGCCATGTCCAACTCTAAACCAGTCACAAGTGGCATCCCACAGGTCTTGGTCCTGGGACACCAACTGTTCAGTAGATACTGCTCAGAGGTACAGGCAAGCACAGGAGGAGTATGGCTGACCAAGTTTGCAGATGACTGCTAACTGTGGTCCATAATCGACTCTACGACTGACACAGACATCCTCCAGAAGGGTCTTACAGAGACAGATACCTGGTGTCAAAACAATGCCCTCAAGCAGAATGCCAAAAAATGCATAGTCATCCCCTTTGGATAAAACAAAGTGCCCACAAATTACCACATAGGTGGTAATCCAGTATGTACGGAGAATGTAATTATGGACCTGGGGACCCAGGTAGATAGTAAACTCTCCTTTGATGATCACATTGCCAAAGTGTTTAGAAATTCCTTCTGTGTAGCCCACCTAATGTAACCCACTTTGTCAAGTCTGATGATGTCACCATCCTACAAATATATCTGTGGAAAGGAGAACTTCCAGTAATGTGTGTAGTGCGTTGTGTAAATGTGTACTGCACTAGTATCATAAAGTAGTTAGGTAGGGGTTTGAATCCTGCACTTGCCAACTGTATGAGAGTGTGTGTGTGTCTCCTTGGAGAGGAGCAACCTTTTTGAAGACTACTAAAACACCTTAAAAGTGGTATACTCATCTTTGTCAAGTCTGATGATGTCACCATCCTACAAATATACCTGTGGAAAGGAGAACACCCAGTAATGTGTATAGCGCATCGTGTAAATGTGTACTGCTCTAGTATCATAAAGTAGTTAGGTAGGGGTTTGAATCTGGCTCTTGCCAACTGTATAAGAGTGTGTGTGTGTGTGTGTCTCCTTGGAGAGGGGCAATCTGTTTGGAGACTACTAAAACACATTAAAAGTGGTATACTCATCTTTGTCAAGTCTGATGATGTCACCATCCTACAAATATACCTGTGGAAAGGAGAACTCCCATAAATTTGTATAGTGCTTTGTGTAAATGCATACTGATGTAATATCATAAAGTAGTTAGATAGGAGTATGAATCATGCACTTGCCAACTGCGTGTTTCTCCTTGGAGAGGAGCAATCTTTTTGGAGACTACTGAAACACCTTAAAAGTAGTATACTCACCTTTGTCAAGTCTGATGATGTCACCATCCTACAAATATACCTGTGGAAAGGAGACCTCCCAGTAATGTGTATAGCGCGTCATATAAATGCATACTGCTGTAGTATCATACAGTAGTTAGATAGGGGTTTGAATCCTGCACTTGCCAACAGTGTGTGTGTGTGTGTGTGTGTGTGTGTGTGTGTGTGTGTGTGTGTGTGTGTGTGTGTGTGTGTGTGTGTGTGTCACCTTGGAGAGGAGCAACCACTTTGGAAACTTCTGAAACACCTTAAAAGTGGTATACTCATCTTTGTCAAGTTTGATGATGTCACCATCCTACAAATATACCTGTGGAAAGGAGAACTCCCAGTAATGTGTATAGCACATCGTGTAAATGTGTACTGCTCAAGTATCATAAAGTAGTTAGGTAGGGGTTTAAATCCTGCACTTGCCACCTGTATGAGAGTGTGTGTGTGTCTCCTTCGAGAGGAGCAACCTTTTTGAAGACTACTGAAACACCTTAAAAGTGGTATACTCATCTTTGTCAAGTCTGATGATGCCACCATCCTACAAATATACCTGTGGAAAAGAGAACTCCCAGTAATGTGTATAGCGCATTGTGTAAATGTATACTGTTGTAATATCATAAAGTAGTTAGGGGTTTGAATCCTGCACTTGCCAACTGTGTGTGTGTGTGTGTGTGTGTGTGTGTGTGTGTGTGTGTGTGTGTGTGTGTGTGTGTGTGTGTGTGTGTGTGTGTCTTCTTGGAGAAGAACAATCGTTTTGAAGACTACTGAAACACCTTAAAAGTGGTATACTCATCTTTGTCAAGTCTGATGATGTCACCATCCTACAAATATACCTGTGGAAAGGAGAACTCCCAGTAATGTGTATAGTGTGTCGTATAAATGTGTACTGCTATAATATCATAAAGTAATTAGGTAGGGGTTTGAATCCTGCATTTGGTGACTGTGTGTGTGTTTATGCTCCATACATGTGACACTGTTGGTCAGTGTGTCATGGGTTTTGCTTTTACTACTGTATGACATATCACAATGACAACAGTATGTGCATTACACGTCAGGTAGCTGTGTGGCAAATACATATACATACATGTGACCTCAATTATTTCATAGGTGGGAACCCTGCTTTTTCCATGAACACATCTGTTACCTTTGCCAGAGTGTGCTGCTGCTTTCCAGACCTTAGGTCACATCTGTATGCTTGTGACAAGCCTAGCCACTGCAGTGATCCTTGGCCTACGTCATCCATTTCACATACACTCATTACGGTTTCTATTGAATAGTGTGAGTGAGGGTTTACGCCTAAGGTATATTTGAAACCTGTTCAAAAGCAGCAAAGTCTGTCAAAGATGGCTATTTATTATAGGTGTGCAACAACCTTTGTGGATATGCATGCAGGCCCCTTATTGCTTATGTGATCCACAGAGGGATTTCCAAAACCCTTTGGAAATGTGATTATCAAAGGAGAGATGACTTAACACATGGCTTTATGTATACATCGGTATCTGTTCCACATTTTGGGGGCTACTACCTATGTGGTACTCTGGGGATACTATGTTTTGTAAAAGTGGATGACTATGCTTTATTTGGCTTATAGCTTTACAGCATGGGTTTGACACCAGGTATCTGTCTGTATGATACCCTTTTGGAGGATGTGTGTGTCATCTGGAGAATGCATTATAGCCCACAGTATGCATTGCCGAACATGGCCAGACATATCTGTACTGTGTTTGCTTGTATCTAAGAAAGCTATATGCCAAACAGGAGTGGTCCCAGGACTGAGTGCAGGTGAATACCACTTGTTACTGGCATAGAATAGTACTTGAAAGCTGCAAATGTTACTGTGTGTCCTACATCTGTGTATCAGTTGTCAAGCCATCATCTAACAATTGTGTATGGGCAGGCTGTTGAGGTTATGTATACTACCAGAATGCAAACCAATGACAGATAGTAACAACAGTATCACCCACAGCACAGTGTCAAACCGTGTCATACACACATGTGTACTCACGTTCCAAAATGTGTGTAGTACAATGCATACTGGCTACCAATAGAAACTATGGAGTGTTAACACTGTCTAATACAGGGCATGTCACCCTGCCCATGTGCCCAATATGCACATACATGCAGACAGTGCACCTCAACCATGTTCACAAATGTACACCTGCAAATCTGTGCTGCACACATCCCACACTTACTGTCCACTCTATAACACAGGCTGACAAAACTACACACATCAGCCAAGCGGCACATGGGCAGACAATACACAATTGGAATAAACACTGGTGTAAACAATACTATATTGATAATTATAGCTTTAATGCATCATGCCTGCTCAGCTACACCTTCAAGGATATCATTACACTTTACTGCTGACAACATGCTACATGTTAAAACATTGCTATGCTGTAATAAAGTCACCCTGTACATCAGCACCATGTTAGCCTGTTCCTGCATCAATGTTACAGATGACAGGAGGTGGCACAGGTTTCATCATATGCACTGGGTGTGTTCTTGGTTTGCCAGAGGCCTACATTGAGCCATACAATCAACCTGTGTGTGTGAGTGGGTGTGTGAGGGCCAAGAGTACTGTTATGGGCCAATGTGGATGTAATGTGTGCGGGTATATTTTTGCCCTAGGTGTCTGGTTTATGTGTGTGTGTCTGCACGAACACAGTTCCACCATGTGGCTGCCATATATGGGGATTTGTGGGTCAGCTACAGACTGTACCTGGAAGGCTTTAAAGATCACCATCTCTGGCCATGGATACGGGACCTGTGCCTGGCAGGGGTGCTACAGACAGTATCAGGTACTAATCCAGACTGGGTACTATCCTCAGACGTTGACATATGTCCACTGGATCCAGGTCCCTGCTGGGACTGGCCAGAGCCACGTGCACGTGGTCTCCTAGGACGGTCTTTGAACAGCCCCCCCAACATTGCCGAGGCTGGTACTGGCACTACGGGAGCGGCTATGACTTGATGGATATCCATGGTGACTGCCAGCTGATGATGTTGCTGGCATACATCCACGTCGACGTCTCAACCGTCCCGCACTGTCCTGACACATGGACATGACATTGTGGAGGACATCTAATGTCTCACCCCAACGTCTATCAATGACATCAGTGTAATTATGTATGGCACCTGGTAGGTCATGGATACTGTCATTTACAGAGATGTTATGAACTCTCTGTGCCCTTAGTCCCTGTCTGGTGCACCTCTCCATATGTGCCTGTGCCTCCATGACAGCCTGGAACATGCGTGTGGTTGTAAGAGTTGTGGCACGTCTGCCAGGGGCATGATGACCAGCAGTGCTCTGACGAGAACCCCTGGGCATCTGCCTATGTGGTACCATTCCAGACATCTGGCTATAGCTGCTGTGTCCTGATGCATGTGCCATAGATACCACACTGTCCTGGCCAGTGCCGACTGTACACTGTCACTCTGCTAAGGGCATTGGTGATGATGAATGTGCAGGCAGAATGACTGTGTGCATGGATGGGGTGGAGACTTGTGTACTGTCAATTGGTGGCCCAACAACAGACCCTGACAAACCTGCCTGTGCCTCAACACACCTATCCTCATTATCACTATCTGTGTCAGTGACATCAGGTTCCCTGCTGCACTGAACCAGCCCCACCTCAGCACCTGTGAGAGGAAAACAGGAAACACGTTTTAAGACCTGTACATGATGTCAGACCACATGCACACATGCACATGCACACATGCACATGCACACACACATGCACATGCACTTGCACACATGCACACACACAAATACACTCCTCACTAAAGCAGACAGACACACAGACAGAGACACACACACACACACACACACACACACACACACACACACACACACACACACACACACACACACACACCAGCAATCTCAGAACATACTCAATAGCAGTTGATGGTGGGGTACAGTATCACAAGCAAAACAGTCATATCACACATGTCAGTATGCAGGACATGTGTTGCTCAACAGCATACAGTGCAAGTGTAGACAGTCCTTGTTACTAACAGTATACATGGATTTGATGCATGTGTTTTCTTGTTCGGTGATTGGCCTCCCCCGGGAACCCAATGCATACATGGACACAACATTGCTGTGCAAGTATTCAAAACTCTGTAATGTACTGTGCACCATCATTCACAGGTCTACATACCATGGGTGGATGTGTATCTGTGTGTCACATAGATATCCAATTCTGATTAGAGCCTCTGTGTCTTTAGCAAATAATTGTGGACACAGTTTTAGCTCATGCATGATGTGTATACACACAATATCAGTGATGCATATATAACTGATGGAATACCATTGGTCCACATACCCAATGTACAGTAGTTATGGTGAGTGTAGATCATATTGTGGACATGCCAGTGTCATCCATGACATGGCATGCTAAAACACAACTGCAAATTTAAACATCACACATACCCAATGTGTGTCATATGACCTAGCCACTCAATAGCATCACAAGACATATATGTGTCAGTTGTGCAAATGGTGCTTGGTATGCATATTGTTTAGAGGTGCATATATTTGCACACACACAACATTGAGGTGTATAGCAATGAAAGCTATGTGTAGTACTGTGGTTACAATAACTGGATGGGGTGTAGTACCATAAGCCATCATCATGAAGCATCATGTGGTCACTCAAGGCTACAAATGTGTCCCAAACCAGAACCTATCATGCTGTACTGGAACTGCACTACCATGACTGCTACATTCACCATTTCACAACCAGCTGTTACATAGGTTTGTAAGGAGGCCAATAAGGAGCATTCCCTAACATGAATGTGTTGTGTGTTGCAGAGTGTTTCACTGCCCCATGATAGGCCTCTACTGCTCAGGTATATTATGCGTGCTGTGTGGATGACATTTGGGATATTGGAGTGTGACTTTACAGAGGGTTTGTGAATCCTTCATGTGCAGCATGTTAACATGTTCTGTGTATGACATAGTTGTCTATGTTATGTGCATGTTGTGTATCGACTCTGCCTATCCAATGGTCACTACAGTGTAGCCACATTTATTTGAGATGGTCTGTGTATTGCATGTGTTTGAGCCAGCTAATCACATTAGTGAGATGTGCGTGGTCTCACAGCAAACATGCACAGCATGCATTATGGGTAAGTGTGTTACATGTGTACATGGCCTACACCTTAACTATTACATGCACTTTTTATTTGCAATAATAAATGTAGAACACACTCACCAGCATCTGTCTGCTGCCTTACTGTCACACCAGTGGGACCTACATAGATATGAGACAGCTTGTCAGTGGCGACAACTGTGGCAGTGCTGCTGTGGGTTTTCAATCTTACAGTAGAACAACAATTTTCATTCACAGGCCTACAGATTATGTTCCAAATGATCAGTATTGCACAACAACAGGCTCCACATCTTCTAACTACACAGTACACATCTCACATATGCATGATCTACCAATAGAGGTAACAGTAGTCTACAGATATACCATGTTACCTGCATGCTCCATGTGTTCTTGCTGGGTGGCTCCAACCTCCATCATGGTAAATGTCTGCTGCTGTTGTTGTTGGGCAGGTGCCACCAGGCTCAGGAGCAGCTCCTCCACTCTGGTGAGGGGGGGAATGGATGTTAACCCCACCACCTGTTGCAAGCTGTTGTCTCCGTACATCAGAAGCACTCTGACAGACATGTCTAAGTAGATCACTGCAGTGGTGGTGTACCTGCTCATATATCCAGTTATGCAGGCCTACATCATTTAGCCTCCGGACAACATCTTGCCACATTGCAGTACACTCCTGCTGGTCTTGGCTGGTTCTGGAGAATAGTAGGCTGTAGTGCTGAATCATACAGCTGGTAAGAATCTCATCTTCAGCACTACTGTAGCAAGGATTTATACGGTGTGTCATGATCCCTGGAAGACATAAAGAAAATATATGTATGAGCAAGTCATATGGTACATTTAACATTATACAGCACAGATATCACTGAACTGCCATATATAGCAACCTATTAGCTGACTGAAATTAAACACTTTCAATACCACTTATCAGTGCTCACCCTACAACTGCTTGAAAGTGCCTGGCATGCTCTATATAATAAAACATGTTCTGCCCAGCAACAGAATAAAATCACTATATAAGACTATACAACAGTACATGGCACACTGTATGCAACACAATGCACCACCTAGCCACAGCAGATATAGATCAAGCCAATGCATAAAGAAATATGTCATCCATCGCAATGTTTGTAAGGTCCAGTTACAGTATTACCATTATACCACACAACTTGTTGATGGCAAACCCATGACCAAAATATGTGCACAATTGTGAATATATGTGGCATACTGCTGTAGTAAACTATAAATGTTGCTAGATATGCAGTTATATGTTGTAATACACATATGACAGAGGACATGTTACAGGCATACCCACACACACATCAGACATAATTACAAGACACAAAGGTATGTCAACCCAGATAAGCTTTATGTGTGTACCATACAATACTGTGTGTCAGTACTTACAAAACCTTAAGATTGAGGAATGTAATCTGTGATGACTACAGTGACCACACAAACCAGTGGTTCCAAGCAATGTGAACATACACCATACTTTGCTGTTTAGGCCCAGAGCTTCAAGTAGTACTACAGTACATACAGGATTTGGATTCAACGTCAGTACCAATCAATAAGCATGCATGTAGTGCTTTAGCCTCCAATGACACACCCCAGTTAACACCAAGGGACTACATCAGACTGTATGCCATAGTGCTTTATCTACCTAGCAACAGCATACACAGCTTTTGCTGGGATCAAAGCAAGGACCCATAATTCCATGACAGAAACAGTTTCCCACTAAGCTATCCCACAAATACACATCTTTGACATATTCACCAACACACTGACCATCACACTCAGTCAAGTTTACATAGAATCTATTGCAACAAGTAGATGTGGGTGTGTATGAGTATATATGACTCTCTCTCTCTCTCTGTAGATATATATATATATATATATATATATATATATATATATATATATATATATATATATATATATATATATATATATATATATATATATATATACACACATACATATACACATCCATTGGTGTACATATACATATAGTCACATATACAGTCCACCTTTCATGGTGGGAATATCAATTATACAAAGGATGTGAGGTATACAGTAATGTAATAATATTGCACAGTCTTGTGAGAAATGCATTGAAAGTGTTCACAACCCAAGTAGCTTTAGCAGGCCTCACTGGCTGCAACATTGCAAACTGAACAAAACACCCACAGTGTTTAACCACCACATGTCATATACCAGCACTGTATGCTGTTTTGTTTGTCGCACACTAAAACCTACATACAAATATGCACGTAACAACCTTCACCAACATGTATATGTCCACCCTTCACAAACAGTTGCAATATGTCCCTTGCTCTATGCACATATACAGATGTTAATATATATGACACATATATATCTCTCCGTATGTGTGCCATACACATACAAGGTCCACACTGTTGTAAGTCCCTGGACCTCACAGCTGAACTGTTGGGCCTTGCTGCAACATGAACAGGTGTCACATGTGAACATACAGTAACATTAGAGGGGGTATGTATATAGCTCCAAATACTAGATTAGCATACTAGCCTGGTACAGCGGTTGCCAATGCTAAGCTACACTTTAATATGACTATCATGTATGTGTTACTCTGTCACACCCATGTTTATATAAATGTTTGTCTAATCCTCCAAACAGCCATTGGCCACACTACTGTACAGAACACAGATAACATGGATCAGATGTTTGACATTTAATGCTGAGCTACACATTTCACAGTTATGTCCCACTGCCCACAGGTACACACTGAATTGTCCATGGCAGTAGTTAAGCAGGACATCTGTGCATAGATACGTACTGCTGCCACATATGAATGGTTCACATTATGTAGAGTACTCTTCAAAAACATTTACAACATGCCAGTAAATACATATCTGTTACATACCTTTCCTTTGTATGAGTTGGTATTATTTCTTTTTCTTTTTCCTTTTGATTTTCACTGTCTCTCTCTCTCTCTCTGTGTCTCTCTCTCTCTGTCAGTCTCTGCAATAGAATGAATGAGTTTGTTGGCAGCAATTACAGCCTGCTTTTATAGGTATTTGCACATGTGCATGTGATGGCCTCTACACCAATTGGTGGCCACCATTTGCTAATTGCATGCAGCCTGCTGTGTGGTAATTGCAGCAATCACTGTCATAGCAACCCAATGCTATAAATTGCTAACTCGGGTAGGCGTGGCCCTTTCAGCTTTCCAAGATGGGGATCATGCTTGTTTGCTGTGGACATCATTGTTTAAGGCAGAAGGTTGGTATAGTTCTTATATCTGAAGCCAGGGGTGTAGCCAGTGATTTAAATGTTGTACTCAGACCTGAATGTTGCTGCTTCCAGCACACACTTATCAGTGTAGAATTGTACTCACCCCTCAAAATGCTAACCCTAGATACATGGGAGTATGTACTTTATTTTCTAATTGTACAATTAACTGCCATACAAAGCTAGTTATTGAGATGTATTCCTTTGGCACATGAATTGCTTGTGAACTGCTATACTATGAATATTAATTTACTCACTTCTGAAGAGTTTGTGCTTTTTTAGTGTTGACATTAGCACAGGCTGCTCAAGAAAACTGGACAAATTTCAGTACCGAGTATGCCTACCTACATCCTTGGTAGACCCTGAACACACAGGTATATTCTACATTTGGGTAGGGGTGCAGAAGTACAGAGAGCATTATGTATTATTGTGTGAATTTTATCTTGCCGGACTTAAAGGGTTGCTGTGTACCTGTTAGTTTATCAAGGCAAGTGGTCTATCTGTGTAGCTCCCAACTGTGGACCTATCCACATGGTAGCCAGAGGTTAGCCTGTTATTCTTTGTCTGTGCACCACACCAGTCTTTTCAGCCCTGGAACAATGGCATTGTTACTGTTGGTTGCTACCAGTACATGGCTACATCATTTATATTTCAGTGTTGTACTCCTACATAAGGGTATGCTTTTGGAACTCCTTCCAAAACTATTTGCACAGTGTGTAACAGCAGAAAAGCTGATATGCCTGTGTGTTTCTGCCTCTGCCAGGCCTCTCAAACACTCAGGTACATATTTGAACAGACTCAGGGAAAAGTAGGTAAAAGTGAGGTACACCTTTAAAATATTAGTGCCATTAAGTTGAGACTTTGAGAGAACCAGAGCATATGGATTAATACACCTTTTCTGAAGTACAAGCAGTGTCTAACTCTTACTTATTGTCATTATTCATTAAGTGTAATTCACTACCTTTCTGGCCAATGTCAATACTTTTCAGAGGGATTCACAGGGACACAGCTAAAATGTGTTTCAAAATCAGGAACATCCCTGAAAATTAGGCACAGTTGGGAGGTATGGCCTCTGCCCTAATCAGATATGTCAGTGTTTGTCCTGCTATGATACTGTCTGGGGATTGTAAAGTGCTGCTGTAACATTATTTCCTGCTAGAATGGCTGCTTCTCTTATCACAGTCATGTAATGCAATTCCACAACAACTGCTGGTAAAGATCCACAGAACAAGTTGTGTGTGATGGCATTCCTATTTTTCCTTTACATTCAGTCACTCTGATGCATGATATATTTATTTCAGCACCAACTTGTTGTATATCTACTATGGCTTAGTGGTACTTCATACAGTGTAGTATGTACAAGGTCTCGGGTTCAAGACTGACAGAGGTGTTTTATTTTGCTGCTGAGCAGAACAAGGGCCCTCACATACAGAGTGACTAAGGCACTTTTAAGCAGTTGTGAGCGGGTTTGCGTGGGTTTGCGTGATGCTTAGCAATGCTTAGCTAAGCGCAAACAAGTGCGCACTCGCGCAAACCCACTAACTACTGCTTAAAAGTGCTTATTCCCGCTAACCCCCACGCTCATTTCTTTGAAAGAAAAGAAAATGGGGAGATAGGAAAGTGGTGAAAAAGGGGCACAAAGAGGGAAAGACAGTAGGGAAAACAGCTCGGGATGTGCAGGACAGGTGTAGGGAAGGTCCTTAGCTGCCCATTTCTTTAACAGCAACAGCTGTGCATATGCAATAAATTTGGAGGGAAATATGAAACCTTCCACCCCTGAGAGAGGGGTGAGGACAACAAAGTATGTTGTACTGCTAATTAAATTACATGTTATGTGTCCAGCGGACATGTGTGCAAAATGGGCAGCTATGTATGGGGCGTATTTTTTTTTTGTGAGCAGATTGCCCTTTTTTTTTTTTTTTCAGGTGAGAGTGGAATGTGGGGTAGGGGAAGTAGGTATATTTGCAGAGGTAGATTGGGGAGGTAAACAGACAAGACAAACAAGACGCATACAGGCGCGGAATATGGCACGTGGTGGGTGAACACCATTGACGGGGAAGGATGTTTGGAAATCGCAAGCCCATGAGCCCACAGATGGCAACAGTGGAACTGAGATCCCCACCCATGGGCAGTCACCACTGCACCTTTACAGCCCAGAGGGTGGCTGTGCTGGGGGCTGCATAAGAGGGGCAGGCTCACCCGTGAGTAACACCACTCATGCCTCAAGCTGGCGTAGAGGATCAGCTACAGAACACTCGATCTCTCTATGCACCACAGCCCGGACTGTTTGGAGGGTGATAGGTGGCCCTCATCTGCCCACGCTTGCACAGGGGGGACGAGCCCCATCTCCTACAGTGCTTCCACCTGAAGGTGGTACAGGGCCAACGGAGGAGTAGGTCCCAGGCTGGGCACCGGACCTGCTGGTGCCAGGTGCCATCGCCAGCTGAGGTGGGACAGGTGGGTCCACTGGGACCGGCCTTTCCATACATTCTATGTTTTGGAGGATTTAATGAAAATATGGGTTAGTAACAGTCAACAGCATTCCCAATTAGTTATAACAGCATGCAGAAGTATTCCCATTAACCCAACACATCAGAGTTCCAACAGTTGAACAGCAAGCATATCACATGCATATATAGAACAACAGTGGACATTACAACAGCATGCAGGTTTAATTGATGGCAACAGGCCACCAATATTGTGGTATTTGAACAGGGTACATGCATTGAAATAAATGCAGATATTTATAAACCAATAGGACATATGTCCCAACAAAGGTTTTGAGATTAGACATACCCATTGAGGTGTGGAATTGCATTTTTTATGCACATACAGTAGGGTGGGAAAATATAGCTCCATTAACAACTTATATATCCTTCTAGGTTACACTACATTCCTATTAACTGCAGTTATATATCCCCTACATGTATTATTACACTACCCAATTGTCCTTAAATTGTGAAATGGGTTTTGCTAGATCTTTATATACATGAGCTGTATCTGACATACAAACTGTCTGGGATGCATATATTACTGCTACATATTCTGTGAGCTCAGACACACTACTGCTGAGACGGTACACTGACAGCTCTACTT
Organism: Protopterus annectens; assembly: GCF_019279795.1. Classification (NCBI taxonomy): domain Eukaryota; kingdom Metazoa; phylum Chordata; order Ceratodontiformes; family Protopteridae; genus Protopterus; species Protopterus annectens. The sequence continues at coordinate 510,689,668 of NC_056725.1, forward strand.
TCCTATAATTATCTAGATATGTTCAGGTGAAATTATCAGTTATATGTTAACAGCTCCCTACATTTCTGGCAGCACACTGACATTTCTGGGGAACACAATACCAAGCTACTTGTGCCAGATTAACCTGTACATGCTGGGCATGAACCAACAGTTGAGGACTGTAAATATGCTTAAAAGCTACTGGCACTCCCTTCATCCACTTTATATGGGCCTACCCAAGTGTGGGTTAACAGCGCTTAATACAACAGTACTATTTCTATAATGCAAGAGTACAACAACATATCAAAGAAAATGACACAGACACACTCCAGGAATTATACCTTTATTAAAGATTTAAAACACTTTTCTAGAGGCTCTCTCATTTATTTTATATAACAGTACATACAGAATAATTATTAAAGAATTATTATACCTTTATTTATTGGGTTAAAACACTTTTTTTCAGACTCTCTCATTTATTTTATGTAACAGTACATGCAGAATGATTACTAACCTGCCTGGTGGTGCAGCCTTAGCAGCCTATCTGCATAGGCTTGCTGGTTCGCAGCATGGACACTTGCAGCTGTGAAGTAAATGAAGTGATATTGAGACATACCTATCCATAGTATAGACTACAATAACAATTCTTACATACTTAATTCCATGGCTACTTACTCAGTAGTGGGGCATTTTCCATCCCATGGGCCTCCTGGATCCACTGGTCCAGTTGATCCTCCTTGCGTCTCTTCAGGTCTGCGTGGTGATGTCTGACTGCTCACCAGTCCAAGGGACGTCTGTGGCACTGGTGAGTTTATGAGCTAGATGGATCCAGGCTTCCGCTTTGTATTGGGTGCCCTGGTACTGGCCCCGCAGGAGTCTATCCTCATGATTATGGACAAGGAGCCAAACCATTACTTTTGACTCCTCAATGCCCTAACGTTGCGCTTGAAATCGAGAGCCCTCTCCAGAACCAGCCATGCTGCCTGCAGATGGGAGCTTAAATATGCCTCATTTCCCACACTTGTTTGTGATTGGCCAGTTTTGAAAAAAACTCAGCTGAAGGTACACCTGCTTAGCAATGGGTAAACTTCCATTGGTATGTATGTGTGTGTGTTGAAAGTGCATGGTTGTGAAATGCTGTCATGGCTTAGTGGTTCAGTACTGTGATTATAGTGCACAGTATCCCGGGTTCGAGCCCTGTCATTCTTTTTATTTTACTACTGGCCAGATCAGCTAGGAGGTGTGGCTGTGTTTAGCTGACTTTGCTCAACTTTGCCCGACGTTGCTCTACGGTCCTCTATGTTGTTTGACGTTGCCTGACATTGCGCTGGTTAGCATGGTGCACAGCTACACGCAAACATGTTCTGTTTGCGCTAGTGTGTGCGATGTGCAGCTCCGTGCAAAGCTATTGCCCTAGTTAACGCAGTGCTCAGCTACGAGAAATTACATTTAAATATGCTTAATACTGGCATACCTTGCTTAACAGTGCTTCACATTGCTTAAGATACATTACTCATGCATCCATCAGTATGCATAACCATTTCACCTTCATATATATATATATATATATATATATATATATATATATATATATATATAATTCGTTCACTACTACATAGGCCATTTCAATGCTTTTTACAAAAATTTAAATGATAAATGTCAGAAATTATTTTTATATACAGATTTCCAACAGAAAATAGAGGGTGGAGTGGTGGGACTCGAACCGGGAATGCCTCCTCTTTGTGCGAAGGCTCTACCACTACACTATCGCTATTTCGCTTAATTTGCATATAAGTTTCTTATTATCCTCTTCGGTGTCTAAACTACTAACTGTAGCTAAGCAATGGGCAAACCCGCGCAAATATGGGCAGCTATATCAGAAATAATAAAAAAATAATTAAAAATCTTTACATTTTTAATTGTACAGGGGTTTAGAATGAGGGGGAGTGTAGTATTGGGTATGTACACATTTGAGCGGACTTGCTCATGTAAGTAGACATTTCCCGAGTGTCAGACTTGCATGGGCGTGGATTTTTGGACTGCTCAGCAGTCCGACACGGCCCCTTCACTCGTGCACGCTCCGTGTTAGCCTTAGAGTTGAGGCAGCATGCCCTCATTAATATGCATGGTGCACTGCCGTCTTACTCTTAGACTGGCTCTTCCGTGTAAGACTAATCTAGTCTTACATGGAGGGTTAGTGAATCCTGGGGATTATATATGAAAATCTGCCTTCAGTTTTAAATAGCTGGAAATAGAGACAGTTTCATTGAGCCCTGGGGAGTTTGTGGCATTACATTTAAGCTGCCACATTAATTCTCTATATTCTAAGTAGGTGTTTAATGGACCCCCCCCCCCCCGTCTCTATATTGCACTTGTTCAAGGGCACTAAATTTAAATGTGTGTCCAGAAAAATCTTTAACATGCTTGCTTAGTGCATTTTTTAGGTTAACCTTCTGGATGTCATATAGGTGCTGATAAATCCGCTTATTGAAACTATTGATTGTTTTCCCTATGTAGAAACAATAGCAATTCTGACAAATCGCAATATAAACTAGCTGTTTACTCAAACAGTTGAGCCTATGTTTTTGAGTTACTTTTCCAAAACCCCTTATGTATAGAAACTCATTCTCCAAAAATATGTGGGCATTGGTTACAATGCCCGCATTTACCCATTTTTCCTTTTCTATCAGTCCCAAAGTTTGTTTCAAACAAATTTTTAAAAGATCTATCCTTTTTGTACACCACTATTGGGTAATCATCTAATTTTTCTTTATAGTGGTGTTCAATATAAAAAAATACCCAGTTTTGTTGTAATATATCTTTAATCATACCAAAATGGGGTGCAAAAGTAAGTATCATAGGATGCTGATGTACCTCTACATCTTTTGGAATCGATGAATCAACAATTCCACTGATGTTACTAATGTGTGCTCCTCCCAGCAAAGGTACAAAGTGACCTTCCTTCCTTTTTGTTATAACTTCCTGTAATACAGGTTTAAGAATGTGAGGTGGATATCCCCTCGCTGACAACATATTTTCCAAAGTTTTATGAAATTTTCTTCATCACTCACCATAGAAATGCGTACTCATCTGCAGCCTAAGCGCTGTTGGCATCAGTGCACCGTGGCCATACTAGATGTGTAAATATCTGTACTGTATAAGTTACCAAACGAACATAGGCCTTCCATATGTGATATTCAATATTACATTACTCACCAGCAATATTTTATCAAAAATAGGCTACCATGTGATTTGAATCTACACATAGAACAATAGTTATTTTGACATATTGTTTAACTATTTGAGCTACAGAATATCAGTTCATTAGATGTTGTAAGAGTAGATATTATGGAAGAGCAGTAATAGTTATATGTGTGAAGTCTGTATTAATATACAGTCATAATGAACAGTTATGTAAATGTGTACACTAGTCCAGTATAGTTGTAGATAACACAGCATAAAGAAAACGTCCAGCACTATAAAGTGGAACACAGTACTTTAATAAGCACAGTCCAAACACTTGCAATAGCACATACAATAGTAAATTCTTCAAACCAGTTTCAACATACAAGCCTTCATCAGTGAATATAGAACAACCATTCTTGAATGCATTTTATAGATATCCATCCTCAAAGCTCCATTACGATTGGAGATTTACAAATGCTCATTAAGACCTGGAGCAAATAGACTACCTAACTTAATAATCCAGCAATTTTCAAATCACCACAACATTTTTTAATATTATATCTGAGATGGAATTAGAACCAGGGAGGGCCATGTGCACGTTGGATGTAACGGCCCTTTATACTAATATACCACATTGGGCAGGCTTGATGGCCTTGGATTATTGGTTAAATTGGGTTTCATTGTATACCCCTGGGTTCAATACTTTCTTTTGTGTCTCACAGAACATGTTCTAACCAAGAATGTTTTTTTACTTTAATAGAGGATGTTTTTCACAGGTTAAAGGGGCAGCGATGTGTGCGTCTTTTGCACCCATCTATGCGGATCTCTTTATGGGTTATTTGGAAGAACAATTTATATATGATGTTACCCATAATTTGTTTTTGGATGAGACTGACATCTGGCGTAGGTATTTGGATGATTGCTGGATGGTGTGGAGGTCTGATATTGTTTATTTACATGAATTTGTTGAATATTTGAATGACAACAAATGAGGCATACATTTTACTTTACATTATGACGTTAGCAATATTACTTTTCTGGATGTTCAAATTTCATGCAACAGTGATGGCACCCTGGACAGTAATGTTTTTCGAAAACTTTCACAGTTTAACACCTTGTTGCATGCCAGTAATTTTCATCCGAAACATATTATCCGGAACATCCCTAAATCACAATTTTTACGTATGTGTGGTATTTGTTCTTCTGACCAAAGTTATGGTAATCAACAGCCGGCTTTGGTCAACAGGTTTTGTAAACTTGGGAATAATAAGGAACATATTATCCAAACCAGACATTGGGCTTCCAATCAGGATAGGTCACCCTTGCTGAAATATCAGCATAGGGACCAGGGTAGGAACAAGACCATTAGATTGAGTACCAGTTATGGTTGTAACACCTCTGACTTTATTGAGGTTATACATAAACATTGGGATATTTTACTTTCAGATGAGAGGTTGTGTGACATACTAACCTCTAGATGCCTCTTTTCATTCTGTAGGGGCAAAACGCTGGGTGGATTTCTCAATCATTATAAAAGGAAGAATAAAGTTCACGTTCGACCTACTCATCAAACTATGATTAATGGAGGGCTACTTATGGGTTGTGGCCCATGTGGCTATTGTTCCTTTTGTAAGTATGTTTTGAAATTGAAACAGTTTACTAGTAAAAATACGCCCAAGGTTTATGATATCAAGTTTTTGGGAAATTGTAGCACTGATTGGGTCCTATCTGCATGCTCATGCTCTGCCTTCTATGTGGGACAAACTTCACGTCCCCTAAGAATACGCATTTCTGAACATATTAGTGACATCAGGAATAAAATATTTTCCAATGCCCTTTATAAACATTCTATTAAACATCCTACAGCACATTTTATATTTGTCATTATTGTCAAAACTGAGGGGGACAGAAGAAATAAAATTGGTTGCCATAATATTTTGAATAAGAAGGAAAATTGTTGGATTATTAAGTTAGGTAGTCTATTTGCTCCAGGTCTTAATGAGCATTTGTAAGTCTCCAATCATAATGGAGCTTTGGGCATGGATATCTATAAAATGTATTCAATAATGGTTGTTCTATATTCACTAATGAAGATTTGTATGCCAAAATCGGTTTGAAGAATTTACTATTGTATGTGCTATTGCAAGTGTTTTGACTGTGCTTATTAAAGTACTGTGTTCCACTTTATAGTGCTGGCCATTTTCTTTATGTTGTATTATCCTGAAATTTGGCCCTTTGCACTTGCCGTACTTGCAGAACTCTTGTTTTGTATAGTTGTAGATAACCTCAAAATGTGTCAACACATGAATGTTAACTTTAATGAGTGGAACTAAATTTTCTCTATGTAAATTAATATTATCAATGCAGATACCCATGGAATACACCTGAAACACAGATTCACATAAGATATGCGTACTACATACATATATGATAATGTAAGTGTTAAGGTGTGGATTATGTGACTTACTGTAGGCATCTGTTAGTTGGTGTTGGAACACTGCAACCCTCAGGTAAAGATCCTCTGTGTCCCTCTGATGTAGTTCATTATAGCAGTGGTCATCCTGAATGCCAGTTCAATGGATCCCAGTCTGTCTGTCTGTGGTGCTTTCTTGCAATCCGGTTCCATATCATTGCGAAGGTTGATCATATGGCTGGTATTGTGCAGCACTGTTTAGCACACCTGTGATTTAGGATATTGATGTTGCCTTGCTCCCTACACAGGTACAGCTGGTTGACATGTGCACTGTTTGTCATGTAAGTGTCTCCATATCCTGTTAGTGTGATTCATAGTTGTGTGCCTCTGCTTCCTGTTAAGACTGTGGAGTATACTCACATGTTGTTGTTTGTGTGCCATGCTGTAATACAAGATCTGCATTATGACAGATGATATGCTCACCAAACAGGGAGGATGTGCCTGGTAAGGCAATGTATCTGCCTGCAACATTTCACTGTTGATAATTACAACTGTACCCTTCACGATTACTGGGGTCTTAGTCACCTGCCTAGGACACCTGCAATCTGCACATCATCATCGCCCATCAGGTCTATGTTCTGTTTTATTTATGTGTTATACCTCAGGTGGAATGCTACATGATGACTGGTATGTGTTTAATTATGATTTGTACATATCAATCTTTTCACATGACAGTGGCATTTCAACCCTCACCACCAGTAGTGGAATCACAGGAGGATATGTCAAGTAGTTTTTAGTATTTGTATTGACCTCATCTTTCAGATTTGTTTGCTATGTAAATTACATGATATATTTCTGTTATATAGGGTCCCTGAACCACCCATAGCCACAACAACCTGGTAAGTCTATAGCATCATTAGTATTGTAGTTATATAGTCAAAATGTCATAAATGGAAAATTTTCAGGAGTGTGCTGCATCATTTCACCTCTATGAATGTATGTGATGTGATATGTGTCATCTCTCTCTCTCTTTGTAGCACGTCCACTACCTGCTTCCTCCAGTAGCCTGTCCACTGGTCCTGAAGTGGCATGTGATATGCCTTACTGTGATTGTAGGGTCCATGGCACACAGGCCAGTGTACTGGTCTGTCCAGCCCAGAAGGGGACAGCCATGTGGTACATGGTGTAGCCTCTGATATGGAGCATACTGTGAATGACCATTCTGATGATGTGGGAACAGCACGACACACACGATGATAACTGTGACCTACTGTCCTGTGTAGAGTCTGGTAATGATGGTGACTCTTCCCATGAAAGACCGATACTGTCCATCGAACTTCACATGGGAATATAGTTGAAATGTATGGATGTGTGTCAGACAGTATCCACTTACTATTACAGGCACATGAACATTCACAGTGACATCATGGCTCTGACCTGCGTGCACTTACTTGAGCCACTGATTGTGTAGCACTCAAGCTGCATGTGTTACATGAAGGTCAGGAGCGCAGATATGAAGAGGCTGTGGTAGCACTGACTACACAGCATGACAGTGTGGTATCTGTTGCATGCTGTGTTGAAAGCCTGGCTATGGTGGTGCTAGAACAGTGCCATAGTATGAACCAGTTGTTACATGCCCTAACTGTACTAATCAGATTACCTCCAGTGGGGAGAGGCAGACCCTCTCTCATTAGACCCACACATAGCCCATTGATATCAATATCTGTGCTACAACATGCTCAGCTGTGACCCCAGCAGTCACATCCAGGCAGACACATCGCACCACTGCTCCTACCCACACTCTGTCCCAAAATGCTAGTGTCACTACATCCAGTTCCTCGGTACAGCAACATGAACCTAGTGTTTCCAGACATGGTAGAGGCAGCCAGAACCACAATGTCAGCCGTCAGTGTGGGTGACCTAGACTGCATTACAGTAACACTGACAGCTGATCCAATGTGTGTCCTGTTGTGTCATGCTGACCATGTGGCAATAATGACTGCTGTGCTGACCACTGTTTTTTCTAATAATTTCCCTGATCTAGGTGACTAGCTTCAAGTTGTGATGTGTAGTACTTATTTATCATTAGTATATGTTAGTACAAATATTGCTGACTATAATGCTCTATTTTACTATCTCCATGCTTCTATGTTTTCATCTTTTGTTATTTGACATATAGCACATATTTACATAGTTAACAGCATGTTATCTTAGTCATCCAACATTGATTATTACATTATACATTTCCTTGTCTGCCATTCCCACATGCACAGGTATGCCTCTGTATATATAACTGAGTTACTTATGACCTTTTTATATGGTGCTGCACATGACTCACCCTCAGCACTCACTGCACTTCTGTGGACCCGTTTCCATTTTCAATCTCCATGCTGACATGTAATTCCCATATGTGCCTTTCCATATCCCACTGATTACACACTAATTTACTTACTTGTTTTGCTGTATCCCCGCACTGAGGCACATTTCATGTCTGTTGTGTAGTCACAGCCAGTGATGTTCTGCATGTTGGAAGATGTTCTTACCTCTAACTAAATTGTGTTGCAGCAATAACCTTTGTATTGAAGCATTGCCTTCTATGTGACATTCCATATCAGGCATGGGATGTAAGGCTTGCTTGTGTTTATTCTGTTTTTGGCTGGTCCTTGAGATGTTTGTAATTATTCATGTTGCTGTATGCTTTTTACTTTATTGTAACACTCTTTTACTCATCACACATTGCTATGTGTGATGCATCAATGTTACTGTATGTCTCCTGCTTTTTGATTATGTTTGTGATGATACATTCCCATACACTGCATGGGTCTAGATTTCTTGTGGTACTGACTATTTTATGGCTACTTCCCATGCCAGTAATCTGTATAATGATAACCTGCCTGTCTAATGATTCCTTCTGTTGTGTACGCCTCCTGCATCCCACAGATTTGCCTGTGTGGTCCTCTTTGATGATCTACCTTGCAGAGAGACTTCCTCTGTTGATGTTTCCTCTGTATATATCCAGATGTGTTAATTTATGAGTGTTATATATGTGTTATTACTGGTATACCTTATGTTTCTGTTAAATATGATGTTCAATATGGACAACTAATGGTTTCTATCTATTAGTCATGCTCTGTGGTGCTGTTGTGAGGCAACACATGAACATCACTATTTAGTCTGTGTACATGTGTAAGTGTGGCTTGTCATGACTCAAATGTGTGTGTTAGATGCTGCCGTGTTGCCTGAGCTAGGATATATGGCTGAATCCTCTATCGCCCATGTCTATTTCTTCTCAACCCTGTGCCCTCCTGGCCATCCTTTGACAGCTCTGATATATCATTATCAGATATTTGGGGTTCTTGGGGTAGGCCACCCACATTTGCAGATGGCAAACAACCATGTTTTGCTGTTATCATGTTGTGTAGCATGGCACACACAATAACTACATGTGATGCCTCTTCTGGTGTGTATTGTGGTGCACTCCCTGGATGTGTCCATACATCTAAATGTTGCTTTTAGCATACCAAACACACACCCAATGGTGTTTCATGTCACTGTGTGTGCTCTGCTGTTTGCATCCTCAGCATGGCTTGATGGGGCTCTGTATGGCATCATTATCCAAGGTTCCAGTGGATAACATCAGTCACCTGTTTGTAGGAAGAAGATAACACATATTTATTCCTCATGCTTAACGTTGACAGGTTTACATTCTGCTTACATTATAGTTGTGGTTCTGTACTTACTGAATAGTAGTTCCTCAGGAATTTCACCATGTTGGAAAGACTCCCTCAGTCTGCTTTCCCTCCATATTGCAACATCATGCACACTACCAGGGTCTGTTGCCATGATATTAGTAATGAGGTTCTCTGCTGAGCACACTTCTTGACAACTGAGGGATGGCCACCCCTTTCTATTGCTGCACCATTCAGCATCGGGTACAGCTGGAATTTTAATTGGGATGAGGGTGCAGTCTATTGTACCAAGGACACAGGGGGAGTTGGCTATGGAAAAGAACTGTTGCATGGTAGTTCTTTACTGCATAACTGTTGGGAAGTGGATATAATCATCAACACTGGTGCACATTGCTGCCAGGAAATGTAAGAGGATGCGACTGGCAGCTGTATGGAACACTCCTACAGAGTCTCCCATATGCAGCTGACAAGTTTCATTGGACAGTATACCTAGTCTCTGGCATACTTTTGTTTCTATCAGTACTGGGTTACTCTGCAGACTATAAGCAGACATGTGGGGTACACATGTCCGGCACACAGCTTGCACCAGCTCTGTCTAATCTGTATCTATCCATTATTTTCTGGTCAGAGAGCTGGCTTTACTGTAGCCTGGCTTGTCACCTAGCTGTCTGGCTTCTGGGAAGTATTTGCAGATTATTCTCTAGTATGGCTTGCGGTACTTCAGCCGGCTGTAATACATGAAATGCAGTTGCATTTCTTTAAGTAAGTTTCACAGGTTACGCATGATTCCCTAATATTATGTAAAGTATAATGGTGTTAAGAAAAAGCAAATATGGCCTCCACTGAGTGCTTTCAGAAAGTTGTTGGTGATGTACTTTGTTGCATTTATGTTGCGTTGAGCACACCTATTGTAATTTGGAATCCAGTGGGTGCACACAGAGTCTATAATTTTTCTTTGCTGAAGAGATAATTACTTGATCTTGTTTTAGCATACATTATGGAATTGTGTCTGCTGCTGATGTGCTGACATCTTCCTTCAACATGCTGCACTGTCTGTAACTCTCTTTTGGAATCCAGCCTTAGATGACTATAACCAAAAATAAAAATATAGTATCCTACGAGATGAAATCAAACTGAATCATACAGGACCTAGGTGTAGAGATTTTCAGAGCTCCAAAGTAGAGCCCAACATTGCAGCGACAAGTGTTTAAAAAAAAAAAGTGAGCATTGGATGGGAGACTGCACAGAGTAATGGCTGGTACATGTTATGGGAATCTGCGGTTTATGTTGTTTATTTTATAATTTTATTAGCCAGTTAATTCCACCAGGCACAAGTTACACTCATCACAGGTAACCCAGGATCACTGTCTAGTTAAATGATTTGCTCAGACCCATGCAATAGGGAAAAAGAGACTGAGGGAAGTCAAGCCCAGGACTCTAGAATGAAACTTTTTATTGTTTCATGGCAAACATCTTGTATGCTATACTGCCAAACCTTTATGTATGTTTTTTAGCGTCTCGTGTCAAACATCTTGTATGCTTTACTGTTGAACCTTTATGTATGCTCACTGGCATTATCTGCCACAATGCTGTATGTCTCTGTGATCTGATAAACCCAGAGCTTCCAGGAGCTTGGAGGATGAGTGCTCATTACAACACTGGCAGGATGAGGGCTCATTACAACCCTGGCAGGATGAGTGCTCATTGCAACACTGGGAGGATGAGTGCTCATTACAACAGTTGGGCACTGACTCAGGAGTAATGCAGCAGAATACTGTAAGACAGGTTTCTCACTGCACTTCATCCTCTCCACACTACTGATACCTGGTTAGCAGACACCTTCATTATCACCACCTACATCATTCATTACCATTCCTTACAGATAAGTCATAGGGCAGTGAGGGGACAGTCCATAATTATGCAGTCAGGTCAAAGTTCTTTTTACCTTTTTCACCTAACCCTGTATTTTATACTATATCCAACAGATGCATACAATGATTTCACCTTTTCAGCCATTCTGTGGTTCTGCAAGGGCCTTACATTGTGAAAATGGGAGCCTGCCGTTCCACAAACCTACAATAAATGAGCATTATAGCCTAGTAATACAGTTTCTTGGTCTAAACCACAAGTGTGTAAGCAGCATAGACCTCTGAATTCCACATAGGATCGTCATTGCCATGCCTGTCTTCCATTCTTTGGCTAATCTTTTGACATATGGGACATTAGGGTGCAGCGGTAGCGTTGTCGCCTCACAGCAAGAGATTCTCCCGTTCGATTGTCAGCTGGAGCGCCTTCTGTGTGTTGTCTGCATGTCCTGCTCATGGTCGAGTGGCGTTCGAAAGACATACGAGAATGGGCGTGCCTTCGTTGAAGGTTGGGCATCGAGCTGGCACCTCTGCACTATAAAAATCTACTGCCAATCATTAGTGGACCGGAGTTCCACTGTGGTAACCCCTAACTGGGAAAAGCCAAAAGAAGAACAACAATATTAACTGGACCTGGATCACCATCATCATAAGCAGATGCCACTTTCCTCTGATGGTAGGCCAGCATCAACACATGCTGGTTAGCAGACACCTTCCTTATTGCCACCTACTTTTTTAATTACCATTCCTTACAGGTAAGTCCTAGGATGGTGAACCCTTTAATTTTAATACAACCTACCTTCAGGTCACATGTTATGAAATTTAATTTAAACCATCCATCTCTAGATCTGGAGTCAATTAAGTATACAGTTAATTAGTTAAAGTTTTGGGGCTTCAGACTAAGACCTTGAGCAAACAGCAGTTTAAGTTTAAAGGATATAGTCTTCCGTATCCAGAAGCAACACCTGGAATATGATGAAGTTGTTAAACTGTTAAAATTATAAATGCACAAATTGCTAAAAACCAAATGAATTAATTTATCTGACAAGTTAAAAATGCACAAGGACTTGGTTTGGATGTGTCAAGAAAGAATTACCCAGTAGAAATGCATTCTCTAACACTGTAGGTAAAAACTGGAACCTTTTACCTAAAGAACTAACTTTCCTTCCCTCTCTGCCTTTCTTTAAACAAAACTTCAAAAACCACCTGAAGATCCATTGGTTATGCCCATGCAGCAACCCCGACTAATCCTTCGTTTCACTACTTCTCGTCTCCTTTTCTCATTTTTTTCTTATTAAACTCTGCTGCATATCCCTTTAAGGGCAGTACTGAAACTAGCAATCCAAAAACAACCTGTTGTACTGTAACTTACCTATGTATTATACTGTATATCAACTTGTCTTATACTGTCTGACACTGTTTAGTGTAATACTTCTTTTTATTATTATGTTCATATTTTTTGTTATTTTTTTTGTTTTTACACTGTGTAAATATTGTTTATAAATTCTGCGTGCAACTTTCGGAGCTTTTCTCCCTGGGCCTCTACTGAAAATGGAAATATATCCAGTTAGACTAGCCCAGTTAACAAATGTAAAATAAATAAAAATAAATAAATTAGGGGTTATTATGTCTTAACACAGGTGCCAAAACTTTGATGTCAGTGATTAATCGACCCTATGTAGCCAAAGCTATACTTTACTCACAGAACAGCGATTCTTTTCTTTTTAGAAAAAAACCCACACCCCTCACCTGGGAGGGGCTGTGTGCCCTCCACCCCCCCTAAATAAATATACCAACTCCAAGACCACCACTACAGCCAAAAAGGCAGAAGTAATGAAGCAAATTCTTAAACTCTTTTTCTTTCCTTAAGGAAAAGAATTGGAAATTTTTGCTGTTTTTTTTTTTTCATTTGACCAAGACACATTTGAAAGAATGTGTCTTCGGTCTTCTAATAGGGAACCTAGTATAGTATAGTATAGTATAGTATAGTATAGTATAGTATAGTACAGTGTATTGTAGTATAGTATAGACCTTTGACCTGTTCATACCTTTAATATCAGTGGTACTTTCTTATTTAAGATATATACTCTATAGTGTTTATGATGCATGAATGCCAAAGGCGAATTGCAGTCTGCTGGCTAGAGTTCTAGAATTTAAAGGCCTCTTCACTATTACATGTGTACATGATGATACATATGCCATCATTTTTCTGCTAGTATGTTTAGAAAGTTTTAAAATAGCAGTTTATAGAATGTGTTAGTAAGCACTGTCAGAAAGGCCCTGCATTGTCACTGTCAAGAGCCAAAGCTTTTTGAGTCTTATGTGAACTGACTTGCTCAATACATTTGAGTCCTCCGTATGTGTATGCACTATTTACACCAATAGCCATAGGTAAGCTATGTGGAGAGGTATCAAACGGACACATTTACTTTGTGGAAATTGCAAAGCAGGAGCTATTTATGGATTTACAGAAATCAGGAGGTGGGATGCAAGAAGAGCACCTGTCTAGGAGAATGTAGTTCAGAGATTTGCATTAGATGAATTGCTTTAACAGGAGGTACAAGTGAAAGAACTTAGCTGGAGTTCTGAATGAAAATTCAACAATTCTGTCGCCAAGTTTTCTAATTTGAATATGGTTTATCTGGGCAGTAAGAAAGCCTCTCCTGATCGAGCCATTCTACTGAATGGGTTTATAACAACAATTCTGGGTGAAGTGGCTAGTAGGTACATGAGTGTACTGATCCAAGTTGACAAAACCATGTGGTAAAGTTAAACTATTGTTTTAAATTTGTTTGATGGAACAGAGTTGATCAGACAGGGCTTGAATAAAAGTACATTGAGGACACAAACAGAAGACAGTTGTACTTACATAGGAAAAAGAGGAAAAAAAGAGTGGAGATCTATAGACAGTATGGATGGGGCATGTATAAAATGGGTCAGAGAAATGGAAAAAGAGACAGGTGAGGAGGCATCATTGGCTTCTGGCACTTAACAGTATAAGCCATCTCGTTTTAAGAGTTCTGCCCACATTCACACAAAAAAGTATAATGTATAAATTATACACACGTTTGCCTACTCTTAAATTCTGATTACCACTTTTGGTCAAAACCTGGCCAGATCCTTGCATTTCTTCAACCATCGCCTATCCACAAAATCTCTGGGTATTGACAGATACATTGTTGGTGTAATTATTATAGCCTCACTGAATTGGTATGAAGGTGGAAAGTGTCATTTGGTTAAATGGATCAAGACAGAGAGAAAATCAGAATTTAGAGATACAAAGTACAGCAACACAGTGCAAAGTTATCCAAACATTTGAGGTTACTGATTTGAATTTAAGTGCCATGGAATCTATGTAAAAGATGTTGATGCTTTCAGCACAGTAAAACTATTGACTAGGAGTAGGCCTAGCATCATGTTCCATGCCAGGAACAGAATGATAGCTCAAGGGCTGACCTGAGGTGTAGGTATGCCTGCTAAAAGATGTACCATGAACTGGTGAGAAGAATTTCTAAAGAACAGCATTAAGAGTTCCACCCACATTAACACAAAAGAATTCTAATGGGCAAATTATACACAATTTTACTGAAATTCTGATCAGCACTGTAAGCCAAAACTTAGCCAAATCCTTGCATTCCTTTATTCATAGTCAATACCCCAGCTACTTACTGATAAAAATAAAGTGGGATGGGCAGAAGGTGTGACTTATCTACTTTGAAGAATATGGGAGTTAACACTTTCACATGATATTTTAAAATGTAAAAACAGAACAAACTACGATGCAGGGAACTTCATCCCTCTATCACTTAACAGAAAGAATATTGATGTTCTCCACTCTAACTTTTTTATATTTAACAGTACAGTACAGTGGACCATTACAATTAATACAGAATAAGTGTAAAGATTTGCAGTATTCCGCTATTAATGCCAATTTGGGTTTGTGAATTAGTAAAAGTAAGATAATGTTATGCAAACCAGACTTTTTTTTGTTTTTGCAGTTTCTTTAATCATAACTTGGGAGTGGGGGCAATGACGGGAATATTACTCTGTGAGGGCAGCTTGGCACTATTCGTTTACAGTGGAAAGCATATGGTTACTTAATCTAGTGTAGAATTTTGAATGGGTAGTTAAAGCAATTAACCAGGAAAGGACTGAAGATGATACCTTCTGACATGTCAGTAAGTCCTAGTTACTGGAGCGCCACCACAAGTTTTAGAATAGGCAGTATGATAGCTTTTTGCCTCAGAGCTCTATGGCCTTGGGTTCAGTCCTAACTTTCACTCAGTGTCTCTGCAGAGTTTGCATGTTCTCCTTCTGTCCGTATATGTTTTTTCTGGGTACTCCAGTTTCATCTCAAAAACATGCTGGTTGATTATCTGCATTAAACCATCCATGTACTTGCATGCTGCATAGTTGTTCTTGTGGTCCAGGTCATAGCTGAAAAGGGTCTATGTACCAGTGTGCCAGGGAGAATAGGGCAGTGCATGTGTAACATATGCCAGCATAGCTAGCTGGAGTTCTGTAAAGCATTTCATGTCATTTGACTATCACGCTCATTTGTACAGATGCCTGTGTTAAAAATGTATTTGTAAAGTTGCTTGTGTTAAAAATGTATCAATAGCGGGTCCTACTAGACAGAAAAGAGATATACATGTATGTCAGACAGTATTATTATAACTGATTAAATGTATATGTTTTAACAGAGAATTCTGGAATGGAAGAGGTTAATCTCAGTCCAGCTAATTTTGAAAATAGGTTGAAAGTTAAATGGGTTAAATGCTTGCAACTAGGATTTGTTCATTGTGGTTTGTTTTCATTTATATAAATGATTGATTGCTTATGTCATAAGTGATGGTTTAATAAAGATCTTTCTTGTTTAATAAAAAGAGGGGCCGGAATTGAATAATTTATATAATGTTGCTTAGGTTGTATGATATATAGCAATATATGTGAAGTATAATATTTGTTAATGTTAATTTGTTAATACAGTTTGATTATAGGTTCATAGGTTCATACTAGGCTATCTGCCCAAGGGAGAAAACTATGCCTATTAGTAATCCCTGGGGTATATCTAGATCTCCCATCCATTGGTCAAGATTCCTCTTGAACAAGGCCAGGTGCTCTGCCTCACATGTACCGGGATTTTGTTCCACAGCATAGGGAGTCTCTGGGTGATGAATCTGTCCCTGCAGCACGCTTCTATTAATAACCGTGGTCAAGGTTTAAGTCTCCGCCTCTTGTGGTTCTGAGGATCTAGATTTTTGAGGTGAAGCATATTCATCAAATCTGGGTTTGACATGGCCTTATATGTCAGGCACAGGTCACCTCTGAGCAGCGGTATGCGACTGAATAGAGCTGGAGTTCTTTCAGTCGGGCAGCATAAGACATATTTTGAGACCCTTTATCCTTTTGGTAAGGAACTTTTGGGGCCTTTCCAGCTGCTGCAGGTGTCGGGTCAGATACATTCGAATGGGGCATTGTACTCAATCATAGGTCTAATGAGTGATGAGTACAGGGGACGATGACCTCCTAGATCTAGATGTGAATCCCTTCATGATCAGGTGGGCAATGTAGAAGGTTTTCCTAACTACTTTGGCAACATGAGTGTCAAATGAAAGGTTACTGCCAACCTGGGTCCCCAGATCCCTGATGACTTCTTCTGTGCTCAGTGGATTGCCACCTATATGGTAGCTAGGGGTAACCTTGTTTTTCCCGAAGGGTATGACTATACATTTCTTGGCGTTTAACTTTAGGCCATGGCTCTGGCACCAGTTATCCGTTTCTGTGAGGCCCTTCTGAAGGATATCTGTGTCAGATGTGTTTTTGACTATGGCGCCCAGTTTGCAGTCATCTGCAAACTTTGTCAGCCATAACCCTCTTGTGTTTGCTTGTACTTCTGAAAAGTAGATGCCGAACAAGAGTGGTCCCAGGACTGAGCCCTGTGGGACACTACTTGTGACAGGCTTTGAGTCTGACATGGCGCCAGCAACTCTGACCCTGTAGGTTCTGTCACTTAGCCAATTTGCAACCCATCTTGTGATGTATGGGTTTACATTCAAGCTGATGAGTTTTTCGATGATACCTGAGTGGGGTATTGTGTCGAAAGCCTTTGCCAGGTCGAGGTAGGCTATATGGACTGCCTTGCCCTCATCAATGGCCTTGGTGACTGTTTCAAAAAAGTCAACCAAGTTTAAAAGGCATGATCTGCCTTTGACAAAGCCAAACTGGGTTGGATCCAAAGTCTGCAAGTTCCTATGTCTTTATTTATGAGTTCCATTATGATCCTCTCCATGGCTTTGCAGATAAGGCTTGTCAAGCTAATGGGACGGTAATTTCCAGGGTCGGTGGAGGCACCGCCCTTGTGAAGTGGGACCACAGTGCCGTGCGCCACTCCTTGGGTACGTATCCTGAGGTGAGGCTAAGATTAAACAGCTGTCCTAACTGCGGGTTTAATTCCTCATTGAGTTCATGGACCACACAGCCGGGGACACCATCCGGTCCCATGGATGCTGTGTTTTTGCCTTGGAGAGAGCAGTTCTCACTTGGGCGTTGGAGATGTTTGGGGGCTACAATCCGCTGGTATAAATATCTCTCCTTTGGGGAGGGGAGAATTTTGCACTGAACCTGTCAGCCAGTATGTTGGCAATGTGTGTAGGTTCAGTAATCTTCACATCATTTTGAACTAATTCTGAGCATATCTGGGAGTTTCCTCCTAGGTTTCTAACATAGCTAAAGAAGGCCTTATGATTGTCTTTTGAGTCCTTGGCGATTTTTCTCTCAAAATTTGCCTTGGATGATTTTATGAGAGCTCTTAGTTTTTTACTTATAATGATCAAAGGTGTCTTACCTTTCAAGGGTTTTGCTCTATCTTGTAGTAGCTTCCTCCTTTTGTTGTAGAGCTTGTTTATGGCTGGGGTCCACCAGACTGGACGCTTGCCTTTGGTACAAAGAGTCTTAGTTTTGTTTGGGATTGCCTGATCCATGCAGTCCTGTAGGTGCTGGTAGAAGGCATTTGTAAGTGATTCAGTGGTTTGAGTAATGTTTACCACTGGCTCAGGGGCCTTAAAGGAGACCACACTAGTTTTTAGAAGTGTGAAGTCGGCTTTTGAGAAGTTTTTCACTATGGTCTTTTTTATTTCAGATGGGGGCGGGATGAGGACCTCCAGCGAGATTAGTTTATGATCTGATCTCACCAGTGAGGGGTATACTTCCGGTGTTGAACATTGTGATCCCATGTTCGTGATGATGAGATCAAGTATGTTTTCTCCTCTTGTGGGGATGGTGACCTGTTGTTCCATGGCATTTGAGTTTATGAACTCCAGGAACCTTTGGGCTAGAGTGTTTGGGCTTAAGTAGTGTTCCCAGTCTATATTAGGGTAGTTGAAATCACCTAGTATGATGGTGTTTGGAGATACATTTATCCCCTCCAGTGTTTTCAGGAAGGCCATGTGAGGTTCCTGAGTTTGAGAGGGTGGCCTGTAACATGCTACAAATTGCAGAGCAGTCTTGCCTATGGTTAATTGCACCTGGATGGTCTCCGATGCATCATGAGTTGCCACCAACCTTGAGGTGTGTGTGTCCTTTATGAATATGGACACCCCCCCTCCTTTCTTGGTGTTGTCCGGATTTTGGGAACGCATGATATGAGGTGAAACCTGATAGTGCTGGGGTGCTCTCAGGAGCCTTGAACCAGGTTTCTGTCACAGCACAGACATCGATGTTCTCCATACTGAGAAGGGCCTCGAGTGCATGCATCTTGAGATTGAGACTTCTGGCATTGAGCAGCATTACCCTTAGTTTTTTTCCTTTTTTGTGTTCTAGGGTGGTAGGTTTAGAATTTGAGCCTTGCCTAAAAAGGCACTATTGGGGTGGCAAGAGCCTTTGCCAATATCCGGAAGCCCAGGGTGACAGGTGCAAGCCGTCCCTTGGCAGCGTGGCTTGTCCAGCATGTCATCCCAGGCAGACAGACATTGGATCCCCTTTGAATGACACCAAAATTTAAGCCAATTATTAAAGCTGATCATCTTATCACTGTATTGTGGCATCATTCTAGGTGAAGGTAGGATACTGCTCAAGGTCAGGGTCATACCTGCCTGGGCTACATAATCATAGAGCTCCTCAATGTCTCTTTTCATGTAGTCCAAGGAGGTACGTCTCAGGTCGTTGACACCAGCATGGACAATGACTGAGTCGTGTACCTGCTGTTGAGAGACCTGAGTGCTTGCGTTATGTGGCGGATTCTAGCGCCCGACAGGCAGCTTACTGTGACCTTCTCCTTACTCAGTCTGGTGAGCGGGGCATCAGTGTGCCTGACTATGGAGTCACCAATGACTAGTGTGTCTGGCATTGTGTTTGGCCTTAAGGGCTGTGACTGTTTGACACTCTGACTGTGTGGTCTATGTGTTGCATG
Organism: Protopterus annectens; assembly: GCF_019279795.1. Taxonomy (NCBI): domain Eukaryota; kingdom Metazoa; phylum Chordata; order Ceratodontiformes; family Protopteridae; genus Protopterus; species Protopterus annectens. Next base: position 510,709,210 of record NC_056725.1, read on the forward strand.
TGTTGGGTCGTGAGGTGGTAGTTGTTTGGGTGTCTGCTTTGGAGGCCTCTGCTGTTTTGGTAGATTTTTGGTCAGAGCCTCCGAGTATGTCTTTGTGTGATTATGTGTATGATTTGAAGTTGTGATGGTACTATGTGTGACTGGGTATGTAGTGTGTGTGGTTACCTTCTCCTCCTGTCTGGTCTTGCCAGTCCTATGTTGAGAGAGCTCAGCCTCCAGTTTGGCCGTATAGTTGCATCTCTCGCATGTATTTGTGTTTTGTGGGAGAAGGAGAGGATTGTCTTTGTACATGAGGCAATTGTAACATTGCCTCAATATTCCCAGGTTCACCAGTTGAGCAGGAGAGGACACTAGCAACTGATCTCTCGACATGCTAGAAGTAATAGATAAAAAAACTTTCAAAAGACTCCGGGGGATGTGGGTTCTAGGCTGGTGGGGTACTATCTATAATAATAGTGCTTTATCAAGGTGCAAGTACTGTAGGAGCAAGTGCTAGGCTTTACAGATAGAGAATAGTCTACTTGGGAATCAAGTAGAGATGAAATTTTTAGTTATAGGATACGCTGGTTAGATTGGCAGTACAGTTCGAGGAAGGTAGTTTTAAGGGAAAATTTGAAGAGTGGAATTTAGGTAGCCCGAATAGTTTAACCTTGTTTAACCGCCACTGCTCTTGTGTGCAACAGTGGCAACTCCGCTCTAAACTGCGCTAACGCGTGCTTTATAGCAGGGGGCTGGAAAAAACAGGAAATGACCCAAAATGGCCAACGAATTACTAGTTGCTGTCTCTAACCACTCCTCTGAGGACAAACAAGCAGCTCAGTACTCCCACTCCCACTGGTGAGTAAAGAAACTACCTCTGGCCACACAAGAAAATGGAGGAACACAGGAACCAAATACAAAGCCCAGGGATCAGCAAAATCTGATCACTGGAACAACTAGCTAGGAAAGTTTAGGAAAGGAGAAGTATTTTTTTGTTTTTTTTAGTTTTTTTGCAAACAGACAGAAAAAATACAGTAAATGCTTTGGTATTTGACTAAATTGCTATCAAAGGCTGGTACACTTGAGTGTATTAGCCTGTTTGTTACTTTTAAGCAAAACTTTAGCCAACAAGTGCAATCAACAATTTAAGCACAGAAAAACAGGAAAATCAGGTAATAAAACAGTAATATAGGCACAAACAGTAGTCGAAAAGCTCAAAAGATCGAAAAATGCAAAATAAAATGTTTAAAAAATACTTACAATCAAGAAAGTTGCTTTTTCTGCTCTCTGTTGGCTTAGGAACTCTGCAGGGGACCACGAGGAGCTATGCCAAGTTCTCTAATTACTTTTGTATAAATGTAAAATTGCCTGTGTCACAAGTGATAATTCAATAAAGGTGTTTAAAAAAATTAAATGGGCTGGTTTAGGCCAAAAAGATTTTATCTTACAGGTCTGATTGCAGTTGGTGACAAAATTGTCTGGGAAAACCAGGACTAGGAATCTTACTGTATTGTCCTTAGGGGTGAACTAACTGCTACCCTGGAAGGGTGGAAGTGTTTGAAATTGTTTTATAGCTTTCAGATGCTGCAACACATCTTAGCAAAGCTCTGAGTGTGGATTGTACCAGAGTCAGGTGACCAGAGGTGATGTCATTCTATAACCAGCACTGAAATGATATTAGTGAGCGATATTCTGGAACTCTCACAACAGCACTTTGTTTTTCGGAACCTGACAGGAAAGATCTCTCACATATATCTCACACAACCTCACACCTCATCTTGCCTTGCTGTAGTAAGTAACTTAACTAGGGAACAGTAATTCTTTAGTCAGGAAAATATAGTGAGATTAGTATTGTTTTTCTGCATATGTATGAATCTATCCAACTGTGTTATTTTTATATCTCCTGTGACCGAAACTCTGGTGTTTATTGTAAGTAGATATTCATTATTCTTATGTTTTCTATTTTATTATTTATTACTAAATATTTATATACCTTTCATTGTGGCTGGTCTTTTAGAGAATGCTTTTATTGTCTATTACACAGTTAAATGTTTAAATAAAGAAAATTAAAAGTAACATTGTGTTAGATTCATTTTAATGTCTTTTGTATGTAACATTGCTTAGCATCTGAAAGGAAAAGATGCCTACATGCAGCTGACACAATGATTCATTTATAGAAGGTATGCTACATGAAGGGGTAGAAAGGATGAGAGGGGACCTAATAAGGTTAGAGGAAGGGGAAGAAGTATGAAAGCTTAGATTTTATGCTAAGAGCTAGGTAATGGAAAAACAAAAACACTGAAGAAGAAGAGTACACATTTCTGTGGGTAAACAGTAACTACAACAGGAGAAAACTAACTCGAGGTGGTCATATGAGATGATCTGAAAGTAATGAGGCACTATTAGAAATGATAAACGAGAAGTAGGATGCAATGAAACAGACAAAGCTAATAAAAATTGAATGTTGTTATCACTCTGTAGAGGTATCTGAAGAGATCCCATCGGGAATACTGTGTGCATTTCTGTTTCTCATCTTTGCAAAAATGTAAATGGAATTAAGTCAGTTCAGAACAAGGGAATAAGAATGACAGAAGGCCTGCAAAAGACTCTGTATGAATAATGACTAAAGCAGTTTAACACATATGCCTTTTGGGAAAGGCAAGTGGGAATACTATAGAAACTCAGCTAGAACTAGACAAACAGTGGAATTCAACATGATACTGTCTTAGAAAAAGGTGTGTGCACCTAAACCAATGCATTTAATGTTATGGTAAATGATGGATGGTAGGTATCATGTGAGGAAGCATTTTAAAACACAAAAATTTGGATTATACATAGGGTCATAGGCTCAGTTGGCAAGCTTATAACCTACTGCCGTTCAGGAACTTGATTGTAGTAACACCATGTTGATATTTTCTGTTTCAAATGTATGGTTACCATGTAATTTGTTAACAAGTAATGTGTGTTCAGGAACTTCTCACTAATATGCAACTCCTGATGTAACTGACTTGTATATTGTTATCTCTATGACAGCAGAATCACTGTGGTCATAGATTGTGCAACTGTGGAGTTTGTATATTCTGAGCCCCATGCCAGGGTTATAGGAGGTGAAGACCCCAATGTAAAGTATATCTTTTGCTGTGTTTTTGTGTGTGGGTATTGCAGATTGTTGGTGGTATTAGCAATTTGGGTTTGGGTCTGTCCATCACAAAAAGAAAGTATGCGTTTTCCTTTTGTGATAGATTGATATTCATAGGATTTATTTGTCGGTGAATTGAAACCGATATTTCAGATTTTATGAAAAGAGTCTCAGTGCAAAGGAACATCAGTGATTACTCATATTCATATACAAATTATATATATATATATATATATATATATATATATATATATATATATATATATACACACACACACACACACACACACACACACACACACACACACACACACACACACACATATACAGGGGATATAAAAAGTGTACACACCCCTGTTAAAATGCCAGGTTTTTGAGATATAAAAAGAGACCACAATAAATCATTTCAAAACTTTTCCCACCTTTAATGTGACCTATAACCTGTACAATTCAATTGAAAAACAAACAAATCTGTTAGAGGAAAAATATAAAAAATAAAAAAGTACAATAAGATGGTTGCATAAGTGTGCACCCCCTTAAACTAATACATTGTTGAAGCAACTTTTGATTTAATTACAGCATTCAGTCTTCCTGGGTAGGAGTCTATCAGCATGGCACTTCTTGACTTGGCAATATTTGCCCACTCTTCCTTGCAAAAGTGCTCCAAATCTGTCAGACTGCAAGGGCATCTCCTGTGCACAGCTCTCTTCAGGTCACCCCACAGATTTTCTATTGAATTTAGGTTTGTGCTCTGGCTGGGCCACTCCAAAACTTTAATTTTCTTCTGGTGAAGCCATTCCTTTGTGGATTTGGATGTATGCTTGGGGTCATTGTCATGTTGAAAGGTGAAATTCCTCTTCATCTTCATCTTTCTACCAGACGCCTGAAGGTTTTGGGCCAGAACTGTTCATAAGTCCCTCCACCTTGACTAAAGTCCCAGTTCCAGCTGAAGAAAAGCAACCCCAAAGCATGATACTACCACCAGCATGATTTAGCATAGGGATGGTGTTCTTTTGGTGATGTGAAGTGTTGTTTTTGTACCAAAAGTACCTTTTGGAATTGTGGCCAAAAAGTTAAACCTTGGTCTCATCAGACTATAACACATTTTCCCATATTCTTTTGGGAGACGATGTATAGTTTTGCAAATTTTAGCGTGGCATGGATGTTTTTCTGTGGAATAAAAGGCTTCTGTGTTGTAACCCTATCCCATAGCCCAGGCATATGGAGAATATGAGAGATTGTTGTCAGATGTACAAAAAAACATTACTTGCCAGAAATTCCTGCAGCTCTTTTAGTGTTGCTGTAGGTCTCTTGGCAGCCACCCTGACCAGTTTTCATCTTGTCTTTTCATCAATTTTGCAGGGATGTCCAGTTCTTTGCAACATCACCGTTGTCCCATATTTTCTCCACTTTTTGATGACTGTCTTCATTGTATTCCATTGTATATCCAATGCTGTGAAAAATTTTTTGTACCCTTCTCCTGACTAATACCTTTTAACAATGAGATCCCTTTGATGCTTTGTAAGCTCTCTGCAAACCATGGCTTTTGGTGTAGCAGGCGACTGAGTAAATGTCAGGAAAATCCTACTAGGACAGCTGAACTTTATTTGGGGTTAATCAGAGTCTCTTTAATTGATGGCAGGAGTGTACCCAAGAAGACTGAATGCTGTAATTAAATCAAAAGATGCTTTCAACAAAGTATTAGTTTAAGGGTGTACACACTTATGCAACCAGCGTATTGTAAGTTTTTTATTTTTTATATTTTTTTCCCCTAACAGATTTGTTTGTTTTTCAATTGAATTGTACAGGTTATATGTCACGTTAAAGGTGGGAAAAGTTTTGAAATGATTTATTGTGGCCTCATATTTTTATATCACAAAACCTGGCATTTTACATTTTAACGGGTATGTAAACTTTATATATCTACTGTGTGTGTGTGTGTGTGTGTGTGTGTGTGTGTGTGTGTGTGTGTGTGTGTGTGTGTGTGTGTGTGTGTGTGTGTGTGTGTGTGTGTGTATATATATATATATATATATATATATATATATATATATATATATACATACATACACACACACACACTCACTCACTCACACATACACACACACACACACACACACACACACACACACACACATATATATATATATAGATATAGATATAGATATATGTATGTATATGTATATTTAGTAGCATGCTAGTTATGGAAAATGTGTATGTGTCTTTAAATGCATTCTCAGAATGTATACTGCATTATGGGGTATCCTCACAGCAATTAGCTAGATCACAAGATCTTAATTGCTAGTAGTATGGTATAAAAGGGAGAAGCCCCAAAGGCCAAACGTAGGAAGCTGGTTCCTCACACATTAGTTAATTTGAAGGGAGGATTGAAAGTGTGGTGTGAGAGAGAACCTAGGTGTGGATAAACTGTGGAGTGTGATCTGTGGAGAGTAACTGTCTGGAATGTTTGCTTTTACAGATAAAAGTTGGGCCTGGGAGAAGCCAAGAGCTTTGGTCTTTCCTTTTGGTTAAAAAACCTGTATCGTGGAAGGGTTATCTGGCTTGAACACTTATGATGGTACTGTTTCCTTTATTGTTAAACTGCAAAGTCAAGTAGGCTAATATTTTGATTTACAAGTTAATCAATTTGTGTTTTTACACATGGCCTACCTCCAGTGTCTTTTTGGAACTCTCTCTCTTTATATATATCTGGCAGGCAACTTATTTAAAATATTATAGTTGGATACATTCTTGTACTTACTGTAAATATGCATATATGTATACTATTTATCCCTTGAATGTACTTGACATGCCAAATGATGGGATTGTTATAACCTTTTTGTATATTTGTTTCCTTATGTCAGCTGGTTCATCTCTTTGTTATTATTACTGGTTAATATTTAAGTTTATGCCAATATCTTGTCTGTTACATATTGTCTGTAATTGCCTTGCTCTGATACCACTATGTCTGTATCTTATTAAAGCATTTTAATGAATTGCTATAATGACCCAAGACAAGCCTGAAAAGGATCCACAAACCAGAGCATCTACCCTTTTAATAAATGAATGATTGACAGATACAGAGATAGATAAATTACTTTGGTCAAGTGTTTTATCATGATATACTGTACTCAATTCACATAATGTCAACTATAGCATAACATTGTGTGTTTCACTTTGGTTGAGATTGTGCGACTTTAAAGTTAACATATTTAAGTAATGAGTTTCTGGAGGAAAGCTCCCACAAAAAATATGTGCTAGTGGACTTGGTAATTTGATGCTTTTTATTTGGCATAGTTGAGGTTCATGTGGTTTGCAAATGATCAGTTGAGATATGGTTATTAAGTTTAAAAAACTCAAGTTTGTATCTACTGTATGGTGAGCGGCTACCCAATTACTTCCTGATTCTGAGTTATTAGTGGTACCTTCTTATGATGCAAGAACCTGTTACTTTACAGATGCATAATATTCATTACACATGTGGTTGTTAATCTTTTTATTTAAAAGTAATGCAAGCTGAATATATTTCATTTTACGTGTGTGACATTATCGGCAGTACACAGAGTATCACGTCTCCTATTATGTACTGGTATAATCTTTCCTACAAGTATGCAACAAGTACCCATGGGTGATTTGGTAATATGCTAATCATAACTGGTCAGTTCTTTACACATATAACTACAATTTATGCTTTGATAAAGTTTATTATAATAGTATGAGATACTGGTTGGCACAGCTACTTGTACTGCTTCAGGAAGGTATGTGACCATATTGTTACAGTTAACGTGTGTGCATAGTAATTATATTATCAACATGTGTGAATCAATATCAACTCTCTGTTATACATTGCATTAAACTGTACAATAAAAGTCCAGATATTTCAATAACTGACATCTCTCACTTTTGTAATATGTCCTGCACCATATGCATGTTCATCTGCAAAAAGTTTTTCTTTTTTGTAAATCCATGATGGTTCTGCAGGATATGATGACTTCTGAGGAAGTGCAGATCTCCTGACTCCTCCTGTCCCTGATACAACAATCACACAACATCGCCCATGTATTTGAAACCTCCAGCCAATGGTCACCAGCTAGCATGGACTGGTGAAGACAGGGCTCAGAAGATTGGGAGCTGACATTGCTGCTCACAGGGGATGGTTTTACATAGTACTAAGATGGTCAATGCCCTGTGTACTGGTACTATTCAGAAGGCCATTGTGAGCTGTTAGGCATGAGCATCTCTTTAGGGGTGTCTATATACCCACTTAAAGTTGTAATCCCCCCCATCTACATATTCACTTACTATGGCCATTATTCATGCCTCTGGGCTTCATTTGAGGCTTCAAAAGAATGGTCTGCCTCATACCAACGTGACCTTCCCACGCCTTCTCTAAGGAGGGTTAAGAAGGCACAGCCTCATCATTCCTCCCTTACCTACCAGCTCTTACAGGTGCTTGCGCCACTAATTGAAACCAGGTTGTCTGGGTTCAAGGGAGGGTCTTATCCCTCTACACCAACAGAGCTGCTTTTCTCCACAAAACTTGTGGATTTTTTTACATACCTTTGGACTCAACAAGGGTTGGCAGACACTGTCTCTGTGTGCTATCAGTCCCTGAAATTCTGTAACATTGCATGTTAATGAAGTCTATTAGTAATATATGGTACTGAACAGCAAAATATGGCAGCCAATATATAATATGTCTGTAGTATTCTGAGATGCTCACATATGTCCACATATGCTGTACTGCTAAGGTCAATAAAATGGCCAAAATGTGCATGTCTACAGCTAGTGAGGTTTGGCTCTATTGAACTGAATGTACTTATAAAGACGTAAAAAGTCACAGACATTCAGAAGACATATAACTGAAACACTGTCATGCATTTAAGAGGTCATTTGCATATATCTCATGGTCGTCCACTACAGGAGATTTAAGTTATTACCCAGTGAAGATTCTAGCTTGGCTAGGTCTTTCTTACAGTTTAAGTTATTACCCAGTGAAGATTCTAGCTTGGCTAGGTCTTTCTTACAGTTTATACTGAATAATTCCATAGTATTCGGAGATACTCACATATGTGGGGGTCACCTGTACATGGGGATATAGTGTAGCAGCTTGATACAAAGGTATGTCCATTTATTTTATGTCACATCAGTTGTGCTGTATCACTTTTGAAGCCTGTGTTCAATATGTACTTGACTATAGTACCACTGACATGTGTTTATTGAGGCTGAAGACTAGCAGAGAAGATGTTACGTGTATATTATGATATTGCTTACATTTGTGAGACTTCCTTTGGAAACCAGTCTACGTAGATGTGGTGCTTTCAACGTAATGCTTGTTGTGAGCACCTTTTGTGAACACTGATGCATATTTTCCATTAATGTATGCTACTAGTAGGTACGTCACGATCTTAACATAGAAAGCTGTGTGTTTTCCACAAGTCCCATAGCAGAATGCTGTATATCCTTCCTTCTGTAGATGTGAAAAAAGGAGAGAAAAAAAGGAGTCACTGTCGTTTCAGACAGAGCAGGTTTTCTTTCTTTATCTATACAAATAATATGTCTGTCTTTGTGTGTGTGTGTGTGTGTGTGTGTGTGTGTGTGTGTGTGTGTGTGTGTGTGTGTCCACATATGCATATGTGCGTGTGTATGTGTAACCATAATGTAAAAAAGCAAACATATTCTGCATTTGTATTTTATCTATAAATCTGCATAGTCACTGTTAGAATTCATATGCATATTAGATGTGGACTCCTTTTGTTACACTTCCCCTTTAGTTACTCAAAGAACTTTATACCTCCCCTTTAATCACTCCAAAACTTGGAGTAGTATGGCGTAAAACTTTTTGGAACTCCACTCTTTTTGTAGTTTTTAGATACAGTTGTCCTTTAAGAAGATAGATTTCATCTTCAGGTGCAAAACTTCTTAAATACAGTTAGTTACAAGGTGTAGTATGTACCTCTCAACTGTCCAGAATTTCCCAGAATGCTCAGACATTTGACTCATATATTTGGTCTGTTACTCATCACTGAAACTGAAGTCACAAAATAATGAGAAGCATTTGAGTTTCAGACTTTATAGCTTTCAGAAAATGCATATCAATACAAACATGTTATTGTAGCAACTTTCTAAGTTTGTAAAAGCAATGTTTAAAAATTGGCTCTGATTTTGAACTATAGTCCCTCCATTACTTTTGCCTCCCTCCAGAATTTTTATGATAGGAGGTTGAGAGGTATAAGTGTAGATGAATAGTACCCTGACTATGACCCAAATGCCCAGAAGTCAAGTAGTGGTCCATTTGCTGGAGGAACTGACCAGGAATGTAGAACTGAATGGCCTATGCTGACTCTTGTATCCTGGGGGGAGGGGAATGGTCCATTGTGCTGTAATGCTGACTTCTGTGTTGAAGTGGGAGTACTAAGTGCATCAACAGACTGGAGGTGCAAGCACAGGAATATGCACTCCCTCATGGACAGATGGTCTAGCATGCCTTTGTACAACAGAGTGCATCACCTAGGAGTGGGAACTTGGCCATCATTAAAAACTCTGATGGTTGCCTAGATGACAGTCTCTCTTTATTGACTTTTGCTCAAAGGTGGAAAGAATGGATTGACCGATGACAAGAAGGCTGACAAATAGAAAGCAATAAGGAATAAATGCTTAAAAAAACTTCTCAGCCTGTTTATTTTATTTATTTATTTATTTATTTTTATCAAAAAGTATGATTCTAAGCCTTTGCCTTCATTTGTTGCAATCAAAGCTTGCAGAGCAACTCAAATGCAGATCTCAGCCATTGCAGCATTAGCATTTCTGCAGAAACAAATATCATCACAGGAGGCATAATTCTGATACTAAAGAGAAACATTGGCAGTTTTGCTTCCACTGTTTCTTCTGGCATTTTCATCATCCCTTCCTTCAAAGTGTATATAACCCTCTTTGCTAGGACATTACACAAAGCATGAAATGGAGTGGAAGTTATATTAAGAATTACATTTTCCTTCACAAAAACTGCAGACTGCCCACTTGTAAAACATATTCTATTTTGGAAGCAAACATTCCTGGAATGCCATGCAATTTTTAGTGTTTGATTAAGAAATAGAAAAATTCATGGCATCCCCAGCTATCTATTTTGAATGACCATGCATCAAAACTAAATCCAGTTTTCTAAGGAACAGGCCTATGTAGTTCACATGCAGTCTGGGCCATAGCTTCATGGGCTGTTGCCATGGGTGCAAAGATGCTTTCAGTGGTGACTGTCTATTTGACACTTACTATATATCTTTAATTTATTTGTCACACCCTGCTACTGCAAGGTCACTATACATAAGCTCTACCTAACCCTTTAATATAGCAATAACCCACGCCTGGGTGTGGGTAATGCTAAATTTACCCACGGTTGGCGTGGTTTGGTCCCGAGGGCGAAGCATATGTATGAAGTAACAAACACGGTAGATGCAAGACCATAACTAAGCCTTTAAGTGAGATGGCTTGTCACTAGGCACTGTGCAAATGGATTATATAAGCAGCAGTATTTGAGCTTTGCAATAAAGACAGCAGAATGAAGCATCATACAACAGTCACTATACCCTGGCTATGCATTTAATATGAAGGCAGATGCTGTATATATTGCAACCACTTGTGTTGGGAACAGTGAATGTACATAATACTAGTAGCCGGTAGTTATTTCCTAGACAGCATCTCCAACATTCAGCAAGATCTAAGTTGGGCATTTACACCTACCTGCAGTTGCTATGCTCAATAGGATAAGTACTAGTATAACAGAGGTTGTACTGTATCAACAAGACCGTAGAAAACCCTAAACAGTTTCTGCATCAGTCACTTGTCCTTTGCTGTGAAATTGAAAGATATGTAGTCACAGAACACAATCTGTTGTTGTGTCTTTCGGCTTTTCCCGGTTAGGGGTCGCCACAGCGGAACTCCGGTTCGCTAATGATTGGCAGTAGATTTTTACGTGCCGAGTTACCGGCCCTGATGCACAACCTTCAACGAAGGTACGCCCATTCACGCATGTCTCCACACAGAAGACGCTCTAGCTGAGAATTGAACAGGACAACGTCTTATTGTGAGGTGACAACGCTACTGCAGCACCACCACCACAGTTCACAGAACACAATCTAGTACATTAAATTCCATTAGACTTAATGCTTTACCAGGAATGTACAACAGTTCACCTTAAATTGAATTACCAGCAGTCGCTAAATTCTTGGTAACATGTAAAAGGAGATACACTCACTACACATAGAAAATCCCACGGCAACAAGGACTGTAAAATATATTCTCATATAGCCACATTATTACCGTGAATTACCATGGAATAGTCAAAAAAAGTACGAAAACACATACCTCTGCACTTTGTTTTGTAAAAATTCAAATGGTCATGATTCCTTAGTTGTAACCACCAGAAACCTTGGAGCAGTGAGGGTAAGGAACGAGTAATGGAGAGGATGAATGAAAAGGAAGGCGGCTTTTCCTTGAAGTGAGGATTTAAATGGCACAAAGAATTATGGGAGTGAGTGCAGAAGAGACCCTTGGATAGTATGGGAAATGGAGTTCTAAGTGAGAGGGAGATATGGGAAGTTACTGGCAGAAAAGGTGAAGGGTTAGAAAGATGGTGTTACATAGACAAGAGATCAACATCAGCTGGACGAACAAAGCAAGGATGCACAAAGAAGTACTGGGTGCTGCGAGAGGAGTACAGAGAAGCTTTTAGTTAGTAAGAAGATACGGTCAGAGTATGATTGTCTTTAGTAGATGTGACCAGTTTGGACTCAAAGTTTTCTTTGGAGGATTTCACTAGTGCTCATATTTGTTTGTTCAGGTTAAGGAGAGATTGCTTTCAGTTAGGCACCTGCTTCTTTTTGTCCTGGACAGCATTTTTTTCCTTTTATTATAGAGTTTATTTATTGTAGATGTCCACCAGACAGGTTTACTCTTCCTTGAGGAGGATGGTTTCATCCTGTCTGGTATTCCTGATTTCATGCAGCTATATAAATGCTCATATAGTACTTTGATTTAGGTCTGGACATATGTGCCAGTTCCTATGGAGGGGGAGGGGGCTGTGAATCTGTTTATACCTTCCTTCCGGAGGTTGTAATCAGCTTTTATTTGACCCTAGCTAGGGAGATGTTGTGGAAGATGCTGACTTCGAAAGTGACTGCTTTGTGGTTGGATCTTACCAGAGATGATGACACTGTAGGGATGCTGCAGTGGTTATTCATGTTGGTTAATACCAAGTCCAAGATATTTTTACCTCTTGTAGGGGTGTCAACCAGCTGGTCCAAGGCATTTACATTAACAAAATCAAGGAATCTCTGGGCATTTGTGTTTTGGTATGAGTATTTCTTTCAATCTATGGTTGGATAGTTAAAGTCACCCAGGATCAGGGTAAAGGGTTAAATCTTGACAGCTTCAAAGAGGTCCAAATAGGTGGAGAGGGCATCTTGAGTCAAAGTTGGAGACCTATAGCTAGCTATGATTTGAATAGGGGTCTTGTCAATTGTTAACTGCACCTGGAGTGTTTCCTGTGTATCATACTGTTTGACCAGCCTAGAGGTGTGTATATCTTTTATATATATTGCAACTCCACCACCTTTTGTTGTACACATTTCCTTCAATGGTTTGTGATCAGTAAAACAATGGCTGTGCAAATGTTTAAGCAATATTTATATTCTAAAAACTATAATGAATCCTTCCTTGCCCCATTGTGAATACTTTATCTCAGCAGATATCCGCACATGAAAAATGTAAGAGTCTATCACTACCCCAGGTATTCTATGTGAAAGTGCAGCTCACAGGCATATGACATGACAAGAAAGGGTCTATCTGTTGATCGTATGAGTAACAAACACGCACATCAGTAGAAAGTAACAGAAATTTCATCTTTTGTAATGCTGTTTATTGGTATTTTTCATACCAAAGTTACCTGTTTGGGTAAGAAATTATTAAAAGGACTTAATAATGTTAACAGGTCTTGTGATAACCTACTGTAAATAAGAAAATACATATTTTTATTTTGAACATAAAGTAATATATAACTCAGCAAATGACGTTTATTTGAATAATATGATCAGGTGGCATTGTTATCTTGCATGGTCTGGTCTGGTACCAAACAAATGTTCCAAGATGTTATGACTTAACATTAAATATTCCAGATTTGTGATACAGTTTACTCTGCGCATTGAGATCTTCAACATTGATTTTCTGGATGTCACAATGAAGTGATTTATTGATGGTACTATGCAAACAAGTTTATATCATAAACCATTTTCTAAGAACTCATTACTTTTGGCATCCAGCTGTCACTCATCCAACATGAATTAAAATATTCCTAAGTCACAATTCATACTGGTTTGATGCATTGGTTCCTCTGATGTAAAATATGAGAAATGTTCTAAGGATTTATAAAACAGATTTTGTCATCAAGCTATAAAAGAGAGAAGCTCACTTAAGTACAGCCTGAAGCAGACTTTATGTTGAGATCAGATCTTTTACAATATAGCTTCAAACTGAGTAACCAACAGAGATCCTCTGTGCCTAGATTTATAACAACATATGGCATTCATCGGTTGAGACAATGGTCCGGATTCCATAACGTTCCTAGAATCTAGCACATTTCAACTATATCAGTCCAAAAATTGCAGATAAACCTGTAATATACAAATATGCCTCAATGAACTTAGCATACGTCTGCACAAAATAGAACTGACTAGCAGCATCTGTGCACTAACAGTCACAGCCACTCCGTAATTCATGAAAAGTGTCTCATAAAGCTTGATGTGCATTAACAAAGCTACAGAAATTTTACAAGCCCAATGCAAGCTGCATGACATTTGAAAGTAATACATATATTCTACAATCTCTCCAGTAAGCCCACAGACAGATACAGATGTCTTTGTAAGTCATGTACTAATAAAATACAATTTCTGGAAAAGTACATATTTTGACAGAATCCATTAAATTTCTAATAAAAAAAATAATAAAGGTGAAAGGCAATCACAGCAACTTAGCCAGAGCTAACAGTAGCTAACAAGTGATGCAGGACATGTGTGGGGAACACAAGCAACACACACACCCAAGGCGGTAGAAAATTAGAATGGAATCTGGGGTATGGGTGAAGAAGAGGGACACACAAGAGGTATGATGGAATAGGAAAATCTGAGGGACAGTCGGAGAGTCATGGGTATTTTTTTTTTTTGGAGAATAGAATTAAAGGAAAACACAGGGAAAGAGGAGGAGAAGGGCAAGTCAGCAGGTATACACATATAACTAATATCACAACACATCACAGACAAAGGTCAGAAATAAACAGAAAGGAAATGTAAGGTACGGCGACAGCACAATCTACAACATGGGCAACAGAAAATTGACAAACAGGTTAGGAATGTATACCAGCCATTTTGAAATGCAGAAATACATATGGACCCATGCATTATTACATTATAACATGTACAAACTGTGGCAGTCATACCTGGATGTGTATGACTGATGGCAGTTATGTGGTGTAGGGAAATAAATAGAGATCACAGTATACACTGGATACCCAAGTAGTCTGTCAGAAGTGCAAGTGCAACCCAAGCAACAGCACAGATGAGCAAATTCAGCCCATGAAATGCTGGGGAATACCAGCAGAGGACAGAAGAAAACCTCTGACTATCCATGTGAAAGGCAAACAATCAAGCACAGTGCTAAACAGCACTACAGTAAAGCTGCTTCTGTGCACAAAGGGATAAAGCCTTGGCTATGGCCCAACTGACCTGGGTTCCATTAGCGGCTCAGGTGACTGATGTAGCGTCAGGTTAGGGATGGAAAGCGTAAGTCCAGGTGAATGGAAAGTAGCTGATAGATCTAGCATGGACATTGGGTACTGCATGCAGGGCTGGTAACAATGAGGTCCGGGGGGGGGGGGGGTGTCTAAAAATAAATAAATAATAATGCACTTATCGACTTTCAGAGTCACTTGGAAACCTTTATTCATTTGGGAGTTGGCATAATGGTTAAGGTGTTTACCTTAGAGACACAAGGTATAGGGTTTGATTCTCACCTTGGGAAACATGACTAGGCTTAAAAAGACCTCCTGAGGTCATTAATCAGGTAATTATCTGTGAACCTGTTAAATGATGTCCAGTTCCTCATTGCACCCCACCCTGATGTACTTCTTGCATATTTGCAAAACAAAGAGCACCTTATAATTACCTATTCTAAAGACTTAAACCTAGTCTGTGTAAATAGGACCTGCTGGAGAGAGAGATATGTATCCCAGGGACTACCTGTTGCCTGAAACAGGCTCCCCCATCCACATGAAGTAGAGTTCCTCCCTAACCCAATTCAAGTGTAACTTGGAGAATTTTAGTAGGGACAGGAAATCCATCCCTGGTTTGGCACCTATGTCTTTAATAGACACAGGCAGCCTGTAAATGGTTCATCTTCCAGGCTATTTTTTATAAAAGCTTCATCTCCCAAGCCTCTTCTTACACTTATCAAAGGTACAATAACTTGTCAGAGATTTGGGATGCATGGCTAGGCTTAAAAAGGCCCTTGTGGTCATTAGCCTAGTAAACATCTATGAACCTACTGTAGCAAAGCAATAAACTGGCTGCTCTTTACACAAGTATGTGTACACATCCCAAACAGATCTGTAATGCAATGCATATGTCACAGACATATGCCATATCAGAGGCAACACACAGGTGTAGATGTATATGTATGACCTTTATTGATCTAAGAGGAAACTATCAGAGAGCAATGTCAATACACATATACACACCAATGACATGGAATAACATTGTTTCAGAAATCTACAATTAATGCTATATAACTACCATCAGGTTGTGCGCATGAATTATGTCAAATTTTCCTGGGTAATAAGTGACACACAAGTATAACAAGAATAAGGATGTAATGCAAGCAATATATATGTTCTGCATCTGAATAATGGCCATAGGGTTGGCACAAGTTTACCTTCTAACAAAACAATTATATGAACATGGATGATAATTCAAAGGAAGGTTAATGTATACCATGATTATGTGCAAAATATATGCAATACCTACAAAGGGGGAAGGGAATTTCACAACACGGTCCACATTAAGGAGGAAATGTCAGCAAAGCTAAGTAGGCAAATGATAAAGCATGACAACACTATGTTAAGGAGAAACATTGCAAATGCATGTGGACACCATATAGGGTGGTACTGAAGTCAACCCAAGCTACATTGAAGCAAATTACCAATGTATGTCACATAGACAGACTGCACTGTTGATGACAAGAAACATGGTCAATTAGAAACGTCATACACACACAGTATTGTGCAATCATCTAACAGCAAGAAGCAGAGGTAAACAAGCTAAGAATCATATCTCATACACAAACCTACTATCATCATGCCAATGTACAACAACACGTGGAATAAACATGTGTGTGTGTGTGTGTGTGTGTGTGTGTGTGTGTGTGTGTGTGTGTGTGTTTCTTTTCACAGGGAAAGTATTTTGGCAGTCCGTGGCTTTGGTTAATTGAAGAGTCGGAGATTTCAGCTCGGGTAAGTTACATTTGATGTAACGTACTTTTGTTCAATGAAAGTAGGCCCATATATATATATATATATATATATATATATATATATATATATATATATATATATATATATATATATATTTATATATTTATATATATCACTGACCATGGGTATGACTGAGCAAAGAACAGTCCTGTGAACAACATTACAGCACATTACCATGAATTCAGTAACTACTCTCAGTCCCAGGGAACAATGGGGTTTCTCTATTGATCGGAAAACGTGTAGAGACATGTACATAAATCAGTGCACATGTACACCATGTGCCAAAATATGGCCATGTATATGAATAAGTAATGCATGTGGATATGTAACATAGGCCAAAGAAGGCATACTTCAATGTTGCTATATAAATTACAATACTAAGGTTTATACAAAAACAGTACAGTGGCGGTGTATGCATTCTGTAAAGTAGCACTGCCCATAGATAGCAGACAGAGTTATCTGATACAACATGGCACCATTATTGCCAATACATGCCACACACAAAGACAGTATATCAGTGTGACAGCAAAACAAGTGTCACACAAAGCACAGGGGCAAGAACTTGTCCTGCTGTTGAACAGACGTGACACGGCAACCCAACAACCCACAAATCATACCCATCTTTCTGTGTTATATGTGAACTATGGGTAAAATGTTGTTTGCAAGTTGGTGTCAATCCCACACATGTATACATTGGAACGCTTGTGTCAGTAGCGGCATGTTAATTGCAAAACACAGAATTGTGATATTCAGGGCCACAATGCATTGGCCATAATAACAGTATGCTGCACTACATGCATAAGAGTACAAACACACACACATACACACATACACACACACACACACACACACACACACACACACACACACACACACACACACACACACACACACACACACAAACACACACGTGTGTAATGAATACCACATCTGCCCACATGCAGAAATGAATGCATCCAAGTTCAGAAACTCACAGAAATCAGCATGATGATTGCATGTCTAATGTGGTAATGTGTGTCATGCAACAGGTGCAATATAATGCAAAATGTCACATGACATCTGCAGTGTACGGCTGACCATGTATCACATAAGCATGGCAGCAGTATGCTATGCATGCACAAGTGTGCCGATACAGTCCAATTGCTCATATGGCAAACACCATGGTGGCAGCAGTACACAAGTAGATCACAGACAATACTTACGGTCCAGAGGGCCTGCCTTAAAGAATATGAACATCATAAATGATCTCCAGGCTATTTCCCTATATGAGTCCTACATAGTCTGTCCCATATCCTGAAAGAAATTCCCCATCAGGTATGTCATCTGCTTCAGAAAGACATCAGTCCTCACCTCCCAGATCTTGTCCCAGAAATCATCTGCTGATGGTGGTGGGTGGTGTCTCCTCCATGTTGCTGCAGGTTGACAGCATGTGCAGCTCCAGGTCCTTCCTTGACATCATTATTGTCTCCATCATGGTCATCATCATCATTTAAAGATTTGGGCAGTGGTCTGATATATGCTTGTCATTGGTATCTGATGGTTGAACGTCTACAGGTCTCATGTTTTATCAAGGTGAATCACATAACAAGAAAGAAATGAAGTACAGAATATGCATACCTACAACTATATGAGTACATAACATACCCAGTGTGACACATTGCAAAGGCAGAAAAAATTCATTTGACACATTACTGTAAGTTATGCCCATAATCAAGTCTACCACCTTATGAAATGTATGTCATAAATCCAAACCACAGCAATGAAAACCATGTGTCTATCAGGCTACACATTCCTGTGCAAAACATGACTGTCATGAAACACAAACTGATGTGCACATAAAAAATGTAACAGACATTAACTACTATACTGTCAACACCATCTCTGCCTATAAGAAGAAAGGTATATCACCATAGATTGCAGGTATCATTAAAACCACACTCTCAGATGATATGGCCTAAAAGGATAATTAATAAGGAGTATAATAAAAACAGGTGTGGCTAGCAAATGGATATTCATGCACGTCACATTCCCTCTGTCCTATTATCTATAGTTATGGATTATTTCAATAAAGGCCCATGTCAGGCCCACTACTTCCATCGCAGAATGCAGCAGGTTACTCCATGCCATGCCCAACACAGCTCATTTGTGGAAATTCTGCCATTACCTGAATAAGAGTTTACCAGACATCATTAATACATGACAAACATGTGCACAGCCAGCATATGTAGATATCATAACACATGAAGACAAGCATGCCATGACACTGGGGTATACAACACTTTCACGTGTCTACATTGCAAAACAACTGCTACACTGTTAGACCACTACAAAACTAACAGCATACACAACTACTGTAATTTGAATTACACTTCACAACATTAGCAAGCAGATTGTCTAGGAGAATATCACTAGTTTCATGTTTCCTGTCTTGTATATGTGCCTTGCACATTTATGTCAATGTGTAAATATGGAAATCACACACACAACTGCAACCCAGGAGTCTGTGTAGGTAATGCATCATGTGAGCAGCCACCAGTTAACATCATTGTATAAGGAAGATATACTAAGATGACAATTCAATGGAAAATATAAAAGTTATATGCAAATGAGATGAGCAATACAACATGGTCATTGCCTGACACAACAAAAAATCTTTGGAATGCAACACAACACCCTACAAATAATGGGCAGTCATACACACATTGACAGCATATGACATAAAACCATAGGTTATGGGTTAAAAAGAGCACTGTCTGTCTACTTATGTATCAATGATCTACATAATTCTTTTTAGATCACAACGAATATCACTGCAAAATGCAAACACTGTAAAGCTGACCACTGGTTATGTAACATGCAAGTATAAATGAAGAACAGGAATGGCTATGTGCACCACCATCCCTAAACACAAGAAACAAATTTGTTGTAACCAAAGCATCAACTGTCTTGTAAGCAGAAGCACTACCCATGTTGAACTGAACTACATACCAGATATATTCTAGCAACAACAGTTCAAACACTGACAGCAGACACCCATTCAGTATGTGAATAGGTAGGTTATGCACAACAGATTGTTCACTGACCACTACAAACAGACATGCAAGTATACCAACACCTGCTTTACAAGCAGCAGACAAAACACTATTACTTTACATGTGAAACATCTAAAAGAAAAGCAGTGTCACATTTACACAAAACTGACTGCCATCTACTGTAGGTTGTAGCATGCAATTCACAACATTACCTTCACCAAACGAGGCCTGCTCTACATGCAAACATCTTTTTATGAAATACGTAGTGGTAATCACAGAGATTATATAACTGTTGCAGTTACCTTACAGATGCATGCTGGGTAGTCTTACATTGGTAGTGGTATGCATGGAAATGCAAAACAAGCCAGTCCTCTAACATGATCACATCTATTCTAGGTAAAAAGTAAAAATAACATGAAAATGTAGTCAACATATCTCTCTCCCTGCACTGCTTCTTCGGTCTGTGCATCCGCTCGATGCATAATGCCCTGTTCCTAACACATTCTTTATCACCTGCGAAAAGTAAAATGCACATAGGAATGACAAAGACTATGTAGGTATAAAATAACAGAAAATTACAGTAGGCAACTCATGTTCTCTACCTTTTACATTGAATAACATTGTAGGATCTGCATACTCATTCTTGATGTGTCACACACACACAATACTTTATACATTGTAAGCCACTGGAGGACCTGAGATTCAAACCTGTGAATCTCAACTATGTTCACTCTATAACCCTGACACTTTCCTGCCTAGCTAATGCATCTTGGCTGTTACATGTAAGAACTGCAGTTAAACAAATCAGAGGTATGACTGCAGGGATGGAGTAATAACATGGATCACAGCTTCCACATTACAGGGTGGTTAAACTAGAGATCAGTAGTCCATTTGTAAACCAAAACATGCAAGCATGACCACATGCTAGCATAGCGGTCACAACACAAAAACACAACTGTAACATTTCATAGCTCAGACAGTGGAACACTGTCATATAACACATAGCTGCTTTTAACAGACAACTATGAATTCCTGTTCACTACATTCATCAGAATGTAGTTTAAGTAGTAGAGCAGAAAATGCACACATATATTTTGTTACCTAAAAAGTTATACATCAGAAATATCCCTGATATTAGGGGATGTCCCTGATTTATTGTCAAAATGAGTATCTGTCCATCTCACTCCCTCCAAATAACAGTAGGAGAAGGGTGGTGAATTGGCGACATAGGTATACAATACATTCACTTTCCAGTGTTATGGTATTCCACATTCATTCTACAGAACTATCCCACTATGTTCAAAGTTTTACACATAAAACTATAGTAAAATAGCTGCTGTTGGCAGAAAAAAATATGAATAACAGAGATAGTCTTAGAAATATGACAAATAAATGCTACAGTTGTAAAATACCTGTGAACATCAACATGCAGGTATCTATACAGATTTCAAAATGTTTACACACATATACACACACACACACACATACATACATACGCACACAGATCAAGATTTAATGAAAGATATCCCCTATGTGGATTTGAACTGACAGTTAACCATGATATATACACATTAGCCTCATGTTTACACAACACAATACTTTCCTTATTAAACTGCTATTGTATGTATCTCTACTCCCATGGATACCAGAGGAATACTGTGTCCTTCTACCCCTGCATAAGACAACTGCCATTGGCACCTCAGCCATGACTAACCGGTATGTGTGTATGTATTACCTACTGTCTGTTG
Organism: Protopterus annectens; assembly: GCF_019279795.1. NCBI lineage: Eukaryota > Metazoa > Chordata > Ceratodontiformes > Protopteridae > Protopterus > Protopterus annectens. The sequence goes on from NC_056725.1 coordinate 510,730,681, forward strand.
TACTTCTGTTGGAATGTTACATGCTGGAAAGTATGTGCATACTAACAGTATGTTATACCTTTGTTTCCCCTACAACAGTTGCATTTCAGCCCTTTTCTCTGGTACCAGATGTGACGATTGGGGAGAGATGGGCAAAGGCTGCCAGCCTAGTCAAATAGAATTTGATATATAATTCTGGCATTTGTAAATAAATGTAAAACACAGGCATGTTTCTTGAGTGTAAAAGAATACTGTGAAATGTGGAACTGCAAAATATGTGACAACATTGCACTCTACTGGCCCAGTGAAGCATGTTGTGACCCTTTCATATTAGAATTTGGCTCCGCTGCATCTGGATGAAGGTTTCATGCCCATTATTTTAAGGCTAAAGTTTATGACCAGAATGCACATGTGGAAGGTGCTTTATTGCTCTAGTTTTTGCTAGAGTGTATATGTGAAATGCCTTGTATTGTTGTAAGTTTCTGAGCAGGTGTTAGATTGCTAAATAATGCAGTTTGTGGCCTGAGAACTCAGACCAGGTGTTAAGATGATGCAATATAAATACTGGGAAAACCTAAGTGTCAAAAATGATGTAATTTGGGAGTGCCTTAGAGACATGTTTGTTAGTAATGTTTAAATACTATTTCTCACAAGAGACTGGGAGCATTTTGATCTTGATATCCAATTTATCAGCACTCTGCCTTATGCTCACGTGTAAGTTTTAGCACTGTGATTTTTTGTAGGAATAGTTAAAGCTAGTAAAGATTAATTAGGTATTTTTCTTTGAAATCAGACCTGTCCTACTGTATTATTTTACGTTTCTGTGTGATCTCTGAACTCTTAGATATCTCTGTGGCATAGTAGTTTTGTCCTGTGTTTTAATCATTTATTATTAAATATTTTAAAAACCTTCTACCTGTGGCTGGTTTGTGTAGAGATAAGCTCTAGAGTACATTGCATATTTATAGAGGTTATTGTAATAGGCCACTCTAAAGTAAGCCTTGACTGATAGTCATACTACCATTGGATAATAATATTGCACAGTAATAATTGGAGACCCTTTAAGGGCCTTTTAGTAGCTGATATTATTTGCTGGGTGGTGGCAGTAATTACTACCGTATGGTCTGGGTAAAGGGGCACAGCTGGAGAATCTGTATCAGCCTTTCCCAGGAGTGTCTGTGAAGTTGTATAAATACTTATCTCAAAGTGTGTGTTGTGTCAGCTACTTGGGCAGGGACACAAAGCACTGGTTGGACAGAGAGGGTACTGGAGGTTTTAGCTCGCCCAGCTAGGCTGAGACGTGGACGCTATAGCTGTGCCAGTGGGGAGTCTTATTGGGGACCTGGTGAGCAAGGGAGCAACCAGCCCCAGACTGACTGTGATCTCTGTGTGCACCTAAGGGAAATTGTACTTTACTGTGTGTATTAGTTATCCTTTCCTCTTCTCGGAGATGACCTCTCTAGTGTTAGTGGTGAGGATTGAGGCTCCTTGATTGCTGGGCCAGGGCACAGTCATCACACCAGATACCCATGAGGATATGTCAAGTGTGTGTTATGTTGTTATTCCTCACATATGTCATGTATGTTGCATATGTAATATAATTGTCAATTCCATGTTATATAGATTCCATGGGCACACTAGGACATGACCTCCTCGTTAGTGCTTAGCATCTGTTACATTGTAGTGATATAGTCATGGCATATGTCAGTAATTATATCCAGCATGTAATATAAGCACATTTACCTGATATGTGTCATCTGTCTCTTCTTTTAGCATGTCCACAGCCTTCATTCTCCATTATTCCATTCACTGATCCTGAGGTAGGATCTGATGTGCTTCACTATGGTAGCATGGCCTGTGGCCCACAGGACATGGATTTGATGAGACAGTCTGGCCCAGATGGTAACATTTATGTGGATAAGGCGGTAGCCTTAGATGTGGAGGAAAACATGTCCAGCCATTCCAACAATATGGGGAGATCAGATGGTGGATAGTCTAAGGCCTGTGAACCACAGTCCCATGTTGAGTCTGCTGGTGATGTTGACAGTTCCCACCAACACAGGAATACTGCACAATAGACATACCTGTGCAGCTGATGTGCATGGGCATGTGTCAGAGGGTGTCTGCCTACTCCTGCAGGCAAATGAACAGCCCAGTGACATTGTGTATCTGACATTTCTGCACTTGTCTATGACATGGATTGTGTTGCACACCAGCTATGTGTGCTGCATGAAGGACAGGAACACAGGCATGATGAGGTCATGGTGGCAATGGCTGCGCAGAATGAAAGCATGTTACCTGTGGTATGGTCCACTGAATCCCTGGCTACAGCAGTACTGCAGCAGTGCCATAGTATGAACAGGGTTCTGCATGCCCTGACTGTGCTTAGCTGAGTGCCAAATGGGAGAGGCAGGCCCCTTCTCAATAGACTAACCCTTGCCCATCGTGCACAAACTTCTGCTGCTGGCCAGATTGGTGTGGACCCAACAGTCATGACCAGACATTCAACTCGCACCCAAGTTCCTTCCCACAGTGTGTCTCCACATGTTGGTATCACCCAATCAGTCTCCTCTGTGGAGTAACATGTGCCGAGTGTTTCCATACATAGAAGGGGCAGCCAAGACCACTGTGTGAGCTGTCAGTGTGAGCACCCTAGACTGCACAAGAGTAGCACTGATAGTTGATCCATTATGTCCTGTGGTGTCAGTTTCACCCAGTGGTGATGATGACTCTTGTGCAGATCACTGACAATGTCATCTCTCTGTGGTTGCTATGAAGTCTGATGCCACGGGAGTCTGCTACTTTCACTGATCTAGATGATTCCATTCAGTACTTGATACTTTAGCCAGACTTTACATTGCAATATGTTACTTGTGATACTGACAACAGTTCTGCAGTATGTCCTGACTTGCTTTCCTGTTTGCATCATTTGATAGTAGAGAGATAGGGATGGGGTTCACAGAGGTATATCCCTTGTTGTCTGCCATACACACATACACCACTATGAATCCGTATGCATATCTATGTCACTTGTGGCCTGCGTCGATGGTCCTTGTGATAGATCTGTATATGTTCATGCTGTTATATGTTGTGATTATGTTGTTATGCCTGATGCTCAGAGTGTACATCTACTGGATAATTGCCATTAGATGCAATCTGTGTTGCTGTGGTGGGGGCAACACTTGAACATCAATGTTTAATGCATGTAAATCTTTACGTGTGGCTTGTCATGACTCAATGGTGTGTGTCAGATGTTGCCATGTTGCCTGACCCTGGACTTGTGGTTGCATCCTCCTTCACCTACACATGTTTCATCTGCCACCTTAGTTCCCCTGGTACTCCTCTAATAGCTGCAGAATGTCATCTTCGGATATCTGGGATCCTTGGAGTAGCTCACCCATACCTGCAGCAGAAAAAACACTATGTGTTGTTGTTAGCATATTGAGTAGCATAGAGCACACAGTAATCATCTGTACTGCTTTTTCAGGTATATATTGCAGTGCACCCTGGATGCCTCCTGACATCTGAAATTGGTTTTCAGTACACCATACACATGCTCTATGGTGTTTTATGTTGTGGTGTGCACGCTACTGTAGGCCTCCTCTGCAGGGTTGGAAAGTTCTCTGTACAGGGTCATTAGCCACAACTCAAGTGGATAACCATAGTCACCTGTTGTGGGGAGGAAAAACACATATGTTGTCATCATGCCTAATGTTAACAAGGATTTATTTAACTTACATTTTAGCTGTGTTCCCATACTTACCCAGTAATATTCTCTCAGGTATTTCACCTTCCTGGAATGCAGCCCTCAGACCATTATCAGTTTGAGTCCATGCTTCTGGCACCAGTCATTTGTTTGGGTGAGACCCTCTCGGAGAATGTCCATATCACTAGGGGAATTGATGACAGCACCCAGCTTGTAGCCATCTGCAATCTTGGCCAGCTACAGCCCACTAGATTTGACCTACACCTCTGAGAAGTATATCCCAAATAGCAGAGGTCCCAAGACTGATCCCTGGGGTACACCACTTGTTACGGGTCTACAACCTGAGGTGGCTTCCCCTGTTTTGACTAGGTGTGTTCTATCAGTGAGCCAGTTTGCTACCCATCTCATAACATATAGATTGATGCCTAGTTGAGAGAGTTTATCTATTATACCTGAGTGGGGAACAGTATCAAAGGCTTTGGCCAGGTCAAGGTAGGTGGGGTGCACCATCTTCCCCTCGTCTGTGGCCTTGGTGACTGTCTCAAAGAAGTCGACTAAATTTAACAGGCATGACCTCCCCTTGACAAAACCAAACTGTGTGGGGTCAAGTGTCTGGAAGTTACCAATGTCCTTGTTAATGAGGTCCATGACAATCCGCTCCATGGCCTTGGAGATCAGGCTAGTTAGGCTGATGGGTCTGTAATTTCCTGGCTTGGTGGACGCTCCACCTTTGTGCAAAGAGATGACAGTAGCTGTCCTCCACTTGGCTGGGACAAAGCTGGTACTTGGGCTTTGGTTGAATAGGGTGCCTAATGGTGCTGCATGTTCCTGCCTGAGTTAATGTAGGATGCAGCCTGGGATGTTATCAAGTCCCATGGAGGCTGTATTTATTTGCCTTTGAGAGGAAGCAATGAGGTACTGGGGATGTCCTGTTTTAATGATGGGGGACTGAGGAGTGAAGTTTTCACTGAACCTGTCTGCCAGCAGTTGGCTATATCTACAGTGTTTGTGTATGTGGTGTCCTTGACCACCAGTTCTGAGCAGATCTGGGTGCTTCACTTGAGACTGCAGACATATGTGAAGAAGATCTTATTTATTTTATTTATTTATTTAGTTATTTATTTATTTATTTTACATTTGTTAACTGGTATAGTCCACTAGACAGAGGTCCATTTTCAGTGGAGGCTCAGGGAGAAAAGCTCCACAAATAGGAAAAACATATAATATATAGCATATTACAAATTTTGCAAAGAAATATTACAGTCAAATTCAGTTAGTCATAAATCAAGTAGCAAATACAGACATAACAACACAATTAGTAAAAACAGAGAGGTACTACATCACTACTAGAGTCTCAAGTCTAAGAAAACATCAACATAATTGCTGGAGTGTCATGTGTATAACAACAGCTTCATAAAGAGTGTTAAAGTCTAAACCAGAACAAAAATCTCATTTTTACTATATTGTATGTATATATACAATCCTAGGACCTTGACCTATTAATACACCTTGAGGTGTAAGAATTGTCAGGTAAGATTAGGAGTGGGGAGAATAGTGGAGGAGGGTCTAACCTAGTGTAGTACAGGAGCATAGCCAGTTATTAATGAGATGGGTTTTTAATGATTTTTTTTAAACTGTGTGAAGGAAGTGATAGTAGGTATATGATTGGGTAGAGTGTTCCAGATTTTAGATACATATTTAGAGAAGAGGGAGTCCCCTGCTGTATAATTAGATTTAGTTATTATCAGAATAAATGTGTTACTGGAGCAGAGTTCTGTTACTGGTGTGGAGGTTTAGTAGGTTTTGTAATGCATGTTTTTTTTGGCTGATACAGAATTTTATTGGCCAGAGAGAGTTGATTGTAATGTAAGAATTGGGGAAGTTCCAGCCAGTTGAGCTGCTTCAAGGATGAGCAGTAGTGAGATCTAAATGGGGAGTCTGAGGCAAATCTAGTGATTTTGTTGTAGTAGGAGTCGAGCTTAACTAGGCCTGCTTTTCTAAGGTTGGTAAGAATAGGTAGGCATAGAGGAATAAGGTGAGTGTGGGCTATGGTTGCTTTTGTTTGTTGAGTAATGAATTGTCTATTTCTATTGAGGGTACCTAGGTTTTTGTGGACTTTCTTGATGGTCTGGGAGGTGTGAATATCAAATCTTAGATTGTTATCAATCTCTACGCCAAGGGTGAATATCATACCTTACATTGTTATCAATCTCTATGCCCAGGAGTTTGGTGTACTCTGTGGAAGAGAGAGTTTTGTTGTTGGACATTATATTAAAGGTGGTAGTTGATGAGGTGGACCTAGCAGGGTTTAGTACAAGCTGGATAGTACAAGCTGGACATTGGATAGCCATGCTTGGATAGAGAGGAAAGATTCCTGTGTTAATGTGTGAAGTTCCTGTAGTGAGGAAGCTGCACAAATTAACATAGAATCATCTCCGTACTGTTTGATGGTTACATTGGGAGTGAAGGAATAGAGCTTGTTGATATAGAGGGTGAAAAGCAGTGGGCCTAATATGGAACCCTGTGAAACACCAAGAGTGCCTGGAAGAAGGGGTGAGAATTCCTGTTTCCACAGAACTGCTTGTTGATGGCCTGCTAGATAGCTTTGGAACTAGGTTATGGAGGATTGAGAAAGTGCTAACTCAGATAGTTCTTTGATAAGAATGTCATTTCTAACCATATCAAAGACCTTTGATAGGTCGAGAAAGGTGGCAGAAACATATTTACTATTGTTTCTATAAGTGTTTACTGTATTAGTGAAGGACAAAAGGGCAGTGGGGGTACTATGGAAGGGTTAAAAGCCATGCTGAGTGTTTGACAGATTTTGTGTATGCAAGTAGTCTATCATTTGGAAATGTATGCACTTTTCAATGATTTTTGCTAAAGGGGATAGTAGTACTATTGGTCAGTAGTTTGTAAGTTCTGTGGAGCTGCCTCCTTTATGTAGGGGGATTATATGAAATATTTTCCATATTTTGGGGACAATGGCTTCCGAAAGGGATCTATTAATTAGAATGGCTATAGCATAGGCCACTGCATCTGCAGAAGTTTTTAGGAATTCCCCTGGTAATTTGTCAGCAGCCAGAGTAGTGAGCTTTAGTTTTTTTAGGTATTTGTATCCTATCTATAGAGACACTCTGCAATTGGAAGGAGCTATTATTTGTGTGAGTAGTGAAGGGTTCAAAGGAGGGGGGGTTGTGTTGATTTTTCTATAGGTTGGCTATGGTTAAAATTGTCTCAATAAAGAATGTGTTAAATTGAGTAGCAATGCTATCTGAGTTATTAACTAGGGTGGGAGAGGGAGTACCACTTTTGCCTGGTAGTAGTAATTTGTTAATGGCTGCCCCAAATTTTTGAGGATGATGTTGGTGCTTGATTTGAAGGCTGGAGTAGTAATTAATCTTGTCAAGTTTTACTAGCTTCTTAGCTTTATTCCTAAGCTCCTGATATTGTTTTGCAGCTGGGGACTTGGCAGTATGCCAGTGATCCCATGCTTTGTCCCTGGCTTTGAGGAAGAGTTTGGTTTCTTTGGTAAGCCATGGAGTGGGATTAGCTCTGATTCCTATGGTTCTGGGAAGGGTATGAATATTTAATATACCTAGAAAGGTGGTATTAAAGTATGTAACTGCCTTATTTAATTCCAGGTATTTCAGGGGTACCCAGTTGCAATGTTTTAGTTCTACAATGAAATTGATGGCATTAAAGTTCTTTTTGCTTCTAATGGAATGGTAGACAGTGCCTTTGGGATTATGTTGTCATAGTAAGAAGGTTGGCATATGGTCATTTAGACCACCTGGGAGACATCCTGCAAGAGAGGGGTGGCCTGGTGTATTAGTTAGAATCCAGTCTAGGATTGATTCCCTGTTAGTTGCCTTGTCAATTCTTGTTGATGTTTGGATAATTTAGGTAAACCCGTGGAAGTTAATATGATTTGTTGGGGTGGAAGAGTTATAGGATAGCCAATCAATATTAAAATCACCCTGAATCATGGTTCCATTTTGCAGAGATAAACAGGACCAATGGAATAGGTTTTCCAGAGTGGGTATATTGTTACTGGGAGGTATATAGCATCCAGTTATGTTTATTAGTTTTTTGGAGTTGAGTTTCAGTTGAGTGAACATTATTTCTGCATTGTCCACAGAGGGAAATTGTATGCTTAATGCTTGCACTGTGAGGTGTTTTTTAAATAGTATATCAATTCCACCACCTTTTTTGTCCTTTCTATCCTTCCTTAGGGTTTTGTATCCTGGTGGAATAATTTCATTGTCATTGATGTGTGGCTTTAGCCAAGTCTCAATTATGACCACTATGTCTGGCAAGTATAGTGAGAGACAGACATGTAAATCGTGGATTTTGTTGGAGATACTTCTACAGCTTATATGTAGAAAGAGTAGGTCAGTTGTTTTTCTAGGGAGCTGATTTAAGCTATTGGGGAGATTGAGAATTTGAGGGATGGGAAGGTTTGAAAGAGTAGCTGGTCTGGGGTTAGGATGTACATCCCCACAGCGAGATAATTTAGAGGCAATGTAGATAATGGATTGCAAGAGTTTTGTGATTTATCTATTGAATTTTAGGGAGGGTTCAAGATAGTTAGGGTGAGGTAGTATTCTGAAGTAAGAGTAGTCGGTGGGTGATAGGGTGAGGATAGAGGAAGAGACTGAGAAGTGAGATTCACTGGTGTTATAGTGAAAGGCAGCAGTAGCTGCATAAAGTGAAGTTACATGTAGGCAGGTATGGTAAGAGGTGAGAAGACAAATAGTTGATAGTATAATTAGAGAAGCAATATGTATTAGCATGTTGATGTAATTTGTGTGTACTGTATATTTAATAAGGGTAGGGTAAGGGAGTGTTAGTGGAGCAGTGATAGGGAGAGTGGCAGATGACTGTTACCTCTGGGAGGGGTTAAGGAGGATAGTTGGGTGATATGGGTAGGTGTATGTGATTGGGTAAAAAGGTGATAGGTGTGGCTAGGTGTAAAGATAAATTTGGGTGTTGTGGGGGAGGGTGGGAATTAGGGGTAGGGTAGGGGAGCTAAGTGAGCCCAAGCACAGCAATGGCAAATGGAGTGGGGCTACACCGGCTGGACAAAGTGAGGATGCACAAAAAAAAACACAATCATTGGAGAAAGGTAAGTATGGGTGCTGGGAGAGGAGTACAGAGAAGCTTTTAGTTAGTAAGAAGATACAGTCAGAGCAGGTAGAGAGTGCTTAGAGGGGGTGGTAGTTATTAATAGTATTTTAAGAGTGGTGACAGAAAAAGCCAGGAAAGTTATTAAGAGAAAGAGGGGTGTAAGGTAGGTTCTGGTTGGTTACTAACTACAGCACAAACCTTGGGGAGAGGCAGAAAGAGTAGGGCAGGAAAACAGTATAAGACTTTGTTTCTGACTCTTTAGCTAAATTTAAATTCAGTGAGACCTGTGGCTGTCCTTTGTAGTAGATGCCTGGTATCTTCGAGGGAGCAAGTGGGGAACCATGAAGTGAGCTGCTGGGCTGGGATATTGCAGGATGTATTCCAGGGACCCCGAATGTCATGGCCAAGTTATGTCCTGTAAAGGAGAGATATAGGGTTAAACCAGGTATTTCCTAATTCATATTACATGTGGAGTAGGTGGGATGGGAGGAGAAGGTAGAGAGAGTGTCGAGCACAGGAGATATAGGCAACAGGAGAATAACCTCACAAGAAGCAGTTGAAATTATAATATAAAAGTACAGGAGGCAAGAGTGAATAGTGCAGGTTGCTACTAATCTTATGCTAGCAAGTTCCACAATTTCAATTTCAACAAATTCAATTAACCAGGTAGGTATAAATCTTATACTAACTACCTCAATAATTTCAATTAGAACAGATTGCAGCTTTTGACCTAATAATATGTTTTCAAGCATATGTATGAAGTAACAAACCAACAATTATTTGCACGGTAGATGCAAGACCATAACTAAGCCTTTAAGTGAGATGGCTTGTCACTAGGCACTGTGCAAATGGATTATATAAGCAGCAGTATTTGAGCTTTGCAATAAAGACAGCAGAATGAAGCATCATACAACAGTCACTATACCCTGGCTATGCATTTAATATGAAGGCAGATGCTGTATATATTGCAACCACTTGTGTTGGGAACAGTGAATGTACATAATACCAGTAGCCGGTAGTTATTTCCTAGACAGCATCTCCAACATTCAGCAGATCTAAGTTGGGCATTTACACCTACCTGCAGTTGTTATGCTCAATAGGATAAGCACTAGTATAACAGAGATTGCACTGTATCAACAAGACCGTAGAAAACCCTAAACAGTTTCTCTATCAGTCACTTGTCTTTTGCTGTGAAAATGAAAGATATGTAGTCACAGAACACAATCTGTTGTTGTGTCTTTCAGCTTTTCCCGGTTAGGGGTCGCCACAGCAGAACTCTGGTTTGCTAATGATTGGCAGTAGATTTTTACGTGCCGAGATACCGGCCCTGATGCACAACCTTCAATGAAGGTACGCCCATTCACGCATGTCTCCACACAGAAGACGCTCTAGCTGAGAATTGAACAGGACAACGTCTTACTGTGAGGTGACAACGCTACTGCAGCACCACCACCACAGTTCACAGAACACAATCTAGTACATTAAATTCCATTAGACTTAATGCTTTACCAGGAATGTACAACAGTTCACCTTAAATTGAATTACCAGCAGTCGCTAAATTCTTGGTAACATGTAAAAGGAGATACACTCACTACACATAGAAAATCCCACGGCAACAAGGACTGTAAAATATATTCTCATATAGCCACATTATTACCGTGAATTACCATGGAATAGTCAAAAAAAGTACGAAAACACATACCTCTGCACTTTGTTTTGTTAAAATTCAAATGGTCATGATTCCTTAGTTGTAACCACCAGAAACCTTGGAGCAGTGAGGGTAAGGAGCGAGTAATGGAGAGGATGAATGAAAAGGAAGGTGGCTTTTCCTTGAAGTGAGGATTTAAATGGCACAAAGAATTATGGGAGTGAGTGCAGAAGAGACCCTTGGATAGTATGGGAAATGGAGTTCTAAGTGAGAGGGAGATATGGGAAGTTACTGGCAGAAAAGGTGAAGGGTTAGAAAGATGGTGTTACATAGACAAGAGATCAACATCAGCTGGACGAACAAAGCAAGGATGCACAAAGAAGTACTGGGTGCTGCGAGAGGAGTACAGAGAAGCTTTTAGTTAGTAAGAAGATACGGTCAGAGTATGATTGTCTTTAGTAGATGTGACCAGTTTGGACTCAAAGTTTTCTTTGGAGGATTTCACTAGTGCTCATATTTGTTTGTTCAGGTTAAGGAGAGATTGCTTCTAGTTAGGCACCTGCTCCTTTTTGTCCTGGACAGCATTTTTTTCCTTTTATTATAGAGTTTATTTATTGCAGATGTCCACCAGACAGGTTTACTCTTCCTTGAGGAGGATGGTTTCATCCTGTCTGGTATTCCTGATTTCATGCAGCTATATAAATGCTCATATAGTACTTTGATTTAGGTCTGGTCATATGTGCCAGTTCCTATGGAGGGGGAGGGGGCTGTGAATCTGTTTATACCTTCCTTCCGGAGGTTGTAATCAGCTTTTATTTGACCCTAGCTAGGGAGATGTTGTGGAAGATGCTGACTTCGAAAGTGACTGCTTTGTGGTTGGATCTTACCAGAGATGATGACACTGTAGGGATGCTGCAGTGGTTATTCATGTTGGTTAATACCAAGTCCAAGATATTTTTACCTCTTGTAGGGGTGTCAACCAACTGGTCCAAGGCATTTACATTAACAAAATCAAGGAATCTCTGGGCATTTGTGTTTTGGCATGAGTATTTCTTTCAATCTATGGTTGGATAGTTAAAGTCACCCAGGATCAGGGTAAAGGGTTAAATCTTGACAGATTCAAAGAGGTCCAAATAGGTGGAGAGGGCATCTTGAGTCAAAGTTGGAGACCTATAGCTAGCTATGATTTGAATAGGGGTCTTGTCAATTGTTAACTGCACCTGGAGTGTTTCTTGTGTATCATACTGTTTGACCAGCCTAGAGGTGTGTATATCTTTTATATATATTGCAACTCCACCACCTTTTGTTGTACACATTTCCTTCAATGGTTTGTGATCAGTAAAACAATGGCTGTGCAAATGTTTAAGCAATATTTATATTCTAAAAACTATAATGGATCATTCCTTGCCCCATTGTGAATACTTTATCTCAGCAGATATCCGCACATGAAAAATGTAAGAGTCTATCACTACCCCAGGTATTCTATGTGAAAGTGCAGCTCACAGGCATATGACATGACAAGAAAGGGTCTATCTGTTGATCGTATGAGTAACAAACAAGCACATCAGTAGAAAGTAACAGAAATTTCATCTTTTGTAATGCTGTTTATTGGTATTTTTCATACCAAAGTTACCTGTTTGGGTAAGAAATTATTAAAAGGACTTAATAATGTTAACAGGTCTTGTGATAACCTACTGTAAATAAGAAAATACATATTTTTATTTTGAACATAAAGTAATATATAACTCAGCAAATGACGTTTATTTGAATAATATGATCAGGTGGCATTGTTATCTTGCATGGTCTGGTCTGGTACCAAACAAATGTTCCAAGATGTTATGACTTAACATTAAATATGCCAGATTTGTGATACAGTTTACTCTGCGCATTGAGATCTTCAACACTGATTTTCTGGATGTCACAATGAAGTGATTTATTGATGGTACTATGCAAACAAGTTTATATCATAAACCATTTTCTAAGAACTCATTACTTTTGGCATCCAGCTGTCACTCATCCAACATGAATTAAAATATTCCTAAGTCACAATTCATACTGGTTTGATGCATTGGTTCCTCTGATGTAAAATATGAGAAATGTTCTAAGGATTTATAAAACAGATTTTGTCATCAAGCTATAAAAGAGAGAAGCTCACTTAAGTACAGCCTGAAGCAGACTTTATGTTGAGATCAGATCTTTTACAATATAGCTTCAAACTGAGTAACCAACAGAGATCCTCTGTGCCTAGATTTATAACAACATATGGCATTCATCGGTTGAGACAATGGTCCGGATTCCATAACGTTCCTAGAATCTAGCACATTTCAACTATATCAGTCCAATAATTGCAGATAAACCTGTAGTATACAAATATGCCTCAATGAACTTAGCATACGTCTGCACAAAATAGAACTGACTAGCAGCATCTGTGCACTAACAGTCACAGCCACTCCGTAATTCATGAAAAGTGTCTCATAAAGCTTGATGTGCATTAACAAAGCTACAGAAATTTTACAAGCCCAATGCAAGCTGCATGACATTTGAAAGTAATACATATCTTCTACAATCTCTCCAGTAAGCCCACAGACAGATACAGATGTCTTTGTAAGTCATGTACTAATAAAATACAATTTCTGGAAAAGTACATATTTTGACAGAATCCATTAAATTTCTAATAAAAAAAATAATAAAGGTGAAAGGCAATCACAGCAACTTAGCCAGAGCTAACAGTAGCTAACAAGGGATGCAGGACATGTGTGGGGAACACAAGCAACACACACACCCAAGGCGGTAGAAAATTAGAATGGAATCTGGGGTATGGGTGAAGAAGAGGGACACACAAGAGGTATGATGGAATAGGAAAATCTGAGGGACAGTCAGAGAGTCATGGGTATTTTTTTTTTTTTTTTTGGAGAATAGAATTAAAGGAAAACACAGGGAAAGAGGAGGAGAAGGGCAAGTCAGCAGGTATACACATATAACTAATATCACAACACATCACAGACAAAGGACAGAAATAAACAGAAAGGAAATGTAAGGTACGGCGACAGCACAATCTACAACATGGGCAACAGAAAATTGACAAACAGGTTAGGAATGTATACCAGCCATTTTGAAATGCAGAAATACATATGGACCCATGCATTATTACATTATAACATGTTACAAACTGTGGCAGTCATACCTGGATGTGTATGACTGATGGCAGTTATGTGGTGTAGGGAAATAAATAGAGATCACAGTATACACTGGATACCCAAGTAGTCTGTCAGAAGTGCAAGTGCAACCCAAGCAACAGCACAGATGAGCAAATGCAGCCCATGAAATGCTGGGGAATACCAGCAGAGGACAGAAGAGAACCTCTGACTATGCATGTGAAAGGCAAACAATCAAGCACAGTGCTAAACAGCACTACAGTAAAGCTGCTTCTGTGCACAAAGGGATAAAGCCTTGGCTATGGCCCAACTGACCTGGGTTCCATTAGCGGCTCAGGTGACTGATATAGCGTCAGGTTAGGGATGGAAAGTGTAAGTCCAGGTGAATGGAAAGTAGCTGATAGATCTAGCATGGACATTGGGTACTGCATGCAGGGCTGGTAACAATGAGGTCCGGGGGGGGGGGTGTCTAAAAATAAATAAATAATAATGCACTTATCGAGTTTCAGAGTCACTTGGAAACCTTTATTCATTTGGGAGTTGGCATAATGGTTAAGGTGTTTACCTTAGAGACACAAGGTATAGGGTTTGATTCTCACCTTGGGAAACATGACTAGGCTTAAAAAGACCTCCTGAGGTCATTAATCAGGTAATTATCTGTGAACCTGTTAAATGATGTCCAGTTCCTCATTGCACCCCACCCTGATGTACTTCTTGCATATCTGCGAAACAAAGAGCACCTTATAATTACCTATTCTAAAGACTTAAACCTAGTCTGTGTAAATAGGACCTGCTGGAGAGAGATATGTATCCCAGGGACTACCTGTTGCCTGAAACAGGCTCCCCCATCCACATGAAGTAGAGTTCCTCCCTAACCCAATTCAAGTGTAACTTGGAGAATTTTAGTAGGGACAGGAAATCCATCCCTGGTTTGGCACCTATGTCTTTAATAGACACAGGCAGCCTGTAAATGGTTCATCTTCCAGGCTATTTTTTATAAAAGCTTCATCCCCCAAGCCCCTGCTTACACTTATCAAAGGTACAATAACTTGTCAGAGATTTGGGATGCATGGCTAGGCTTAAAAAGGCCCTTGTGGTCATTAGCCTAGTAAACATGTATGAACCTACTGTAGCAAAGCAATAAACTGGCTGCTCTTTACACAAGTATGTGTACACATCCCAAACAGATCTGTAATGCAATGCATATGTCACAGACATATGCCATATCAGAGACAACACACAGGTGTAGATGTATATGTATGACCTTTATTGATCTAAGAGGAAACTATCAGAGAGCAATGTCAATACACATATACACACCAATGACATGGAATAACATTTGTTCAGAAATCTACAATTAATGCTATATAACTACCATCAGGTTGTGCGCATGAATTATGTCAAATTTTCCTGGGTAATAAGTGACACACAAGTATAACAAGAATAAGGATGTAATGCAAGCAATATATATGTTCTGCATCTGAATAATGGCCATAGGGTTGGCACAAGTTTACCTTCTAACAAAACAATTATATGAACATGGATGATAATTCAAAGGAAGGTTAATGTATACCATGATTATGTGCAAAATATATGCAATACCTACAAAGGGGGAAGGGAATTTCACAACACGGTCCACATTAAGGAGGAAATGTCAGCAAAGCTAAGTAGGCAAATGATAAAGCATGACAACACTATGTTAAGGAGAAACATTGCAAATGCATGTGGACACCATATAGGGTGGTACTGAAGTCAACCCAAGCTACATTGAAGCGAATTACCAATGTATGTCACATAGACAGACTGCATTGTTGATGACAAGAAACATGGTCAATTAGAAACGTCATACACACACAGTATTGTGCAATCATCTAACAGCAAGAAGCAGAGGTAAACAAGCTAAGAATCATATCTCATACACAAACCTACTATCATCATGCCAATGTACAACAACACGTGGAATAAACATCTGTGGTGTGTGTGTGTGTGTGTGTGTGTGTGTGTGTGTGTGTGTGTGTGTGTGTGTGTGTGTGTGTGTGTTTCTTTTCACAGGGAAAGTATTTTGGCAGTCCGTGGCTTTGGTTAATTGAAGATTCGGAGATTTCAGCTCGGGTAAGTTACATTTGATGTAACGTACTTTTGTTCAATGAAAGTAGGCCCATATATATATATATATATATATATATATATATATATATATATATATATATATATATATATATATACATATATATATATATATATATATATATCACTGACCATGGGTATGACTGAGCAAAGAACAGTCCTGTGAACAACATTACAGCACATTACCATGAATTCAGTAACTGCTCTCAGTCCCAGGGAACAATGGGGTTTCTCTACTGATCGGAAAACGTGTAGAGACATGTACATAAATCAGTGCACATGTACACCATGTGCCAAAATATGGCCATGTATATGAATAAGTAATGCATGTGGATATGTAACATAGGCCAAAGAAGGCATACTTCAATGTTGCTATATAAATTACAATACTAAGGTTTATACAAAAACAGTACAGTGGCGGTGTATGCATTCTGTAAAGTAGCACTGCCCATAGATAGCAGACAGAGTTATCTGATACAACATGGCACCATTATTGCCAATACATGCCACACACAAAGACAGTATATCAGTGTGACAGCAAAACAAGTGTCACACAAAGCACAGGGGCAAGAACTTGTCCTGCTGTTGAACAGACGTGACACGGCAACCCAACAACCCACAAATCATACCCATCTTACTGTGTTATATGTGAACTATGGGTAAAATGTTGTTTGCAAGTTGGTGTCAATCCCACACATGTATACATTGGAACGCTTGTGTCAGTAGCGGCATGTTAATTGCAAAACACAGAATTGTGATATTCAGGGCCACAATGCATTGGCCATAATAACAGTATGCTGCATTACATGCATAAGAGTACAAACACACACACACACACACACACACACACACACACACACACACACACACACACACACACACACACACACAAACACACACGTGTGTAATGAATACCACATCTGCCCACATGCAGAAATGAATGCATCCAAGTTCAGAAACTCACAGAAATCAGCATGATGATTGCATGTCTAATGTGGTAATATGTGACATGCAACAGGTGCAACATAATGCAAAATGTCACATGACATCTGCAGTGTACGGCTGACCATGTATCACATAAGCATGGCAGCAGTATGCTATGCATGCACAAGTGTGCCGATACAGTCCAATTGCTCATATGGCAAACACCATGGTGGCAGCAGTACACAAATAGATCACAGACAATACTTACGGTCCAGAGGGCCTGCCTTAAAGAATATGAACATCATAAATGATCTCCAGGCTATTTCCCTAAATGAGTCCTACGTAGTCTGTCCCATATCCTGAAAGAAATTCCCCATCAGGTATGTCATCTGCTTCAGAAAGACATCAGTCCTCACCTCCCAGATCTTGTCCCAGAAATCATCTGCTGATGGTGGTGGGTGGTGTCTCCTCCATGTTGCTGCAGGTTGACAGCATGTGCAGCTCCAGGTCCTTCCTTGACATCATTATTGTCTCCATCATGGTCATCATCATCATTTAAGGATTTGGGCAGTGGTCTGATATATGCTTGTCATTGGTATCTGATGGGTGAACGTCCACAGGTCTCATGTTTTATCAAGGTGAATCACATAACAAGAAAGAAATGAAGTACAGAATATGCATACCTACAACTATATGAGTACATAACATACCCACTGTGACACATTGCAAAGGCAGAAAAAATTCATTTGACACATTACTGTAAGTTATGCCCATAATCAAGTCTACCACCTTATGAAATGTATGTCATAAATCCAAACCACAGCAATGAAAACCATGTGTCTATCAGGCTACACATTCCTGTGCAAAACATGACTGTCATGAAACACAAACTGATGTGCACATAAAAAATGTAACAGACATTAACTACTATACTGTCAACACCATCTCTGCCTATAAGAAGAAAGGTATATCACCATAGATTGCAGGTATCATTAAAACCACACTCTCAGATGATATGGCCTAAAAGGATAATTAATAAGGAGTATAATAAAAACAGGTGTGGCTAGCAGATGGATATTCATGCACATGTCACATTCCCTCTGTCCTATTATCTATAGTTATGGATTATTTCAATAAAGGCCCATGTCAGGCCCACTACTTCCATCGCAGAATGCAGCAGGTTACTCCATGCCATGCCCAACACAGCTCATTTGTGGAAATTCTGCCATTACCTGAATAAGAGTTTACCAGACATCATTAATACATGACAAACATGTGCACAGCCAGCATATGTAGATATCATAACACATGAAGACAAGCATGCCATGACACTGGGGTATACAACACTTTCACGTGTCTACATTGCAAAACAACTGCTACACTGTTAGACCACTACAAAACTAACAGCATACACAACTACTGTAATTTGTAACAGGTAATAATTGAATTACACTTCACAACATTAGCAAGCAGATTGTCTAGGAGAATATCACTAGTTTCATGTTTCCTGTCTTGTATATGTGCCTTGCACATTTATGTCAGTGTGTAAATACGGGAATCACACACACAACTGCAACCCAGGAGTCTGTGTAGGTAATGCATCATGTGAGCAGCCACCAGTTAACATCATTGTATAAGGAAGATATACTAAGATGACAATTCAATGGAAAATATAAAAGTTATATGCAAATGAGATGAGCAATACAACATGGTCATTGCCTGACACAACAAAAAATCTTTGGAATGCAACACAACACCCTACAAATAATGGGCAGTCATACACACATTGACAGCATATGACATAAAACCATAGGTTATGGGTTAAAAAGAGCACTGTCTGTCTACTTATGTATCAATGATCTACATAATTCTTTTTAGATCACAACGAATATCACTGCAAAATGCAAACACTGTAAAGCTGACCATTGGTTATGTAACATGCAAGTATAAATGAAGAACAGGAATGGCTATGTGCACCACCATCCCTAAACACAAGAAACAAATTTGTTGTAACCAAAGCATCAACTGTCTTGTAAGCAGAAGCACTACCCATGTTGAACTGAACTACATACCAGACATATTCTAGCAACAACAGTTCAAACACTGACAGCAGACACCCATTCAGTATGTGAATAGGTAGGTTATGCACAACAGATTGTTCACTGACCACTACAAACAGACATACAAGTATACCAACACCTGCTTTACAAGCAGCAGACAAAACACTATTACTTTACATGTGAAACATCTAAAAGAAAAGCAGTGTCACATTTACACAAAACTGACTGCCATCTACTGTAGGTTGTAGCATGCAATTCACAACATTACCTTCACCAAACGAGGCCTGCTCTACATGCAAACATCTTTTTATGAAATACGTAGTGGTAATCACAGAGATTATATGACTGTTGCAGTTACCTTACAGATGCATGCTGGGTAGTCTTACATTGGTAGTGGTATGCATGGAAATGCAAAACAAGCCAGTCCTCTAACATGATCACATCTATTCTAGGTAAAAAGTAAAAAAAACATGAAAATGTAGTCAACATATCTCTCTCCCTGCACTGCTTCTTTGGTCTGTGCATCCGCTCGATGCATAATGCCCTGTTCCTAACACATTCTTTATCACCTGCGAAAAGTAAAAAGCACATAGGAATGACAAAGACTATGTAGGTATAAAATAACAGAAAAATACAGTAGGCAACTCATGTTCTCTACCTTTTACATTGAATAACATTGTAGGATCTGCATACTCATTCTTGATGTGTCACACACACACAATACTTTATACATTGTAAGCCACCGGAGGACCTGAGATTCAAACCTGTGAATCTCAACTATGTTCACTCTATAACCCTGACACTTTCCTGCCTAGCTAATGCATCTTGGCTGTTACATGTAAGAACTGCAGTTAAACAAATCAGAGGTATGACTGCAGGGATGGAGTAATAACATGGATCACAGCTTCCACATTACAGGGTGGTTAAACTAGAGTTCAGTAGTCCATTTGTAAACCAAAACATGCAAGCATGACCACATGTTAGCATAGCGGTCACAACACAAAAACACAACTGTAACATTTCATAGCTCAGACAGTGGAACACTGTCATATAACACATAGCTGCTTTTAACAGACAACTATGAATTCCTGTTCACTACATTCATCAGAATGTAGTTTAAGTAGTAGAGCAGAAAATGCACACATATATTTTGTTACCTAAAAAGTTATACATCAGAAATATCCCTGATATTAGGGGATGTCCCTGATTTATTGTCAAAATGAATATCTGTCCATCTCACTCCCTCCAAATAACAGTAGGAGAAGGGTGGTGAATTGGCGACATAGGTATACAATACATTCACTTTCCAGTGTTATGGTATTCCACATTCATTCTACAGAACTATCCCACTATGTTCAAAGTTTTACACATAAAACTATAGTAAAATAGCTGCTGTTGGCAGAAAAAAATATGAATAACAGAGATAGTCTTAGAAATATGACAAATAAATGCTACAGTTGTAAAATACCTGTGAACATCAACATGCAGGTATCTATACAGATTTCAAAATGTTTACACACATATACACACACACACACACACACACACACACACACACACACACACACACACACACACACACACACACATACATATGCACACAGATCAAGATTTAATGAAAGATATCCCCTACGTGGATTTGAACTGACAGTTAACCATGATATATACACATTAGCCTCATGTTTACACAACACAATACTTTCCTTATTAAACTGCTATTGTATGTATTTGTACTCCCATGGATACCAGAGGAATACTGTGTCCTTCTACCCCTGCATAAGACAACTGCCATTGGCACCTCAGCCATGACTAACCGGTATGTGTGTATGTATTACCTACTGTCTGTTGTACTTCTGTTGGAATGTTACATGCTGGAAAGTATGTGCATACTAACAGTATGTTATACCTTTGTTTCCCCTACAACAGTTGCATTTCAGCCCTTTTCTCTGGTACCAGATGTGACGATTGGGGAGAGATGGGCAAAGGCTGCCAGCCTAGTCAAATAGAATTTGATATATAATTCTGGCATTTGTAAATAAATGTAAAACACAGGCATGTTTCTTGAGTGTAAAAGAATACTGTGAAATGTGGAACTGCAAAATATGTGACAACATTGCACTCTACTGGCCCAGTGAAGCATGTTGTGACCCTTTCATATTAGAATTTGGCTCCACTGCATCTGGATGAAGGTTTCATGCCCATTATTTTAAGGCTAAAGTTTATGACCAGAATTTACATGTGGAAGGTGCTTTATTGCTCTAGTTTTTGCTAGAGTGTATATGTGAAATGCCTTGTATTGTTGTAAGTTTCTGAGCAGGTGTTAGATTGCTAAATAATGCAGTTTGTGGCCTGAGAACTCAGACCAGGTGTTAAGATGATGCAATATAAATACTGGGAAAACCTAAGTGTCAAAAATGATGTAATTTGGGAGTGCCTTAGAGACATGTTTGTTAGTAATGTTTAAATACTATTTCTCACAAGAGACTGGGAGCATTTTGATCTTGATATCCAATTTATCAGCACTCTGCCTTATGCTCACGTGTAAGTTTTAGCACTGTGATTTTTTGTAGGAATAGTTAAAGCTAGTAAAGATTAATTAGGTATTTTTCTTTGAAATCAGACCTGTCCTACTGTATTATTTTAAGTTTCTGTGTGATCTCTGAACTCTTAGATATCTCTGTGGCATAGTAGTTTTGTCCTGTGTTTTAATTATTTATTATTAAATATTTTAAAAACCTTCTACCTGTGGCTGGTTTGTGTAGAGATAAGCTCTAGAGTACATTGCATATTTATAGAGGTTATTGTAATAGGCCACTCTAAAGTAAGCCTTGACTGATAGTCATACTACCATTGGATAATAATATTGCACAGTAATAATTGGACACCCTTTTAAGGGCCTTTTAGTAGCTGATATTATTTGCTGGGTGGTGGCAGTAATTACTACCGTATGGTCTGGGTAAAGGGGCACAGCTGGAGAATCTGTATCAGCCTTTCCCAGGAGTGTCTGTGAAGTTGTATAAATACTTATCTCAAAGTGTGTGTTGTGTCAGCTACTTGGGCAGGGACACAAAGCACTGGTTGGACAGAGAGGGTACTGGAGGTTTTAGCTTGCCCAGCTAGGCTGAGACATGGACCCTATAGCTGTGCCAGTGGGGAGTCTTATTGGGGACCTGGTGAGCAAGGGAGCAACCAGCCCCAGACTGACTGTGATCTCTGTGTGCACCTAAGGGAAATTGTACTTTACTGTGTGTATTAGTTATCCTTTCCTCTTCTCAGAGACGACCTCCCTGGTGTTAGTGGTGAGGATTGAGGCTCCTTGATTGCTGGGCCAGGGCACAGTCATCACACCAGATACCCATGAGGATATGTCAAGTGTGTGTTATGTTGTTATTCCTCACATATGTCATGTATGTTGCATATGTAATATAATTGTCAATTCCCTGTTATATAGATTCCATGGGCACACTAGGACATGACCTCCTCGTTAGTGCTTAGCATCTGTTACATTGTAGTGATATAGTCATGGCATATGTCAGTAATTATATCCAGCATGTAATATAAGCACATTTACCTGATCTGTGTCATCTGTCTCTTCTTTTAGCATGTCCACAGCCTTCATTCTCCATTATTCCATTCACTGATCCTGAGGTAGGATCTGATGTGCTTCACTATGGTAGCATGGCCTGTGGCCCACAGGACATGGATTTGATGAGACAGTCTGGCCCAGATGGTAACATTTATGTGGATGAGGTGGTAGCCTTAGATGTGGAGGAAAACATGTCCAGCCATTCCAACAATATGGGGAGATCAGATGGTGGATAGTCTAAGGCCTGTGGACCACAGTCCCATGTTGAGTCTGCTGGTGATGTTGACAGTTCCCACCAACACAGGAATACTGCACAATAGACATACCTGTGCAGCTGATGTGCATGGGCATGTGTCAGAGGGTGTCTGCCTACTCCTGCAGGCAAATGAACAGCCCAGTGACATTGTGTATCTGACATTTCTGCACTTGTCTATGACATGGATTGTGTTGCACACCAGCTATGTGTGCTGCATGAAGGACAGGAGCACAGGCATGATGAGGTCATGGTGGCAATGGCTGCGCAGAATGAAAGCATGTTACCTGTGGTATGGTCCACTGAATCCCTGGCTACAGCAGTACTGCAGCAGTGCCATAGTATGAACAGGGTTCTGCATGCCCTGACTGTGCTTAGCTGAGTGCCAAATGGGAGAGGCAGGCCCCTTCTCAATAGACTAACCCTTGCCCATCGGGCAACAATGTCTGTGCTGCAACGTGCACAGACTTCTGCTGCTGGCCAAATTGGTGTGGACCCAACAGTCATGACCAGACATTCAACTCGTACCCAAGATCCTTCCCACAGTGTGTCTCCACATGTTGGTATCACCCAATCAGTCTCCTCTGTGGAGTAACATGTGCCGAGTGTTTCCATACATAGAAGGGGCAGCCAAGACCACTGTGTGAGCTGTCAGTGTGAGCACCCTAGACTGCACAAGAGTAGCACTGATAGTTGATCCATTATGTCCTGTGGTGTCAGTTTCACCCAGTGGTGATGATGACTCTTGTGCAGATCACTGACAATGTCATCTCTCTGTGGTTGCTATGAAGTCTGATGCCACGGGAGTCTGCTACTTTCACTGAGCTAGATGATTCCATTCAGTACTTGATACTTTAGCCAGACTTTACATTGCAATATGTTACTTGTGATACTGACAACAGTTCTGCAGTATGTCCTGACTTGCTTTCCTGTTTGCATCATTTGATAGTAGAGAGATAGGGATGGGGTTCACAGAGGTATATCCCTTGTTGTCTGCCATACACACATACACCACTATGAATCCGTATGCATATCTATGTCACTTGTGGCCTGCGCCGATGGTCCTTGTGATAGATCTGTATATGTTCATGCTGTTATATGTTGTGATTATGTTGTTATGCCTGATGCTCAGAGTGTACATCTACTGGATAATTGCCATTAGATGCAATCTGTGTTGCTGTGGTGGGGGCAACACTTGAACATCAATGTTTAATGCGTGTAAATCTTTACGTGTGGCTTGTCATGACTCAAAGGTGTGTGTCAGATGTTGCCATGTTGCCTGACCCTGGACTTGTGGTTGCATCCTCCTTCACCTACACATGTTTCATCTGCCACCTTAGTTCCCCTGGTACTCCTCTGATAGCTGCAGAATGTCATCTTCGGATATCTGGGATCCTTGGAGTAGCTCACCCATACCTGCAGCAGAAAAACCACCATGTGTTGTTGTTAGCATATTGAGTAGCATAGAGCACACAGTAATCATCTGTACTGCTTTTTCAGGTATATATTGCAGTGCACCCTGGATGCCTCCTGACATCTGAAATTGGTTTTCAGTACACCATACACATGCTCTATGGTGTTTTATGTTGTGGTGTGCACGCTACTGTAGGCCTCCTCTGCAGGGTTGGAAAGTTCTCTGTACAGGGTCATTAGCCACAGCTCAAGTGGATAACCATAGTCACCTGTTGTGGGGAGGAAAAACACATATGTTGTCATCATGCCTAATGTTAACAAGGATTTATTTAACTTACATTTTAGCTGTGTTCCCATACTTACCCAGTAATAGTCTCTCAGGTATTTCACCTTCCTGGAATGCAGCCCTCAGACCATTATCTCTCTATATGGCATCATCATGGACACTCCTGGGGTGTGTCACCATGATATTTTGTTTTGCTACCATCTGCTGCACACACCACCTGACAGTTCAGGAATGGCCACCTCTTTTTATTGATGTATCTTTCTGAGTCTAGTTACAATGGGGTCTTAATAAGGATTTGTATATGGTCTATTTCAGCAAGAACATGGAGGAATATAGTGATGTTATGAACTGGTGCTTGACATTTTGCCACTCCATGTGTGTAGATGGAAAGTGTATGTGGTCATCTACCTTGGAGCACACTGTTGCCAGGAATTGCATGAGGATGTGACTGGCAGCTGTCCGTGACACTCCTACAGCATCTCCCTTACATCGTTGGAATGTCACTACACCTCGGCTCAGACAGACTTTTGTTTTGAGAAGTATGGAATTGCCTTGCAATGTACACACAGACATGTGTGGGGCACACATGCCCTTCACAAGAGGAATTGAGAGTCTCCTTCCCGCACACTACTGCAGAGGTGTTAAAACTGTCACTGCACTGAGAGACCCTTGCAGAATCAGTTCCTCTTAGACTACATGAACAAAGGCCTGCAATTTAGTTACTTTTCTGGCTGTAGCTGGATAACTTCTAAGTAAAACAAGGTCTGAGCCAAACATAAATGAAGGTGATTAGAGACAGAAAAGAAGCAATCCTTTTCCAGAAAGTAAAGAAAATAACAGTGACTCACACAAATCCCATTATATGCCAATGGCATGGTAATTCAAAGTTACTTCCTTATGTCTGGCATGAGTCATACCAAGCATTATGGGAAAGAGTAAGGGTTGAGGGAGAACAAGATCACATTTATAGATCAAGCCTCATTGATAGCCATCTTGTAGAAAACAGGCTACAATTACAAATAAAGAACTTAGAGTGATTTCTGGGGTGTTAAAATAGGTCAGGAAACAAAGACAGAATGAAAAAACAATTTTTTTTTTAGTTTTAGTGTGGAGTTTTCCTTTAAGGAACACCTAGCTAACACCTGGCTCTGCTCCTGCACTAACCCAGGTCGATCTATTCTGCCCATCCCTTTACTTTCAACCATAAATATATACCTCTAGCATAACATCTAATATCTATTCTTTTCTTGCCTTCTATACCATACATGCTTTTCAGAATATTTTCCTCATATCATGACATTTCACATAAAAATCTACCATTTCCCTATAATGGTACAATCTACTTTTTGCTGTATTATTTGTCAAATTGCTAATTTTGCAATTTTTTTTCCTACTCAAACTATTATTACTCTGTATTGTATGTTTTGTTAGACATATCTTTGTTTTTGTCAATTAGTTAGCTTACTTACTGCCTGTATTTTTTGTATTATCCTGTAATGTGTTTTCTTGTATTGTATTGTAAAATTGTTGTGTGTTTCTGGCATTGTATTGCATGAATTATTTTTATAAAGGAGCTTTTCTCCCCGGACGTCTGCTGAAAACAGGCCTCTGGACAAGTTGGATATCCCCGGTAAACAAATAGAAAATAAGTAAATAAATAATATTAATCATTTTGTTGCTGTCAGGTGATATATATTTTCCTATATCTGAAAATGTAAGTAGTTGTTGATTTCATTAGAAGTGCAGAATTTATAACTGATCCTTTTAATACTGGGAACTGTTTACTTTTGCCAAGCTACTTCGTTCCTTTACAAACCGCATTGCCTCATTAACAAATTAAACTGTTATGTGCATTGTAGCACTTGATTTCAGAAAATAAAAATAAAAAAGCAGATTTTATTTGTGCTTGAAATCCCCAGTTTCTCTTTCTCTCACTCTCACATACAGAAGTCTATGGAGTATACTGAACCAGAGCTACTGCTATAATTTTCTTTATATTTGTCTGAGACTATTATTTAGATTTGTAAAAGTCTAACTTGAAGAGGAAGCTGAATCAGGACTTTTGGGTCATAGGCTTGTTTTACTTTATTTTAATCCTGAGACTTCTATTATCTACACTAATTATTTGGAAATAACATTTGCAGTTAGAGTTTTTTTTCATGCACAACTGCAATACTGTTTTATATATATATATATATATATATATATATATATATATATATATATATAGGAAAAAGTAAGCAAAGAGTTTTAATTTGTTAATTTTGAAAAGTTTGTGATCGATGCCTTATTTTATTATTGAAGGGTATTCTCACATTACGTGTGATGATTGGTTTCCTTCCTGTAAGAGGGAGATTACTTGTCTGCAATCTATTATAAACTAATATATTGGAACAGTGTTCAGCAACTAATATTTTGGTATCAGATTAATAATCTGATTTGTAGCAGCATGTATCATGAATATGGGAAATGGGTGCAATCTTGAGGATGATATACACGGTGGCAGTAACAGAACATCATACTATGTGATACAAGGTTCCAGTGTTGTTACAGATAAACACCTGGATATACAGACCACTATGTAGTTCGGCAACACAAACTAAATTGCATGAAAATCATTTGGAAAAACTTTTAGACCTCTTATAGAAACACTTTAATCTAAACACTGATAACTGCAGAGTATTTATGTTTCATAAAGTAATCAAATGAGGCATAAAGCATTTGATTAGTTGAGAACTGCAGATCTGAAGAATGATTGGCATTCATTAATCTATTTTCTGATAACTTCCTTTATCCTTTCCAGGGCCAAGGGAATGTTGTAGCCTAATGTGACCATTAATGGGTGCAAGGCATTCAAACTCATTCTAGACAGAACGCTAACCTACTGTACAATGTACATTGTCATTATTCACACATACACTACATGCATACCTGTAGACGAAATAAACAATGCTAATTCATTGACTGCACATCTTTGGAGGAAGAAACTGGAGGACCTGAAGGAAACCCACACAGAAAATGAGAGGAAATGCAGACTCCACACAGAAGGCACACTGCTAGACAGAATACTTATAAATATGTCATTCTTTTCAATGAGCATATTATGTCTTTTAGTCTTTTTAAAGGACTTGAATGGTAGTCTTACAAGTAATAAGTCTTGGGGGGAGGAGCAAGGAGGCTGTCCGTGTATCCAGACTTGCAAAATACACAAGAAATCCACAAAGCTGCTTAAAATGTCATTAACACTTTCACTGCTTTACATGT
The DNA here is from genome assembly GCF_019279795.1 of Protopterus annectens. NCBI lineage: Eukaryota > Metazoa > Chordata > Ceratodontiformes > Protopteridae > Protopterus > Protopterus annectens. The sequence goes on from NC_056725.1 coordinate 510,758,212, forward strand.
CAAAAACAAATGAGTCATATGACACAAACCACCAATCTATACTTAAGTAATTAAGAACAAAGCCCTAGTAAATCATCATAGTCTTTCGGCTTTTCCCGGTTAGGGGTCGCCACAGTGGAACACCGGTCCGCTCATAATTGACAGTGGATTTTTACAGTGCCGAGTTGCCAGCCCGACGCCCAACCTTCAACGAAGGCATGCTCATTCACACTCGCACCTACCTGCATGTCTTTAGCGTCACTCAACCATGGGGAGGATATGCAGACTCCACACAGAAGGCGCTCCAGCCGAGATTTGAACGGGAGAACCTCTTGCTGTGAGGTGACAATGCTAACCACTGTACCACCGCGGCTATAACAAAGCCCTGGTAAATATAGATGTTAATTAGCTGGTAAATGAGTGAACCTGTAAGGTAACATTACAGAAAAAAATGTATAGATATAAAATGATATTCAAATATTTATCTATCTTTTTGTCTCACAGGACTCGGCTTTAAGGCATGTTTGACACGCACGCATGCGCGCACACACACACACACACACACACACACACACACACACACACACGCACACACGCACACACGCACACATGCACACACGCACACATGCACACGTTCAAACAAATCTGGGGTAAAGGCATCTAAAATGAATTTCCACTTTATTCCCTAAACTCAAGGATGTTATTAAACTCTCTCTCCTATTGTCAATAAATATAATGTCAACTACAAAGAGCAAAACATTTTTAAAATCACTGCACGTTTTATTTTATTTATTTATACTTTGTTGACCAGGGGCCGGATTCCATAAACTTTGCAGAATTTGGCAGATTGTGCCGAGTTCCATGCAAGATTTGTGGCAAGCTAAGTTATATGGAAATGTGCCCTGGTCTATGGAGAATACCTCAGCACAATACAGACACAACAAATAACCTGCAACGTCAGCACAACCACAATTTGTCATGGCAAAATCGTATTCAAGGAAAACTCATCCATAAAGTAATATACGTGCATTACCAATGCACGTCTATGGAAAGTATACAAGCATGATGGAGTGTGTGTCAGTAATACATGGAAATTGCTAGCTGAAGACAGATTGCAACAGCAGTAATCCTAAAAAGTGACAAATGTCTGCAAACAATTGTAAATATCATCATATTACATAGATGGGCATATGTAAACACACCCATCATTATTTGTGGAATACATTGCAATCTGCAAAATTTCTAATAAAAAATGAATTCATTAAGATAAAGGGCAATCATGGCCACATCATGGCTAACAGTAGCTAACTATAAGTGTAAGACATGTGTGGGAACACAAGTAATGCACACACCCAAGGAAGTAGGGTGAGAGAAAAGCAGATGTGAGGTGAGGGATATTGGAAGATGTACTGCAGGTCAGAAGAAGAGACAGAGGAGTATGGGCAGTTTTATTTTTTTGGCAGAAATAGGCCCCATTTTTTGGAGTATAGCAGGAATGGAAAAGATGTGGAAAGAGGATGTGGGGAAAAGTGCAGGTACAAGCGTATAACAAATATCACAAGACGTAATAGGAAAGGTCAGTAAAACACATAATGGACAGGTAAGGTTTATAGACAACAGACATTTGGACTATGCAACATAGGTGAAGGAAACATAAAACAAATAGGGTGGGGATGCATACCAGTCACAGTGCACCTCAAAAATACATATGTACCAATGCAGAAAGCAGTGCTGAGATTCTGCAAACGGTGTGACAGCCATACCAAACTGTTGCTGTTTCATGAACAATTGCTTGCTTAGCAAGTGTAAAAGTTTTAGAACACTCAATCAATAGCATTCCAGAATGTTAAATATGTATATTGGTGGTGCACTGCAACTGCAACTGCATTTTGTAGTGACAAAAAATGTCTCTCCCTCCTGGCACAGGAGTGGGGGAGATGTGTTGATAAGAAATGTACAGATGCTATATATATATATATATATATATATATATATATATATATATATATATATATATATAGTAAATATGCATGATAATACTGTGATTTTAAGAAATGATATATCCTGCAATGCATCAAGACTAGTTTGCAAGTTGCCAGTGTGTTTGTGATTAGTGAGAAGCTGTTAACATCATTCTTGCTGTGCTGGCATTTTGTATGCATTAAACTGTCTGTTTTACCTCAAATGCTGGTGTATCCCGATATTATTTATGCTGCATATGAAGATGGGTAACCAAAGGTGTGCATTGTGACAAATCAACTAAGATATATTCAGCAAATGGATAGCATGTCAGCATTTACTGTGTAACTGAATGTGGAAAAAACACCTTGCAAGATGATATAAGACAAGTGATGATTTACACCATCCACCCTTTGAAGACATCCCACCAGATCCTTTCTCCAAAATGGATGTGTGTGACCAGTTCTGTACTAGAAGAACATAGGACCAAATCCATTTATAGAAGAAGATGAGTGAGCAGTTTCACATCCCAAGAAGGATGACACACCAAACCGCTGACACCACGACATGACCAATTTCATGGGAAGATATCCAGTTTTGTATTCCAGGAAGGGTGACAGATTAGACCTTTAGTCACAGAATAGAGAGTGATGTCAAGCAATGCCATTAGGTAACAAGGACATTGGTGCTTCAGCATTCTCATGGGTGGACACCCAGAAAGGCACACCAACTTACTATTCCAAACACAGTAGGGTCATAGAGATACTATCCTGACTGACAAAATCTCAAAGGTTAAATTTATAGTGTGGAAGAATTTACTTTTTCATTAAGAAACATTATAGATGTTATTAAAGATGAATATTTGAAATTATTATTGCCAGTGAATAACATTGATGTGGCAATGCTGTGTGACAGTATAGTGAGAGAACAAAATCAAAATTCATATTTAAAATGTGATAATAACTGGATGTGAAGGATAGCACATTCACACAGTATCCTTCATCATACATGTGGGAGTGCCTGTATGCACCCAGGAGAAGGCACATCATAAACTGCATATCAGCAGCTGGGAGTAGGGTTAGGCAGAAAGCAGAAAAATCCCCAGTGGGTGCTGGATGACAATCATAACATGACCAGAATTCATTCTAGGCATGGAATTAATAAGCTTCATTAGAACAGCAGATTGGTTGATGCTGGGCATTGGGGGGGGGGGGGGGGGGGGCAAAGAAAGTGATGCAGAAAAAGGACAATGCTTCACAGATAATAACACCATTCCTACTTAAGTGATGTGATGTCTGCATTTGGAAAGTATACAGGAACATGTAATATTAAGTAATGGAGTACACTTGTTGTCCTCTTTCCATAGGTTAAAATGCACAGTGGGAGGAATATAGTTTACGTACTACTTAAAGTATATGCATGTGCAGCTGTGTATTAGTTGCACAGCAGCTACTGAGAGTAAAAAATATTGACTCACAGCTCTCGTCTCTGTATTTATTTTAGTGTGCAATGCACATACAGGCAAGTCAACAACATGTACCTTCTCTTGAAAACAAGAAACATGTCATTAAAATAAGCAAGAGCTTGTAACATCCTGTGCTCAGTTTACAGCTGCATCTATTTGCAGGCCTAAGGTCACAGCATGCAGTGCAAAAGCTGTGACTTAAAAGGCAATGAACTGACTAAATATACATGAGGCAAAAGACAACTGTGGATTGTTTTAAGCGACACCATTAGATATAGCTTTTTCCAGAAAAAACTATTTTAATGTGGACCTTTTTATTTGACACATTTTAGTGTGTATTTGTCTTTAGACTTATGTTTAAGTCTAGAGTGAATATTTTAATAATGTGTTGATAGTGAGTTGTTTACTTTTAGTGTTTTTCATTCAAATAAACCAAACTGCAGATGCAAAGTATATACATACGTACATACCTTCATGCGCTTAAACTGGCTTTAAAAGAAATATATAAACAACTATTAAATCACACCCTGATTGGAGCTTAATCTGCAGGTAATGCCCACTGAAAAATGAGTCCGCCGCTTCATGGCAGCATATTAAACTGCCATGGAGCTCGAACTGAAAAAAAAAAAAAACTAATGGCTGCCATTATTTTATGCTCGCTAAGCAGCGCTTTTGCTGTCTAATGATGTATAAAATAAGAAAGAAAAGAAAAATTAAAGTGTGTGTGAGAGAGTGTATGCATGTATGAGAGTAAGAGAGAGAGAGAGAGAGAGATCAATCGAACAAAACAGAAAAAAAGTGTGTGTGTGTGTGTGTGTGTGTGTGTGTGTGTGTGTGTGTGTGTGTGTGTGTGTGTGTGTGTGTGTGTGTGTGTGTGTCACTGTGAAGAGTGAGAGCAATCGAGCAATCTCCTGGCAGCAGAAGCAGCAGTTAAGAGGATTGTGTACCTTTTGAACTCCAAAACATACCTCTTTGCCTCTTAGCACAAGAAATCGGAACAAAGCCTGACATAGTGAGGGACAAATGCACAGAAATAAGGACACATTTTAAATATTGCTCTTATAAACTTAGAAAGTTGCTGAAATAACAGGATTTGTGTAAGAATGAATTTTCTGAAGGACATGAAGTCTGAAACTCAAATCGATGTTATTATTTAGTGAATTTAATCTTTAGATCCTTCCAGTGATTTATCAAAAAATAAATTTTTATGAGAAACAGACCAAAAATTTGAGGCAAAAATCTGGACATTCTTCAAAAATCTGTACAGTTAAGAGGTATGCTCTTAGATCACTGTATCTGGATAAGCTTAAAATAAACAGGGGAGAAAGTCTCAAAATAGGAACATATTTTAAATGTTTTGTGTTAGTATGCATTTTCTGAAGCAGAGGGGTGTGTGTGTGTGTGTGTGTGTGTGTGTGTGTGTGTGTGTGTGAGAGAGAGAGAGAGAGAGATCGACCACTGGCAGCAGAAAAGAGGTTTGCATATCTCAGTGGCAGATTTAGGCCTGGGTGCAGGGGTGCATGCCTACACTTTTTAAAATCCCTTGTACTTTTGCGTGTTACAAAAATAATAGTAATAATAATAAATGCACTCTTCTTTTAGAGAAATCAGTCAATGTACTGCCAAAACAGTACGTCTTACCTTTTCAATTTACAAACACTTTTTTTATTGCTTGCATCAAACTGAAACAACAGTACAGATGACTGAAAATTATACAAACTTGTGACACAGTTTGTGGCATGGTTTTGTCCACTCATCATAAAAACTGTTTGCCTTAACGTTTTTCACTTATTTGCATTAAGTGCATTCTCAGCAGTTATATCCTCTTTGAAAACGGCAAAGATCCGCAAAAAGACTGCACTGCTGGTAGTCATATTTAACTACAAGATGAGCAAGTGATACCTTCTTACCCCTTAATGTATTTCATTGCAGCTAGCCTTAAAAGAAAGCAGACAAAATGTGTTTAGCAGGTTCTACAAAGCATATAAAAACGTAAGTGTTCAGAAACAAATACATATTCGTTGATTAATATGAAACACTGAATAGCAATAATCACCACCAAGTTAATAAGGCACTGTACATGTTCTTATAAGTGACTTCTTAGCCACCAGACAATAAGTTTGTTATGAGTGAGACATTTTCCTTTTGCCTTCTTCTTGTTGCTCTGAGTTTAAGTTAGGACATGTGATGACAAGAAAGAGCTCTCTGCAGTAGGAAAACATGGGTAAGAGACTGTAAATCACCTGGTAAGCAAAACAGTACATAAATGTGATGTATGAGGCTTTTGCTTTATTATTCTTTAGTAGCTGACTAAATAGCTCTTCACCGTTTGACTAATCTGTGGCTTTTGAAAGTGCTTGCTATGCTTTGCATGCTATTTCTTTAATGTGTGAGGGAGTCGTAACTGCTCTGATTTTTACTGGCGGTGTTTAATCTGAGCAGCTGCATTTTTTGCAGGAAAAAAAAACATACTTTTACAAAATAGTGTGTTTGACTTAATGTCAGTGGCATTCATTCTTTACAAGTAAGGTGCCTCTGCAACAAGTGACAGTTATTAGACAGGTAATTAGAATTTTAAAGATTATACAACAGACATAGTATAGAGTCTGAGAGGAAAAAAAACGTTTGCTAGGTCAGATTAAGTATTTTATAGTGGGTCAGTTGTATAACTTCAGGTTTATTAAAACATCATGAGTTAGTCATTGCACATTTACTACTTGAATTGCATTGCAGATACGTGATGGACTGGAAAAGAATGTAGGCTGCCGATATAGAGTCTGTCAATAAAATTTAGTTGATAACAAAGGTAGTGCTCTGAGCAGGGGGGCCATTTCCATGGCAACAATTGGAACACATAGCAGAATTATAGCTGAGTTCAGTTATAGATATGTAAAAGGAGAAAACAAATTAACAAAAATAAATAACACTGGTGCAGACTGTTTAATTTTAAAAGCCTTTGATGTTACATTCATTGGCAACAGTCTGTAAAGAAAGAAGTTAGATTTTATGTTGTAAAATAGAAAGTTTGTATTGAGTTTTTGAATGTTTTATATTCTGTTATCTGTTCATTTTTTCCTATGTCTATACCCTTAGAATGATATCATGTAATGTTTTGTCACGATTTTGTATGTATTTGCAAAATATGCTATCTAATCTACATCAAGTTGTTTTTGCAGACATTAAATAAGTTATTTATGCTGTGGTTTCAGGATGCCAGCACCACATATTATGATGATGTTATACAGGTGCAGGGAATGCAGACTTCTTCTGGCTTTAGCTAGCACAAACATGCAGTAGTCTATGTACTGTTACAGATGTTGAGGTGTGTGCTTACCGCAGATATATACTCTTTTTCCTCACCTCACTTCCCTTGTGTTATATGCCATCAGATTGCAATTCTGAGAGTACTGGAGGGGGCTGTCTTTAACAACAAAACAGTGAAGTGTCTGTTTCTGCATCAGAAATAGCATGGGGCAACAATTTATATGGTAAGGGATAATTCCCAGTACCATGTGGTGCTATCTTCAGCTTTTTGCATAAAGATGTCTCAACCTGCTTATTCTACTGAGGTAATGCAGTATAGTATAAATGTGTTAGGAAATGTATTTTGTGAATTTATTTATTTATTTTATTCCTCTGTTGTTGACAAGGTTAGTTTCACTAGGCTAACAGACTCTTTTCAGGGGAGACCGGAGGTTGTTTTTATAGTACTAAGGGAAATTTGGCCAGGATATTGGGAACTTCCCTGACTCTTCCTGATAGGTGCCATGGGGATCTTTTACTTCCACCTGAGCTATCACCAATTCACGCAGATAGAGACTTGGTATAACATCTCATGCTAAAAAAAAGGTACACTCAGGAGTGTATCCCCCCATGCTGCACTGCAGTGTCAGCAACCAAATTACCTGGTGTGGGAATAGATCCCATAGCCTTCTGCACCAAGAGGTGAGTGTGCTACCTCTTATGCCACTCAATCTGTTAACATTGTCATTTTTGTGTGACTTTTAAATTTATTTCTTACAAGATCATTTCTGTAACATAATTAGCCTGAGTTTTCTGTTACTTTTAGGTAAGATTTCAAAGGGCTATATGCACTTATTTGCATGTTTTGTTGGCCACATCAGGCTAAGTACATATGACAAATGGTGAAGGGTCTGTAGATGTATATTCTAGGTGGTAGGTTTTACTCCATGCTTGACAATGAGTGATATGATTTTCTTTAGAAATTTGCAGTGATGCTGAATTCTGGGTAGTTACTAGTAAAGTGGTCAAGGACACCACTGAAGAACCTATCCCAGTTTCCCAATTACCCTAGAGCACTATCTGATTGATTTGCTTAGAGTAACACGGTAGGCAAATGGGGACTAAGAGATTCAAACCTTGGACTATAGGAAGCAGCTTATTAATGGCTCTTAGTTTTAAATCCCCTGTGCTAACTCCCAGCTGAATGAGATTATTTTCTTCTGAAAACCTTGCAATGTGCCTTGCATTGGTAGAGTCAGATGAAGACAGAGATAATTTTCAAGTTACGTCATAAAGATTCATATGATATTGTTTTCCTTAGCCTCAAGTTCAATATTCTGATTCTTGTAGTAAGCATTAGCTTTCTTGTTCATTTTGGAATGTGGTATATCATCTTGGTGTCCAGTCATCACAATTTGATCAAACTGATTCCCCAGATGTACTTGTAAATTTGAATCATCTATATAGTAGGAACAAGAATACCCCACCAGAGCAGTACGAGTTGAGTTTTACACCTGTATTAAACTTTAGTGTACATTTATGTTTCAGTATGCTTAACAAAGTACTTGGAAGCAGGTGTCCGAGAAGCCCACCTGGAATTCTTTTCATACACCATCTGTGGGATGTAGATGCATAAGTAAAGTAAATATTTAAAACAATAGCAAATCATTATGCTATGACTCACCCATGATTAAAACCCTGATGATCAGGCTCACTGAAATGTCAATGTTTTATGCAGGGGGGGCAGGCTCTCTTGTATCCCCAGTGTGGAGGCAAGCTAGCCACACCCTCCAAATTTATATTATTACTATCTTCTTGGTCACTGAAAAAAATAACATATGTCTCTGTCTCTCATGAAAGCAGTCTTGGGGGGCATACTTCTTAACCTGTTAGTGCAAGAAATCTGGACAAAGCTTAAAACAAGGGGGTCAAAGGCTCAAAAATAAGGATATGTTTTAAATATTGTTCTTTTTAAAGTTTAAACTTCGAAAGTTGATAGAATGAAGTCTGAAACACAAATGTATGTTATTATTTAATGAGTTCAATCCTCACACTGATCTACCAGTAAACTACAAATTTTATCAGATGAAAATCTGTTCATGCTGCATAAAATCTGAACAGTTGAGAGGTATGGACAGGGGGGATGTAGATGCATGAGTAAAGTAAATATTTAAAACAATAGTAAATCCTTATGCTATGAATCACCCATGATTAAAACCCTGATGATCAGGCTCACTGAAATGTAAATGTTTTATGCAGGGGGTGGCAGGCTCTCTTGTATCCCCAGTGTAGAGGCAAGCTAGCCACACCCTCCAAATTTATATTATTACTATCTTCTTGGTCACTGAAAAAAATAACATGTCTCTGTCTCTCATGAAAGCAGTCTTGGGGGGGGGATACTTCTTAACCTGTTAGTGCAAGAAATCTGGACAAAGCTTAAAACAAGGGGGTCAAAGGCTCAAAAATAAGGATATGTTTTAAATATTGTTCTTTTTAAAGTTTAAACTTCGAAAGTTGATAGAATGAAGTCTGAAACACAAATGTATGTTATTATTTAATGAGTTCAATCCTCACACTGATCTACCAGTAAACTACAAATTTTACCAGATGAAAATCTGTTCATGCTGCAAAAATCTGAACAGTTGAGAGGTATGGACAGGGGCCAGATTAAGTATTCAGCATATATTGCTTAATACTCTGAAAGTCCATTTTGTTGCCCAGGAGAAAACTCAATCAAAAATGAGGTCACTCTGTATTCTTAATATGCTTTTTGAGATCTCCAGTAGAGTAGTTTAAAATAATCATGATTACTGCTGATTTGCAGAATAACAAATTGTGCTACCCAAAGTATTATTCTGTAGGTCTGAGCCAAAGATTGGTGTGGAGCTTTGGAAACCTTTCTTCTTCCTTTGGTGTTTAAGCAGCTAAAGAGTGTCATAAAATAGGATAGGTACAGCAGGTAATGCAGTATACAAATAATTGTTGGATTTGATACTTAGGGTTATTACTGAACTTTTATAAAATGTGTGTTATAATAAAAATTAACCTAATTTTAGTTCAGGCAATTCCTTTATTGAGGAATAGCATGAGAATTGGATATATACCTATCATGGCATCTTCTTGGTCACTGAAAAATATCATGGAGTAACCAAAGAATTTTGTGTGTGTGTGTGTGTGTGTGTGTGTGTGTGTGTGTGTGTGTGTGTGTGTGTGTGTGTGTGTGTGTGTGTGTGTGTGTGTGTGTGTGTGTGTGTGTGTAAAAGTTCATAGGTTAGTAGTAGGCTATCTACCCTTGGTGGCCACTTTAAGCATAACCAAATTTCCAATCCTAAAGGTAAGAATCAAACCCTGTACCTTGCTCATATGAGATGAACCCAGCATGACTCATACTGACAGAAGTAATTTAATTGAATGGACTATTTTTTCCCCAATATTTTTTTATTTCTTCTGTTGCTTACTTGCTTTTGCATTCATCTTTATTTGTTCTATTTGGGGGTCATTTTATAACTGAAAAAAAGCACTCAGAGGTGCAGCCTATAATGTCTAGTAGAGGATATCCTTGTTGCTAAACTGCAAAAGCACTCAGTGTAAGTGTCTAGTATCTGATTATGCCACTGGGGAATTATTTTAGCTGACAATAAACCACACATTACTGTGTAGGTGATCCAGTGTTCACTGAACTAGCACTGACTATTAAAATATTGTGTTATAAGGAGCTATTGATATGATGTAAACTTCGGATACGAATGTGTTGCAATGCCCACTAAACTTTTTGTGTACTATATGTTATATGCATGCATTTATATAGATAAATATGCAAGGGTCATAATGTATACAATAGGTGCTTTTCTCTTGGGTCATGATTTTTCTGTTTGTGCCACAGCCACAGTTCATGTTTTTCTGCATTGCAGTTCGTATTTACCAAGCTATTAATAGTATAATTTGTTATGCTGCTATTGGCATTTCTTACTGCAAAGTTTAAACTTACAGAAAACAAGAAAAGTGATTAGGCCAGTGAGATATGAGCTGAGCAACATTACAAATGAATATCTACTGGAGGTGAAGAATAGTTATAAGGTATTAGGCATGGTGGACGGAGTACCTGAATAACTGTGGACAGAAGGAAGTGGCAAAAACTAATTCCAAACAGGAAAAAGATTATGAAAGCAAAATAACTGTCTGTGAATGCTTTAGATGTGCCTGAGGAAAGAATTATATCCAAAGAAAATGGAGATAGCGTGTAATGTGTAAAAACTAATGCAGAATTTCATAGATAACTGCAAGAGTAGATAAGAAAGGATGTGTAAATGAGCAATGCAGTGAAATGGAAGAAAACAATAGAATGTGAACAATAAGAAATCTGTTCAAGAAGATGAGTTATATTAAGGGATACTTCCAGGTAACAATGGACATGACAAAAGACAAAAATGGGAGTAGTACCATCAATGGCTAGCTGCTCCACAGACAACATATTAAGTTGACAAGAAGGACACCAACGTCACTGATACATACAATGATGTGTTCTCTAACTAGAGTCAAACATCCTGGAGAGTGAAGTTAAATGGACATTAGAATGTGTTGCTAATAAGGATGAAACACCATCTGAATTCTTTAAAATCCTGCAAAATGATGTAACACTGCTGCATTTAATTTGTCAGCAACTCTGGAAAAAAAGGACAGTAGCCACTGGACTGGAAAATGTCAGTTCATTTTCCATTCAATGCTACAAATTGTTCCAATTAACAAACAACTGCACTTGTAGAAAGTACAGTAATCCTGAAATCAGGAAAACTATTTCCTCAAAGCTGATGTTGGGGTGATTGCAATCCAAGCTGAGTGCAAGTTAAGCATGACAGAAGTTCACTGTCAAGGGAGCCATTTGCTGAGAGAGAAAATTATTCAAATTCAGATGACCATGAATTTGGAAAACATATTGAAGTTAAAGAAAACAATTTTATGTCTCCATGGACTTTGACTTGAGAAAGAAAGCAACCAACCAACACTGGTCTTTTGAACTCCTGGAGACAAGCATTGTCTTCCACTTCTAAACCCATTCTAGAAATTGTTAAAAGGAGAGAAAAGGTACACTAGGACTTTTTGCTATTAAAAGACATCTAACAGAAAGCGAATTGTGCTTAAAACCACTAAAAAAAGAACTGAGCTGTCCAAAAAAATTACAGTCTGCTTAGAAAATCTTTTTGAGTTCAGTTATTAAGCCTTTGCCTATTTTTCTAAACTTCTGTGCCCATGGTTTACTTTTGATTTTGCATGACAATTATGATGATGTGAGGTAGTATCAGCTATGCCAGAGAGAGTAGGAGAGTGGATGTGTAACATATGCCATTGTAGCTAGCTGGAGTTTTGTAAAGAATTATATGTCAGTTGTATATCAAACTGATCTGTACAGATGCTTGTATTGAAAGAATATATTTGTAAAGCTGCTTGTGTTAAAAATATACCAATAGTGGGTCCCGCTAGACAGAAAAGAAATACACCTGTATGTCAGACTGTTTGTAACTGCCAAAATGAATATATTGTAACAGAGTATGCTGGAAGATAAGAGGTTTAATCTCAGTCCAGATAACTTTGAAAAATAGTCTGAAATTAAATTACCTGGTTTAAGCCAGAAGGATTGTATCTTACAGTTCTGATTGCAGCCAAAGCAAAATGTCTGTGAAAACCAGGACTAAGAATCCTACTTTATTATCCTTAGGGGTGAACTAATTGCTACCCTGGAAGGATGGAAGTTTTGAAATGGTTTTATAGCTTCCAGATGCTATAATACATCTTAGCAAAGTTCTATCTGTGTGCATGGTAACACATAGGTGCAAGATTGTGGTTCAGTTTCTAGTACAGGGGGGTAATGTGGGAACCAGAAGTCAGATGACCAGATGTGTGTGATGTCATTCTGTAAATCAGCAGTGAAATGATGTTTAAATACTAGATGAGTCAGAAGCCTCATGGCAGTCTGCTTTTAAAACCTGGCAAAGAAGGGAGACCACTCACCTACTCCATCTTGCCTTGCTTTAGTAAGTAACCAGGGAATAGTAATTCTTTAGATCAGTCAGAAGAATTTAGTGAGATTAGTTAAGTATTGTTTTCTCCAGCTGTGTGAATCATTCCATCCATCTCTGCTATTTTCAATATTTCCTGTGACTGAAACTCTGGTGTTTATTGTAAATAGATATTCAGTATTTTCATTGTCTTTTATTATGTATTATTAAATATTTTTAAACTTTTTATTGTGGTTGGTCCTTTAGAGAATATTTTAACCTTTTAGAGTACTTGTATTTATTTGTTGACACTGTGGCTGCTCCTGGAAGCCTTGCTGCATTTGTCAAGCATTTGTATTAGTATTAATTTTACTCAATAAAATTGGATACCCTTTAGAGCAGCTGGCTTTGGAGTGTTCTGGTTAAGGTGAAACTACCTTATAGTTTGGGCATAACTAGTAAATCTGTGCCAGCCTTGCCCAGGTGTGTGTATGTGTGAAAATGAAATCTCAGAGTGCATGTTTCAGCTACTTGGAGCAGAGACACAGACCACTGGTTTCACAGAGAAGGTGGTGGTGGACGTGGCTTGGGACACTCAGCTGAGGACTCAACTATACAGCTGTGCCAGTTGAGAGTCTTACTGGTGGCCTGGAGAGAAAGAGGGAAACCCAGCCCCCAGACTGAGAGTGTTCCCTGTGTGCTCTTAAGGGAAAGTGTGGTTGGTGCAGAGAGCTGCTTCTGGAAATACTGTGTATCTATTTTTATTCCAAGTGAATGTCCCTCCCCATTGTCAGTGTGAGGATTGAGGCTCCTTGATTACTGACCCAGAGGAGGGGCGTCACAACAATAAAGTAGATTTTGACTTGCAGTGCTATCTAAATTGCTACAATGATTACAATAGTTATTACACATTCGACAAGACTAAACTGAATATTTGCTTTTTGGGATTTTTTCATGACATCTAATTTCTTACTTGTTCAGTTACTTTTATATAAACAAACGTTACTGTTTCTGCATAATTTAACTTATAAAAAGAAAAATAAGTTTACTATGGTACTGACTGTGGCTAATAATCACCTTCAGTGGTACTCTTTCGTAGGTTATAACAATACATATTCCCAATATGCCATGGAAGGGGACTGTGACTTGGCATGGGCAACCAATAATCTCTTCCAGGCACATTTCAAAAAACTTGTATATCTGTAAATGTGCTGTGTGCTGCACAGGAATTACTTGTTTCTACTACAACATTCACAGAAAAAAACATATGCAACTCAATGTAAATTGCTGTCTTTTTTACACATGATGTCAGAGCATCTTAAGGTGATCTTTTCACATCTCCCAAATCCAGTTCCATCTTCCCACTCCCACCCTGGTAGTCGACTAACCGAACTGCCCCCCCCCCCCCTTGCAGTTTCCTGGATCTGCCACTGTATCTGGACCTTTCAAATGAAGAAATCTGGATAAAGTCTAAAATAAAATGGGAACAAAGGCTCAAAAATAGGAACAGATTTTAATTATTGCCCTTATAAAATTTCAGACTTGCTTAAATAAAGGGATTTCTGTTTGCATGAATTTTCTGAAGGAAATAAAAGTCAGAAACTCAAATGTATGTCATTATTTAGTAACTTCTATTTCAAATGATTGCCAACAAATCAAACGTTTTAGGAGCAAGTAACCAAACAAAGTAAATACCTGCATATTTTTAAAGTGCTATATTTTCGCTGTAAAATGCTTCCTCCAACACCATTAACATATATTACAGCAAGTTTGAAACCTTAGGTGGAGGAACTATTTAACATCAAAAATACATAAAACAAAATAATATGGTTATAAAAAAAAATAAGTAAGTAAAACACAACGATTTTACAGACAGCCCATTCAATAAGTGCAATAATGCCATCCAGGGGTGTGTGTTATTGTGGAAATAATGCCCGCAGAAAACCCCATGGGCGGGCATTATTTCCACAGTGACACACAGCCTGTTGAGCATTATTACTTGATTAAACTCTGTCAAAAACTAATGTACACACATTTATAATATTTTTTTTCATTTAATTGAAATAGAAAAACAAGTATGGAACTTGCAATTTCCTAGGCAAGTAATGACAAGGTGAGGTGCATTCCATAGGATCATGTTACAGAAATACTGGAATTCTGGAAGCAAAGATGCTGCTGAATAGGATACACAGATCATTGTGACGTAGACATCATTACAGCTGGAATTCAAAATATGGCTGTAAATCATTGCATCTGTTTCATTACAGATATTAGTCTCATTACAGGTAGCATATTTCTCAAGCTGCAGACACTGAAGGATGGCTTCCAAGAAAACTTGGGTGTGGAGTAACATACCACACTGAGCAGTTACTCCATACTGAGTCCAAAATCTCAGGTCTCCACCAGTTTCCAGTCAGCGTATGCTAATGGGGACTACTGAAGGCCTATGTCTGATTTCATAAGAGAAACGGGGCTCAGCTGACCAAAATTGATGGCCATTGATGAGGGAAAGGCAGTCCATACAGCCTACCTCGATCTGGCGAAGGCCTTCGATACAATACCCCTCGTATTCGGGTAAAACAAATCAAAAGCTTATAAATTAACCCATACATCACAAGATGGGTTTGCAAACTGGCTGATGACAGAACCCACAGGGGTCAGAGTTGCTGCATGTCTGTCCTCAAAGCCTGTCACAAGTGGTGTACCACAGAACAGGGTCCTGGGCCTCCTCTCTTGTTTGTTCTATCTTTCCTTTTTACAAGCAAACACAGGAGGTTAAGGGTTAAGGGTTTTTTAAGTTTGCACTGCACTGCAAATAGTAGACAAACAACACACACACATCTGACACAGATATCAGAAGAGGGTCTCACGGATAAAACGGATAACTGGTGCCCCAGAGTTAAATGCCAAAAAAATGCCAAAAATGCATAGTCATACCCTAAGGTTAAAAACAAACTAGCTACCAACCAAATGGGTGGCAATGAGCTGCACACAGAAAGGACAGAGGGTTATGGGGGAGGGACCTGGGGTAGTAGTCTGTCATTCCACACCCATGTAGCTAAGTTAGGAAGGAAGACACATTGCCCACTGCCCTATGAACCTTATCATGAAGATCTTCTCATCTAGATCAAGGGAGGTCATCATATCACATACTCATCAGACAAATGACCAAGTACAATGCCCAATTGACCCGACAATGTATCACACCCAGCAGCTGCAGCAGCTGGAGGCTCCAAAACAAAAGGATAAAGGAAAAAGGTCTCAAACATCTGCCCTATGCTGAACTCCTGAAGAAACTCAGCTCTATTCAGTAAACACATACTTTCCTTTGCCCTCATGGCGGCTAACATACAAAATAGATGCCATGTGATGCACAGATTTGATGAATATCAAAAACCTCAAAAATCTAAGACTTAAACTTCGACAAAGGCTTAAGAGGCACAGCTCACTATTAATAGGGCGTGGGGGACCCAGAGATTCCATATGGAAAAGAAACCCGGTATATGTAGTATGAGTGATAACCTCGCTGTATATGAGAGCACCTCCAATGGGAAATCTGAAGAGAAATCCAATGGATGGGATGGGAGAGATATGATTACCTCAGTACCTCAATTCAGGACTATCCCAGTAACTAAAGGCTATAGTTCCCCATTGGTGTAAGCCCCATACTAAAGGGCTCAAAGATAAGTGGGTATGAGCTAGAATGAACCTATGAACCCTAGGGGCAGATGAATAAAATAATTTGTCTTTGTACATTGATGAGATTCCACAATATACCAGGCCAATTACTGGAAAAGCCCATTGAACTGAATCGTCACCTCTGAGAGGTGGAAGCTCCATCTGTATGTGGAACTAGGTTCTGCAGGTAATACCCGATAAGAAACCAGACTGCCTTCAGTACTTTGCTTCACCTACTGAAGGTTTCAGGAGGAGTCAAAGGGCATGCATGGATATGTGTGTAGTGCAAGCTGTTCTCCTGAACTCTTTTGGGGCAACTTGTATTACTCCTTAGTTAGAAATAGAAGTATGTCCCTAGTGGTCCAATAACCCCAAATGCTTGTCCCTTTTCCTGCATGGGGATGATACAGGTAAGCTCATAAGCTCATAGGAAGTTACTGGGCTATTGTCCCTGAGGCACTTACAAGCCTAGCCAATAATTTATCCCCATGTTCCAACAAGTCAGCACCCTATGCCACTGTTCAGCAGGGACACAGCTGGAATCCTGGGGTGTATTTTCTGTTCCCCATCCAGTTAACCAGGTGGCACTTAAAAAGGGTTAATGAAGTACTCTGCTTGACGTGGACAGGCAGTCTATTCCACAAAAGGGGGAGTCTCTGGGACACAGATCTGTCCTGCCAACAAGTCCTGTTGATGTCACAGACCAGGTTGAGGTTGCGCGTGTGGGTTACTTGAGTGGAGCTTGACTTGCGGATATGCAGCATGCATCAAGGCAGAGTCTGAGATTGCTTTATATGCCAGACAGAGGTCACCTCTGAGGAGTCTGTAGGAGACTGAGTAGAGGGACAGGGCCTTTAGCCTATCTGTGTAGGATAGATGATTGAGGCCCTGGATTCCCCTGGTGAGGAACCTCTGTGGTCTCTCCAGCTGCTGCATGCTTTGTGAGGTACATGCCGAAAGGGGCATTGTACTTAATAATAGGTCTTATAAGGGAAGACTACAGGGATGCTATGACCACCTTGTCCCTGGATGAGATACCCTTACTAATGAGGTGGACCATGTAGAAAGCTTTCCGTACAATGGAGGCAATATAGTGGTCAAAAGTCAGTTTGCTATCAACCTGAGTGCCAAGTCTCTCACTACTGATTGCGTGGTTAGGACCTTAATATGAATGTGATAATTTGTGGGGACGTCACTCTCCCAAAGCGGGTGATGATGCTTTTTTTGGCATTCAGTTTGAGCTCATGTTTCTGGCACCAGTCATTTGTTTCAGTGAGACTCTCTTGGAGGATGCCCACATCACTAGGGGAGTAGATGACAGCACCCAGCTTGCAGTCATCTGCAAACTTGGTCAGCCATAGCCCACTGGTTTTGGCCTGCACCTCAGAAAAGTATATCCCAAACAACAGAGGCCCCAAGACTGATCCCTGGGGTACACCGCTCATTATGGGTCTACTGCTTGAGGTGGCTTCCCCTATTTTGACTAGGTGGATTCTATCAGTGAGCTAGTTTGCTACCCATCTGGTAACATATACATTGATGCCTAGTATTGAAGGTTTTGGCCAGGTCAAGGTAGATGGTGTGCACCTACTTCCACTTGTCCATGGCTTTGGTGACTGTCTCAAAGAAGTCAACCAATTTAGCAGGCATGACCTCCCCTTGATGAAAGCAAACTGTGTGGGATTCAGTGTTTGGAGGTTGCCAATGTCCTTGTTAATGAGGTCCACGATAATCCGATCCATGGCCTTGCACATGGCCTTGCAGATCAAACTAGTTAGGCTGAGTCTATATTAAAATCATCGAACACTTAGAAAAGCGAATGAAGATTTATCGACCCCATGTAAGCAGTGATGAAAATGGTAAACTAATGGACGTGGCCAAGCGATTTCTTTCCCAGGGAAAGAATTCACTTATATGCCGCTTCGTCATTTTGCCCTTTCATCTTTTCAAGTTCGACTAAGACGCATTCAAAAGAATGTGTCTTCGGTCATCTAATAGGAACCCGTTAAGCTGCTGGGTCTATAATTTCCTGGATCAGTGGATGCTCCCCCTTTGTGCAAAGGGATCACAGTGGCTGCCCTCCACTTGGCTGGGATGAAGCTGGTACTCAGGCTTATGTTGAATAGGGTGCCTAATGGTGCTGCAGGTTCCTGCCTGAGTTCATGTAGGATGCAGCCTGGGATGTTATCGGGTCACATGGAGGCTGTATCTTTTGCCTTTGAGAGGGCAGTGATGACTTGCTCCCTAGAGATAAGTGGAGGGGGCATGTATCGGGGGTGTCCTGATCTACTGATGGGGGGACAGAGGGGTGAAGTTTTCACTGAACCTGTCTGCCAACAGGTTGACTATATCTACAGTGTTTGTGTATGTGGTGCCTTTGACCACCAGTTCTGAGCAGATCTGGGTGCTTCCTTTGAGATTGCAGACATATGTGAAGAAGGCCTTATGATTGTCTTTAGTATGTGTGGCCAGTTTGGACTCAAAGTTTGCTTTGGAGGCTTTCACTAGTGCACTTATTTGTTTGTTCAGGCTGAGAGATTGCTTCCAATTAGGGACCTGCTCCTTCTTGGTCCTGGACAGCATTTTTTTCCTTTTAATATAAAGTTTATTTATTGCAGATGTCCACCAGACAGGTTTACTCTTCCTTGAGAAGGATGATTTCATCCTGTCAGGTATTCCTGATTCCATGCAGCTATATAAATGCTCATACAGTACTCTGGTGTAGGTTTGGACATATGTGCCAGTTCCTATGGAGGAGAAAAATGACCTGCAATTTTAATAACTCCAGTTCTTCCATATGACATTTTTTACTCCAGCAGTTACATGCAAAAAGGTCTTGAGACAAAGCTAATAAAACATCAAATTCATAAAGACATCGACTAAGCCTTGTGCCCAACTCCAAACTATGAATGCCTAAAAAACACTCATGGAACCAACTATGACATTATCTGCAATGCTTCGTTATTCACAGTCATGATTTTATTATTTCACTCCTCTTGCTCAGCTGTGGTCAGCCCACTGCTCTACAAATTGATCAACTTTTACCACCACCTAGACTTTGTTCTAAGCAGTGTAAGGAAACTGCAAGGTAGCCTTAAAGCCATACCTCCACCTTTTCACCATACAAAAAGCAAGACTTAAAATAAATGCCAGCAGTAGAGAAATTCTGATAATTTCAAGAATTCCTTAATTCACCCAGTAGATATTTCAGAGCTGCTACATGTGCACAGTGACTAAACTTTAAAGGTGCAGCATCATTCAAATGTTGGTACAAGGGGTACATTAGAAGCAATCACTCGGCTCTTTAATTGTACCAGTTCTACTGGTAAATAAATACAGAGGTGACAGAAGGTCAGCCTTCATTCTCGGTGTTCACACTGTGAGTTCTAATCAGATATCACACACAAAGCAAATTGTTCACATGTATGACAGGTATGGATATTCATCTTCAGGTGAAGAGAAACTTGACATTTTAAAGCTGAATTATGTGCTGTGAAAGTATCAGTAATACCCCAAATTCAGTTTAGTTATGATGTCTCTCACTGATGTCAGAGTTTATAAAAATGCTCCATTTAGATAGTAACAGAATGGGTGTCCACTATCCACACATACAGTGCTGGTTTTGACATCATTCTACATATCTACACCACACAAGGCAGCAAAAAATATTGGTGTCCAAGCAAATTCTCTACAACCAAATCTGGCACACATTTTTAAGGAAAGGATGAATACTGATGCCAACACGCAGGACATGAAAAGGGTAAGAATTACACCAAACTATTTCAAACTTGCCAAACTTTTGCAAAAAAACTGGAAGTACTTTTATTTTAATGCCATTTATATTCCAGGTTTGCTGCTGGAGTCTTCTGCTGATCATTTACCTGGTTAAAGTTGCATTCCAGTGTCTTTATGTTTACTTTGCTACTGTTGCTTCCCCTGTTCTATGTGTCTGCC
Organism: Protopterus annectens; assembly: GCF_019279795.1. Lineage (NCBI taxonomy): Eukaryota > Metazoa > Chordata > Ceratodontiformes > Protopteridae > Protopterus > Protopterus annectens. The sequence goes on from NC_056725.1 coordinate 510,778,483, forward strand.
CCAACAGTAAATGAGACATTAACCTGAAGTTTCTGAAATTCTAACCATAGGACTAGAGCTCCAATATTGGTTCCCTCTCTAGGAAGTTTGCTTTTTGCAACTTGAATTTTCCCCACCCCTCCCACTCCTGTTGTGGTTTTAAAAGGCTATTTCTCTGGTTTCTGCCTGCTATGGTAATCTGACTTCCAAAGTCCTTTCCTTCTCCCTTTCATTGCCCTGTACAGATGCAAGCACCTAGGTAGTAAGTTTTATCTATTAAACTACGCTTAGAACTGAAACCTGCAACGTAGTGTGGCTAAAACAAAGTAATTGCATGTGGACAAGCTTAGGGCAGCTAGTTTGTGCATTAAACAGCACTACTATCGAATGTTATCACAGTCTAACCTAGTCTAGTGCCAAACCACAGAGAACACCAAAGGAGACTTCTGTATAATCCAGTCCACAAACTACAGTAGCCCACCCAAATACAGGTCCGGACAACATGGATATGCAATTTCCAAATGTCACCATCACCAGCTTGGTAGATATGGACATCCTGAGACAATGTAGAAATTATCTCATGCTCACAGACAATATCTAATCCTTAAAGAAATGAACACAGTATGTGACAGATGCACATACACAATTTCACTGTAGGCAAAAATCTCACATAGAAACAAGTTTGTCAAGGAGACACACACTATATCCAACACACACACAGTGTCCACTGCACACACACACCAACTTATGCTGAGGTGCTAAAAAGTAATCTTCCCAAACCTCAAAGACCTCCTAAGCCTATAAAAAGCAGTCTCTAAAGCACTCATCAAAAGCAACACCACACACTACACATATGACTACACCCAGTGGAGCCCCAGTAGCAAAGCCCATAAGACACGCAAACACAATTCCCAGGACTCTTGTTATAGGGGACTCTATCATATGACATACAGATACCCCATTCAATAGACTGACAAGAAGAAGATAATGGTTAGTTGCTTATCTGGAGCCAGGATTTGACAAGGTGTGCTCACAGTCAAGTCATTACACCACAAGTACCAGTATGATTCTATTATAGTCCATGTGTGTGTTAATGGCTTGAGATGTGCCTCCCTGGATTACTGATCTCTCTGAATATGTGTCTCAGGCAGGTATATGCCTTGCATTAAGCTGCATTCTACCTTCACCAATGATGATACCGCAGTACAACCAAAAGATGACTGACTTCAATAATTGGCCTAGTTTCTAGTGTCTTTCCAGTTGGATTCATTATTTTTCAGCATGGGAGTACACGATCTGCACCTGCCTCCCTTAGGCTTCCAGCTACTGGCTAAAACTTTATCCACCTCCTTAGTGCCTGTTTTAGGCAATGCCAAATTGATAAACCTACTGACATAGCAAATAAAACCCAAAAAAAACTAAAGGTGTTACTGCTCAATGCTAGGAGCTAAACAAGAAACTTCACAACCTACAAGCCCTCCTCACTTTGGAGAATATAGATATTTGTGCCATTACTTAGACATACTCTGAATTCATAGCAACTACTCCAGCAGTGCAAGGCTTCAGTGCCTTCCACACATTTAGACCATCAAATGTACAAACAAGGACAAAGGTTAGAGGAGTTTTGATCTCCACTAGGAACAAATATAACTGTAATTTGGTTAAACAGGACAATGCCCTGGAGTTTATCAATGTGCAAATCATAATAGGCAAAATCCTATACCATATTTTAGCAAGCTATAGGTCACCCTGTATGTCCCAAGAATCCATTAGCTCATACCTAGACCTACTGGAGACACTCAAAATTAAACCAAATGCCCTATTCATGGAATACTTTAATTTCCTCTCTCTAGACTGGGAAACATACACTGTCTCAAACTCCCAGGCACAATGATTCCTGGACTTCATTAATACAAATACCCATGCCTAGATAGTGCACATACCCAACAGAGGTTTAAACATACTGGACCTGGTAATCCTACATGGAAGTGTAATATCCCCTTAGTGTCACGTCCTCACTGATGAGGTCAGACCACATAGCGGTCATCTTCAAAATAAAAATCAACTCAGTAACCCCAGCAAACCCTGTAACAGTTAGGAACTATTTCAAAGTAAACTACATCATACTAAGTGAGTCTGTCAAAATGTAATGCCCCTCCTAACCCTGAGATCACAGCAACCTATATAGAATTGTTCACAGAGACCATGTACAGCTACATAAATGGCTGTATAGATGCTATTGTACCTACTAGAAGTAAGTCCAAAACAAACTCTAAAAACAAACACTAGTGGAATCCTAACCTTGATAGGGTATATAACAAAAGGAAAAAAGTAATGGCTAAAATCAAGAAGACCAACTCCTATAATGATAAGAGCACTCTAATTAAACTAAACAGGAAACTACAAGCCCATTTTTGAGGTCAACATAGCCTCACAGACTAAAGATGACCACAAGATTTTTTACAGCTATGTCCATAACTCAAAGGCAGAACCCAGCAGCACGTCGAACTGGTGGTCAATGGTGCCACCTTCACTGAGCAGGGTGACATAGAGAATCTGGCTGACAAGTTCAGCTCAAACTTCACAACCACTCCCCCCGCCTCCCCCCAGGAAATACCTACCAGCATAAGCCCCCAAACTATTAGCCTGATGGTGCCTGCTAAGGCCAAAATCACAGCCTCAGTGGGTCCCAACAATATCTCAGGATGCCTCCTAAATAGCTTAAAACATGACCTATCAGGACCACGAGTCACTTTTCAACTATAGCCACAAAACAGGTTTTGTATCATGAGAATGGAGGACTGTAACAGTTATCCCACTTTACAAGGGTGGACCATCTACCAACCCCGGAAATTATAGACCCATTAGTCTGACTAGTCTAATATGCAAAGTCATGGAATGAATTATCATGGAAATGATCAGCAAAGATATAGGCAACCTTCAGACACTTGAACCCAAGTGTGCTTTGTCTAGGGAAGGTCATGCCTACTAAACCTGGTGGATTTCTTTAAGAAGGTCACCAAGGCACTAGATGAGGAGAAATGGTGCATACTGCCACATGGACCTGGCTAAGGCATTCAGTACAATACAATACCCCACTTAGGTATAGTTGACAAACTCAAAGAACTGGGCATAAACCCCTACATAACTCATGGGATTGCCAGCTTGCTCACAGACAGGACCCACTAAGTCAGTATTGGTGAGACCACTTCCACTAAGAGCCAGGTCACCATCGGGGTACCAAAGGGGGTCCATGCTGGGGCCGCTCCTATTTGGCATCTACTTATCAGAGGTAAAGGCTAATATCAAGGGCCTTTCACTAACCAAGTTTGCAGATGACTACAAATTGGGAGCTATCTTAGATTCACCTCATGATGCAAACATCTTACAAGAGGGTCCAACAGAGACAAATTACTGTTGCCAAAGGCATGTATTAAAACTCAATGCCAAGAAATGCATTATAGTGCCTTTTGGGAAAATGGCCACACAGGCTAATTACTCTATTGATAAGACACCCCTAGGAGCTGACCCAGTTGTTAAGGATCTGGGAACAAAAGTAGACAGTAATCTGGCCTTTGACCAAGATAATGGCCAAAGTAGTGAGAAAATCATTCTATGTTGCCCAACTTCTAAGTAAGGGCATGGCATTCAGGTCCATGGAATTCATACTGCCACTTTGCTTGGCTCTTATCAGACTCAACATCTAGCTGAAAGTCACTATTGGCATGTACTTGACCAGACACATCCAACAGTTAGAATGCCCACAAAAGTTCCTTACCAGGAGTATCCAGGGTATGAACAGACTGTCCTATATGGATCACCTTAAAGCCCCATCTCTATATTCAGTCTCCTACAGGTAACTGAGCAACAGTCTATGTGTGGCATACAAGGCATCCTCAGATTCAACTCTGGTGGAACTTTTGCATATTCACAAAATGAATAGCATCAGAACCTGTAGATTCAAGGATTTAAGTTTTGCTTGTGACATAAATGTGACATGTTGTCGAGGCAGATATGTATCTCAGGATCCCCATGCTCTGGCACAGGCTCCCATCCATGTGAAGCAGAGTCCATCTCTAACCCTATTTTAACATAACCTTAACCAATGGATGGGAAATCAGAAATTCACCTCAGGTTTGGCTCCCACATCTCTGATATACAGAGGTAGGCAGTAACTATGCCCAAACTAACATACTTCTCCCTTAACTTCTTAACTAACATACCCCTCTTAATAAATGCCCATGATACATGGTGTCACTCGTCCAGTCAGAATAAAACAGACAAGCATTCATGGGTTCTGTTTAAGCAGCTTTATTATGTATAAACACATCAAGATTGACGCTTAATAACTTTAACTTAGATAAACTTATAAACAAACTAGCTATTACACTGTGTCTATATTACGCTATCGAAAGCTTTAAATATCGAATACGTAAATATCGGCGCTAAAATGTCGTGCAACCGAAATAGCGAAAGCTCACTTTATTGAACCATACAATATCGAAATGTTTTTGTTGGCCACTTCGCAGTCGCTCTAATTACGTGTGTGAAATAAATAAAAAATGTGCTATTAAACGCAAACAGCAGCTGCAGTAAATTAATACACTACTGTGGGCATGATATGCAATATCCTTGTAGCTGGACAATATATACATAATGTCATATAGTGAATATATAAATGGAAATAGAAGTGAAGTGAATATAATCTACAATGTATGTAAAGTAAACAAAGGAGAGGGGAAATGTGACTGGTGCGCTGTTGTTTATACCGAAATGCTTACACCTTTAGAAGCATAGCGACGGCAGTTAGAAACTGGAAGTATATTCCGAACAATTCTCCAGCACTGTTTGCATCCTGTACTGTCTTTCTAATGTCTTCCTTTTTTTCGGTGAAGTTGCAAAACCTGCCATCAATTGAAGCCTAACTTTATGAACTCTATTCTGTTCCCTAACCAAAACATCAACAACGGCTGGTATGTCACATATACGCCTGCCCAATAAACAACATATGCCAACCTTTCACGTAATTTTGGGTTCGTGGAAGTGCACTTTCATTCAGTTTTGAAATATTCCAAAATGTAATGGGAAACATGGGTGGGAAACGTGCATTCACTGTTGTCCTGGTATGTACTTTCCCTGAACGTCCATACACATATACATCTGAAAAGTAAGCTATCAGTTCTTTACCTTCCACAGGGTATGTCTTACACAGAGCCTGGAATGTTGGGATAACATCACACTCATGAAGAAATGCTAATGCAATAAGTTTCTTCACTGACAATTGGAATTGTACAGACGTTCCACAGAGGGGGCCTAAACCAAGACCTTGCACCTTACGTCATACTGCCTGCCCAAAGTGGAAAAGGCATCCCTTACTTTCCATAGTATTAAAGTTATGTTTCACACTTTTAATTGATGCCAGTTCAAAATCTGTCAAGATATACTCTACAGACGCTTGTAAATCAAATTATGTCAAAAGTTGGAAAATACAGTCCCACATATAATTATAGGACTTGCATGACTTTTTTGTCATCAGGCAATATACGAGAGGTACACACCTCCTATTACTACCAACAGTTATAAAACCATGCACATACAACTGTTTACACAATCGAGCCTTTGTCAGGAAAATGCCATCCATAAACAAGATAATACTGCTACATAGGTCCTTCAAATTCTCCTCAGTACTGAATATCAGAACATGGGTATTAGTGTGTATATCTACCATACGTTTTTGCACAAAGGTGCCATGTTTTAGATTGTAATCTGTGGTTTCTACAGTACTTAATGTAGTGGAGTTTGTATTATATGCTAACAGTCTACGACGCCTCACTCTATTTACCTGTTGAAGCATTGATCTTCTGCTAGGTAGTTGTACTGTACTCTCATAAGACTTGCTTGCAACCACGTCATCAACAACTGCTGGGGTAGATCTACACAACTGAACTGTTTCTTTTAATTTATGCACTGCTTTATATCTCTCCACCTCAGTAGGATCGGGAGCATGATCGTGTGGGATCGATTTCATCAATATTTCACCTGTTTCATTTGCAACTGTTATAGCTCTACCTTTACGTCTACTGACCAACTTCAATTTACAGCATCAGTACTGTTTGCTTTTAACAGTTCTTTCCAAATTATACAGATAATCTTCTATGTGTAGAATCTTGCGCTTTTGTTGAGGCATTACTGTATCATATGTATTACCTACTATGCCAGTGCAGGACTGCAAGTGTCAGCCATCATTAGATATTGCATCCAGTTATATGCACAAAATTGTATGGAGCTTTTGGAAATAAATACAGAACGTATTGCATACTTCTGGAGTCATATATTACCTTTTTGTTTGTAAGTATATTATATGTATTCCTTTTATTATTTGCATATATTTACATTTCTACATGTAACATGTACTGAAGTCTCTTACTTTTAAAGTATAGGTATACTAAGGTCGTACATTGTACTACAGTTTACGTCACTAAGATAATGCGGGCCAACTATGACAGTTCAATATCAGCTTTTTCGAGTGAATGAGCATTCGCTATTTACATGGTACAACATTTTAGCGCTGATATTTACGCATTCGATATTTAAAGCTTTCGATAGTGTAATATAAACGCATTACACTCATACATGCTCACTCTCTGGCTGCAGTCTCAAAATGGCATTGAAGCTAGCACGTTCTTGCTGTTTATATGCACGTGCTGTCCTTGAAAGGATTCTTAAAGGTACAACACACACACTATTCTACATCCTCCCTCTTGAGAAATGAGTCGTGCAATACTGACGACATTAATTGACACGCAATTGATACAAATAATTCTTTGACATGCAATTCTACAGAACTAAACACATATAGACAGTTATGTTCATGTTGCTGTGTATTTCACACTAGGTCTGGAAATACGACAAATTGTGGGCCATAGAAATTAGAATTAAGTCTAGTAACTAGGACTGCCTCTGCTGAATGTTCATCTTTGGGGGCATCAGGAATGTTATCAGGAATGGAAGTAGAAGTTGACATGTTCTGCAACAGGAACATCATCTGGATTGCTCTGCGATCTAGAGTCTATATCACTGGAACAATGCTAAGTAATGCTGCTTGTTCCACTCAAATATGTCACTGTTGATCAAGGCAGTTCAGGGACTGGACTTAGCTGAAGTGGTTCTTTCTACAAATGCAGTTTAGTACTATTGCATACTGAACAAAAATAAAGTACTTTATTAATGTCTTCTATTAGAGAAGGCCAAAATACTAGTCCTCTCTCCCTTCTTTTGGTAGATTCAGAACCTGGGTGACCACCGATGTAAAATCTGTATATATTCACACTGTAAGGAAGCAGGAACAACAATTTTAGGACCTTTAAAAATAATGCCATCTTCCATCAACATCGCATCTCTGTAAGGAAAATAAGTTTGCAGTTCAGGTGGTACACTAGATTCCTTTGATGGCCATCCAACACTAATGTAGTGGTTGAGCTTTTGCAAAATTGGATCAGACTTTGTATGATCTCTCAGTTCATCAAGTTTTGTGGCAGAAAAATTACACACTTCCATGACATCAAAGTCAAAATTCTCTGCATTAAGCTCTTCCGTTGTATTTCTGGGTGATCTGGATAAGGTATCAGCCAGATAAAGAAGTTTTCCTTTTGTATAGACCATTTTGAAGTTGTACTTCTGTAATTTGAGCATCATTCTTTGTAATTTTGCTGGAGCGGAATGCATAGGCTTCTTTAGAATAGTAACTAGAGGTTGGTGATCACTTTCAGAATGAATAGCTCGGCCATAAATATAATCATGACATTTTGAACAAGCAAACACTATTGCCAAAAGTTCTTTATCATTTTGAACATATTGCACTTCAGTTTGGGTAATAGTTCTAGATGCATAGGCTACTGGTCTGCCTTCTTGAAAAATAACTGCACCAACACCAAATTTTGAAGCATCACAGGAAAGAGTTACTGGTTTATTGACATCATAGTATCTTAATGAAAGTGAGGTGGCAATTTTCTGCTTAAGGTCTTCAAATGCTCTCTGGTGCTGTTCCAACCAACACCATGCAACATTTTTGCGCATCAGCTCTCTCAAAGGTGCTGTCAATTCACTGAAGTCTGGTATAAACTTGCCTAAATAGTTGACCAAACCAAGAAAACATTGTAGAGCTTGAACATTATCTGGTGCTGGCATCTCAAGAATAGCTGCTTGCTTGGACGGGTCTGGTCTCAAGCCAGTGCTGGTAAATAAATGACCTACACGTGTAACTTCTGGTAGTCTGAATTTGCACTTCAGAGGATTGAGCTTAAAGTTCACTTCATGCTCTCTGTCTAGAACTTTCCTAAGGTTTCTGTCATGCTCTACTTCACCATTGCCCCAAACTTAAACTAATCTACTATTATGGCACAGGGATAACCTGAAATGATGTGCTCCATTGCATGTTGAAATACTTCACTTGCAGAATTTATTCCAAATGGCATTCTGAGGAATCTACATCTTCCAAATGTGGTACTGAAAGTAGTCAGTAATGAAAATTTGCGATCACGCATCATTTTGCATCCAAGACAGAAAAAACAGTGGTATTAGGACTGCAACTTTCTCGACTGTACACATGGGATGATGTTTCTCTTTAATGCTTTGTTCAAATCTCTTGGAGCAATGCATATTCTGATTTTGTTTGAGCATTTTTTTGTGGGCTGCTAATGTGGACGGCACCCATTCAGTTGGTTATGTAACTGGACAAATTACACCTTGCTCCACCATTTTATCCAGCTGAGCTTTGGCTTTATTCTGTATAGCTATGGGAACTGTTCTGGCTGGTCTGACCACTGGACTGACCTCTGGGTCTAACTTCATAGAATACACAACTGAAAGTTTACCTAACTTGTCATAGAAAATGTAAAGACTGGTAGAGATGGGTGAAGGCTGCCAGCCTAGCCAGATATAATTTTGCAGATAATTCTGCCATTTGTAAATATGAATGTAAACTACAGGCTTGTTGTCTTAAATGTAAAGAAATACCGTTACATGTGGATCTGGAAATAAATGTGACAACAATGAACTCTAATGACCAAAGTAAAACATGTGGTGACCCTTTGAAGTAGACAGTGGTGCCAGAAAGTCTAGATGAAGAAATTATTTCTATTGTTTTAACCAAGAGTTAAATTGCTAGATTTAAACATGCAAATGTATTTTTATTGCTCTGCTCCTGACCAGCTGCAAAATAACAAAAGGAGGTGTAAAAGAATGTAGATGCAGTTTCTATTGGCCTGGGAACACCAGGAAAGTGTGAAATGATGTAATGGTTATCAGAACTGCAATAGCAATTTAAACAGAGAGAATCAGAAGGCATTGAGCATTTTTGTCTTGATCATCCAACTCACAGCACTGCCTCTTGCTCACATGTAAGTTAACTTAGAATTGTGTTTTCTTTTAGAGATAGCTAGAAGCTAGAAAGTTTAGACTAAGTGTTTTTCTGTGATATCAGAACTGTACTACTGAATTATTTTAAGTATTTATGTGTGATCTCTGAACTCTTGACTAGCACTGACTGTGTGGTTGAAAGTATTGTCTTGTGATTTTTATTATTTATTATTAAATATTTTAAAACTTTTTAACTGTGGCTGGTTTGTGTAGAGATAATTTAAGCTCTAGAGTACATTGCATATTTACAGAGTTTACCGACCAAGTCACTCTAATAAGCCTTGAGACTGTTTAGTCATACTACCAATTGGATAATAATATTGCACAGTAATAATTGGACACCCTTTTAAGGGCCTTTGAGTAGCTTATAATTATTAGCTGGATGGTGCCAGGATACTACCATATAGACTGGGTAAAAGGGGCACAGCTGGAGAACCTGTGCCAGCCTTCCCCAGAAGTGTCTGTGTGGTTGTATAAACTCTTATCTTAAAGTGTGTGTGTATGTGTCAGCTACTTGTGCAGGGACACGAAGCACTGGTTGGACAGAGAGGGTGCTAGAGATTTTAGCTTGCCCAGCTAGGTTGAGATCTGGACCCTATAGCTGTGTCAGTGGGGAGTCTTATTGGGGAACTGGAGAGCAAGGGAGTGACCTGCCCTGGACTGACGTGATCTCTGTGTGCTCTTAAGGGAGATTGCACTTTACTGTGTGTATTTGTTATCCTTTACTCATATATGAGATGACCTCTCTGGTGTTAGTAGTGAGGACTGAGGCTCCTTGATTGCTGGGCCAGGGTACGGGCGTCACAGAAAACATCAGCATATTCTGAGAAGATAGCTTCAGTAAAATTTGAACTACGATATATGCTTATATGATGAACTTCTTTGGTAAAGGAAAGCAGATTCATTCTCAGACTGTCTCTGAGACCCAATAATGATTGCACAGGTCTTCAGACTACACAAAATATTAAGCTGTAACAGTTTCTGGCCAAATAACATGAAAGCACTACTGAGCCTTTGGTTTGAATTTCTTCACCTCCATAAGCAACAAGTTTCACACAGCTGGCCACATTAAGCTGCTCACCAGCTCTCACCTTAGCAAATGTGCCTGCTGACATAACATTACACTTTGAACCAGTGTCTACTTTGAGCTTGGTGGATTTACCATTGATCTGGACAGTACCAAACACTTCTTTCTTTGCCAGCAAATTTACTGCATCAATCTTTTCACCAATTACTGGCACACCATCTATGTAGAAAGTAGAGTTGGAGCTCTCTGTTTGATCAACTTGTTTTTTTAAGTTACCCTCCTTTATAACTGTGTGAGTTTTATTGATTTGCAAAACTTTTGAAAATGGTTCTATTTTTTACACTTGTGGCATTGATGCCCAAATGCTAAGCATTTTTCTCTTTTAGACTCATGTTTGGTACCACAATTGTGACAGTTAATAATAAAGCTTGATTTGGGTTTTGCTAACTCACCCTTGTACTGCACTGAGCATGTCCTTTTCTTAGAACTTGCTGGAAAACTACAGGTTTTACCTGTAAGAGCCAGCAGGGGTGGCAGGTGCCATGTGCTTAGGCCTGCTTCTGCTAGCCACATGTTGCATGCTGTCTACATTTGCTCTAGAGCCTGCTGAAACCATTCTCTTAAAACTTGAAAGCATACTTGTGTGCCTTTCTGTAACTTCACGGATATGACACATCTCAGTAGCTTTGCTCAATGTTAAATCACTGTCACAAAGCAAAATATTTCTCACTGCAGCACTATTAATACCACACACACAAGGCTGTCCTTTATTAATCATCTTTTAAATCATCAAACCTACATATTTTAGCTTTGTTTCTCAGGTCAGTAATATAAGCTGCAAAAGTTTCCCCTGGTTTTTGATCTCTTGTGTAAAACAAATGCCTCTCTGATGTAACATTTGTCTGAGGGTTACAGATTTCCCTGAATTTGCATTACAAACACTCAAGGTCTTCCCTTGATTCAGCCTGTACAATAATATGATGGTTTTCACCTTTTCCCTCATATACTGCTGGTGCATACACAAATCAACGCTCTCTTTTAATGGCATCTAACCCAGCTAGGTTTAGCAAAATGAATGCCCTGGTGCGTGCATCTTTGTCAGAATAAGTTGCTTGTATAAAAATATCGTACTCTTGCTGAAATATTCTCCAATTCTCTGCAATATTCTGATCAAATATAAGTGGTGATGGCTTGCAAAATCCATCTGACATATTAACACATAGCAGTGAAGGCTTTTGCAAGTATGCACGAACACACACATATATACATATGCCAGAAATTTATGCCAGTATTTGTAACTATGCCCAGTAGCACAACAAGCCTCTGAATAACTGAAGTTTGTGAAATAAGTCTCCCAGTCACAAGAATGCTCTTGAAATGACTGTACTGTAAGAAATGGGTCTATATTAAATTAGTGAACGCTTAAAAAAGCGAACGCTGACTTATCAACCTCATGTAAGTGAAAACTTACAATCCCGAACACTCGGAACAGAGATTTTTTTTTCCCAGGGAAAGAAATTGCTGTTCCACAAAAAATAAATAAATAAATAAAAATAAAAACTTCAAAACATTACATAAAGTGGGGGGCTTCACCCCCACACCCCCCAATGTGAGGGGCTGTGCCCCCCACCCACTACTTAAATATACCAACTCCGAGATTGCACTACAGTGATGCAAATGGCAAAGTAACAGAGGTGACCAAGCAATTTCCTTCCAGGGAAAAGAAATCGCTTATATGCCATTTCGCTATTTTGCTGTTTCATGCTTTCAAGTTCGATCAAGACACATTCGAAGGATTGCGTCTTCGATTATATAATAGGAACCCTAAGAAATGATCTCTTATCAGCGCAAGAAACGTTTCAAAATAACTGCATTGTGCGAATAAACTGGGCAGAAGAAGCTCAGAGTAAAAACATTTAAAAGTAACTGCACTTTGCAAATAAACAGTACACAGCACACAAATTTTCCCAAAATGGCTGTATTTTGCTAAATAACTCTGTACAGTGCAAAAAACACTCTATAATGGCAGCACTATGCGAATAGATACACCCAGCACAAGAAACTTTTCGAAATGGCTGTATTATGACTGCACTTTACGAAACAGTTGCACATTGCACACAATAAACTCTTCAGAATAAATGCACAGTAATAAGCACATCCTGTAAGCACTTTTGCACACTTTGAGATACTTTGAATAACTCTAATTATGCCCTTAAGAATTTTAATCAATGCAAAATAGTAGTTTATGCCAAAACTCAGTACTTTGCCAAAAAACATGCAGTCGCCTTGCTTTTTGTACTTAATGTGCCCTTTTTGCGCATTATTATATTCGTTTGGCTCGAATCTTTTTTCATGCCCATTATACTTTTCTTGTGCTCGTTCTACTCTAAATATGCTTGTTTTGCAATTCTGAGGTACTTCCGAACCCCTTATGTGCTTTTCTGATAACAGCTTTATCAAATATATTAATTTTAAACATCTCGTTTAATTAATAAACGTTTTTTTGTGTCTCTCACTTGTTTAATAATGCGTTTTGTGCCCTTGCGCTGCTCCATTTTATCTTTTTAATCATTTGAGCAAGTTTTTATTACCTTTATTTTGCTTCTGGCCCTTTTTTTGTACTCAGTTCTCTTAGTTCACCTTCATTGTTAACTCTGCACCTTGTAGCTCTGAAAAGCAGCCCCTGGAATACCAGTTTTGATGCCATGTCACTCATCCAATCAGGATAAAAACAAGCGAGCATTTGTGGGTTCTGGAATCTCAGTTTTGATGCCATGTCACTTGTCCAATCAGGATAAAACAGACAAGCATTCATGGGTTCTGTTCAAACAGCTTTACATCAGGATTGAGGCTTAATAACTTTAACTTAGATAAACTTATAAACAAACTAGCCATTACACTCATACATGGTCACTCTCTGGCTGTAGTCTCACAATGGCACTGAAGCTAGCATGTGCTTGCTATTTATATGCACATGCTGTCCTTGAAAGACTTCTTAAAGGTACAACACACTCACTAATCTACACATGGGTTGGATTGTACAGCGAGGATTCTAAAGGCCCTGGTGGTCATTAGACTTATATAGACCTATGAACCTATGAAACTGTATCAGATCTGAAAAAAAGTCATTTTAATTCCAGTTCCATGGGTGTAGTGATATAAAGACCTGACTACTACCCAGGCAACCTGAGATTGATTAGCAACTCAGGCACTTGGTAGAGTCAGTGTATGGCAGGAAAGGAATGAAGAAGCTCAGCCTACTTGCCTCTCTTTGAAGGGAGGGGTGGGGTGTCTGCTTAGGGAGCACTCTCTGTGACAGAAGTATAGAAAGTACAGTTTTGTACCTACCATAAATGTAGATGTCCGATAGGTATGCAACTGCAGTCCTGACATATGGGTTGTCCTGCCTCAGGCAGCCCTTCGGTCGGCCGGATTCCAAAGTCTGGGTCCAGCGTCGGCTGATGTCACCCTTTCCCCAACGTCAGAGCGCCTGGGGTATAAAAGCGTCAGCTGACGCCATCTTCTTCAGTGTTTCTTGCCCCAGATGCCAGGTGCCCTCTAAGGAAGGCTAAATTTTGAAAATAGAGAAAAAATTCCAGACAAGTACAACAACATAAAAACAAATACACCATAAAAGATTACCCCAGGTAGCTAAAATGAGGGGTAGAAACCCAAAAGAATACCACAGAGGGGTAGGTGGGAGGGAAAACCTGACTGCAGTTGCATACCTATCGGACATCTACATTTATGGTAGGTACAAAATTGTACTATGTCCTTCAAGGATGCAACTGCAGTCCTGACATATGGGTTGAATACCATAGCCAACCTGGGGGTGGTAGGCACTAAGACAAAGATGGTGTAGCTAAAATGCCCTGCAGGACTGCAGAAGCAAACCCTGCTCTGGATCTGGAATATAAAGGCAGGTTGTAATGTTTGGAAAATGTATGCACGGAGCTCCATGTAGCAGCTTCTAAAATGTCCTTTGTTGCCACTCCTCTTAAAAAGGCTGTGGAGGTGGCTGTAGCTCTGGTGGAATGTGGCCTGATGTCAGATGGCACAGTTTTTCCATGAAAAGAGTAGCAGAATCAAATGCAATTTCCAATCCATTTAGAAATTGTCTGTTTGGAAATTGCTTTTCCCTGCAATCCAGCAGCGTAAGCTACAAAAAGCTGGTCAGATTTTCTGAAAGACTTTGTTCTGTCCAAGTAGTAGCGCAACTGTCTGTGTATGTCCAAGGTGTGCAGAAGTCTCTCTCCTTTATTTTGAGGATTGGGAAAGAAGGTAGGCAGGTGAATAGCTTGATTCAGAGACACCCTGGAAACCACCTTTGGCATGAATGACGGATTGGTTCTCAAAGAAACTCTGTCCTGATGAAAAATGAGAAATGGTTGTATTGCCATAAGGGCCTGTAGCTCAAAGACTCTTCTTGCTGAGGTTACTGCCAGAAGGAAAGCTGTCTTCCAAGACAGAAATTGCAACTCTGAAGATGCTGCTGGTTCAAAGGGAGGAAGAGTTAATTTTTCCAGCATGAAGTTGAGGTCCCATGCAGGCACTGGTGGTTTCCTTGGAGGGTTGATGTTCTTTATACCTTTTAGAAACTGCCTTAGCAATGGGTGAGAAAATACAGGTGGATCAGTGTTATATTTGGCAGATATTGCTGAAGCATGTATTTTTATGGAAGAATATGAAAGGCCACTGTGGAGCATTTCAGCCAAATATTCTAGGATCTGTGGAATGCTCATCACTGATGGGTCTTGACCCTTTTTGCTGTTCCAGAAAAGAAATCTCTTCCATTTTGCTGAGTATGTTTTTCTAGTGGAAGGTCTCTGGCGCCTCCAGGATGATATCTTTTACCCTTTTGGAAAGTGTATCCTGAGGAATAGTCATGGAATCTTCCAAGCTGTCAGCTTCAATGTTTTCAAGCTGGGGTGTAGTGTCCTGTAATTGTGCTGTGTCAGAAGAAGTGGCCATTGAGGAAGGAGCCACGGATTGGTGTGTGTCAAGCTCTGTAGCAGTGGGTACCAGTGTTGTCTTGGCCAGTCTGGAGCTATCAGTATGACTTTCGGTTGCTCTGTCTTGATCTTTAGTAACACCTTGGTCATCAAAGGAAGAGGTGGGAAGGCATATAGTGTTAGAAAGTTCCAACTGAAGGAGAGAGCGTCCACCTTCCATGCTTGAGGATGGTATGTCCTTGTGCAAAACTTTTTCAGATGGTGATTGAGGTGGGAGGCAAAAAGATCTATATCCGGCCTTCCCCATGCTTGAGTTATTTGTAAGAAAATGTCTGGATGCAACATCCATTCGTGTGGATCCATGATGTTTCTGCTTAGGCTGTCCGCCAGAACATTGTCCTTCCCTGGTACAAACTGGGATTGTAGCTCTATTTTCAATTGTAGGGAAATATCCCAGAGATTCATTGCCAGTCTGCAAAGAGGGTAGGAATGGGTACCCCCTTGCTTGTTTATGTACCACATAACTGTGGTATTGTCTGTCTTTATTAGTAGATGGCCCTGATGCATGAACTTTTCGAAGGCCTTGATTGCATGTATCACTGCCAGCATTTCTTTTGGTTGATGTGCAGGTGCTTTTCTTTTGTGTCCATTGTCCTTGAATGCATCTGCCCTCCATGTGCGCCTGCCATCCATGGTCTGAGGCGTCTGTTGTTATGGTTTGACTTGTATGAGGCTTGCTGAAAGGCAGACCTTTGTTTATCTGGCTTGCTTGAGCCCACCACAGAAATTCCTTTTGAAGGCATGGAATGAGTGGGATCAATGCTTCCAGGCTGTGGCTGTGTTGAGACCATAGACTTTTTAGATACCATTGTAGTTTCCTCATATGCAGCCTTGCATGTGGAATCAGAAGAATGCAAGATGCCATGAAACCCAGGGCCTGCAGGATTTTCCTTGCAGTCATCTGGGTGTGTGTTGCCAATTTTCTGAAGTATTCTGGTAATTGTTTTTGTTTTTCTTTTGTCAGAAATGCCATCTGGGTGTTTGTGTCCACTGTGGCACCCAGGAAAGGTATTTGCTGGGATGGTACGAGACTTGATTTCTGAATATTGACTGTGTATCCCAAGGCCTGCAGTAGGTGAATGACATAGTCCAAGTTTTTTAACAAGACTTGTTGGCTGTCCGCTTGTATAAGGCAGTCATCCAGGTAAGGGTATATTTGTATCCCCTGAAGTATGCAATGTGCAATTACTGATGCCAGGCATTTCATGAACACTCTGGGCACAGTAGATAAGCCGAAGGGCAATGCTGAGAATTGATAATGCTCTGAGCCTGCAAGAAATCTGAGGTATCTTCTGCAACTTTGTCTGATTGGGACATGCAGGTATGCTTCCTTAAGGTCCAGAGTTACCAGCCAAGACCCCTTGCCCAGCATGGGAAGGAGTTGCTGTAAAGTCAGCATTTTGAATTTTGGCACAATAAGGTAAGTATTCAGTGCGGACAAGTCCAGAATGGGTCTCCATTGGTTTTCTTTTCTTGGAACAAGGAACAGTCTTGAATAAAATCCTTGGCCTTGTTCTGCAGAAGGAACCTTTTCTATTGCTCTTATTTGAAGTAGGTTTGTTATTTGTTTGAGTGCCTCTGCCCTCTGATTTGGTGGCAGGTTTGGCCTGCCATGTCTTGTTGGTACTGTATGAAAATGGAATCTGCATCCTTTGTCTATTATGTCCAGTATCCATTTGTCCTTTGTAATATTGTGCCAATTTTGTGAGAATAAAGATAATTTTCCGCCCAAAGGTGCTTCTAATTGAGCCCTGAATGGCGGAGTCAAAGTCAAGTCATTGAGATTGTCCCTGCGGAGCAGTGGAAGGTCCTGCCCCACCTCTCTGGTTCAGAGGCTGCCACTGACGTCCTCTGTAGCAGCCTCGAGTTTGGCCTCTACCTCTGCCACGTCTGTTTTTGCCTCTTTGAAATTTGCCTGTGTCTAGAAAGGACCAATGCTTAGAAGGCCAATTCCTGCTGAATCTTGGAGGCTGTACCTGGAGGAAATCTTTGACTGTTTGCACTGATTTTGCCTTTTCCTCTATTTTCTTTAAAACCTCTTGTGCAGTAGCACCAAATAGCTTATGTTTCTCTAGTGGTGCATCCAAAAGCTTAATTTTCACATGGTCTGGCAATGTTTGTTCCTTTAACCAAGCATGTCTGCGTATGACCGCACCTGTCATTGCTGCTCTACATGAAGCTTCCAATGCATCATATCCACACTGAAGGAAATGGTTGCTAACCTGCTGAGTATTATGAACCAATTCCTGTAACCCCTTTCTATCTAATGGTTCAGGGGAAGCCAATTTCTTTTGCAAGTCATCCAACATGTATTCATGATACTGAATCATATGAAATTGACAATTTAATGCTCGCATAGAAAGCGTGGAAGATGTATATACTTTCTTGCCCCACCTTTCTAAAGCCCTAGAATCTCTTTCCGAAGGAAGTGGATTCTTAGCAGTAGTGGAGGAAACCCCTTTAGGCCCCTGAGAAATAGTTTCAGGGTCAGCAGTATGGCCCTTGTACAGAAATTGATGTGTGTCTGGGACCCTGTAGTACCTGTCTGGCTTGACAGGGGCAGGGGGGAGGGAGTTAGGGGAAACACTAGATTCTAAGTACACATCATCTAAAACATTTAAAACTGGAGGAATAGCTAAGGGTCTATGCTGAGGTAGCTTTAAAAATTCCCTTAACCTTTTCCTGGAATCTGAGTATTCTTGGCCTTGCCATTTGAAGTGTTCCCTCATGGAATGAAGCATTTCCCCAAAGGAAAACTCCTCAGGAGGAGAAGCAGAGGGAATGGATTCCTCCGCATCAGAATCCTCGTAGGCCGGGAAGGCCTCCTCCTGGTAGTCTGAATGTGCAGAATCACCTGAGGCCTCATCGGAGGACTGGAGATCTACCTGCTCAACCCTAGGCCTCTTGACAGAAGGTGGCTGAGAGCCTCTATCTGGATGTGGCTGAGAACCCCTAATTAAAGAAATAAGGTCCTCAGCTAAACTTAAAATTTGAGAACCAGAAGTGGATCCCAAAGAAACAGATCTTGGAGGGAGAGACTTAGCCTGTTTGGCAGCCTTAGCATGTGTGTAGGCCTTAATGGACATAGACACTGGAGGCCTGGCAGCCCCGCATGCTGGAGTAGTCTTATCCACTGAAATGGTGTCAGAAATATCCTGGGCTACGGTCTCAGAGGGGAGAACAGAAACGGGCACCGAGCTGGCCTCCGGTACCGAAGTAACCGGTGGGGTGGTGTCGTCGGTCTGTAGTGGTTGTGAAACCGGCTCAGAAGAGACCGAGACACTCGCGGTAGGCCTAAGCGTGGTGTCGGCCAAGACCACGGTCCGCGGGTGTCGGTCCTTATCCTTCCGTTTTTTAGGTAAATGTGCTGTCGGAAGCTCCGATGGCATGATATAACAGAAAGCTTCCCCAAAATAATCCTGTGCAAACTCTGCCCGATGCCTAAGAGTGCGTTTATTGAATGAAGCACAAGCTGTACAGGCCGAGACGTTGTGTTCTGGGCCTAGGCAGAGTAAGCAGTAAGAGTGGAAATCCTTATGAGGTATTTGTTTCCCACAAGTTAAACAATTATTAACTTTTACAGTTTTATCTGCGCCAAAGTCTGTGGGCGATGCAAGCGGCGTTCGCTCAGTGCAATTAGTGGGTTTTCTACTGAAGTATCACGGGGAAGGCAATAGAATGTCTGTTTGAGTGTATTTTGATCTGGTCACGTGGTACCCGCATTTTGAGTCTTATTTATTGTCTATACTGCTCAGGCAACTCCTATAGTGTTTATGTGTGCTTATTCATGCCATCGCTATAACTTTGAAACGCACTACTGGGCTAATTGGGTTTTCGCTGCTCTGTATATTTTTCTTGTTGAATGACTTGGTATGTTATGCAGTACTAGCTTCGACTCAGTGCTTTTGTGCAAGTCAAACTGCGTGAACATGGGAAGGCAATTGATTTAATGTTTATCTGGACACGCTGTAGTAGTACTCGTTCAGCACATTAAGTGTCTCAAACATTGTTGAAACTGTGCAGGCAACTGATATAATGCTAATCTATCTAACCTCACTGCTAACTGTATAAACTCTGTGTATTGAGTGTTACACTTTGTTTGAAACCTCACAATTACCTCTGTTTATGCTTAATGTAAGTCGAGTGTTATACATTGTTTGAAACTGTACAAATATCTCTGTTTATGCTTAATGAATGTTAGCTTTCCTTTCTAATTTATATCTGATTTAATGATTCTAGTAACTCAACATTCCTTCCTTCTATCTCCCATCTAGACATCTGCTTCCCCTCCTACGGGGACCAAGCTTTTATTATAGGACTCCTGGCCCTACTGGCGGAGTTGAACTGTATCCAGATCTCTGCCTACTAGCCGCAACCTGACATTAAGGGTGTCCATCGTCCTAAACAAAGTAAATAATACCTATGTATGTAAAAGCTATTATTACCCAATAATCTGTTACTGCGTACCTAGCCTTTCCAACCGTCCTAGACTACCAGCAGCCATCACCAGTCCCTATCTTATGA
Organism: Protopterus annectens; assembly: GCF_019279795.1. Taxonomy (NCBI): domain Eukaryota; kingdom Metazoa; phylum Chordata; order Ceratodontiformes; family Protopteridae; genus Protopterus; species Protopterus annectens. Next base: position 510,798,442 of record NC_056725.1, read on the forward strand.
TCTACACCCTCCTTCCTTTAGTGCCCTTGAACACTCATCTCTATCACTATCTCTCCCTCTCACTCTATTGAGCCCTTGCTCTCCTCACTCCAACGCTCTGTCCTACTTACAATATCTCCCCCTACAAACCTGCTTCTGATCTAGCTATTACTTACTATACAGCCCTTACTACTATATTACTTATTACTCAGCTCCCTTCTAATATACCTCCTCCCTCTCTACACCAGCCTACCTTCCTCCTTATAAACACTGTCCATTGAATATCTGTTTTGTAACACACTACTCATACTATCCCTGTCTTACATACCTGTTTCTTCCACCTGGCTGATTGTTTTCTCAGCATTCTTCTACTCCTTTGGCTCATCCCCTCCCCTGCCCCCAAATCCCACCCGCCTGGAACCTCTCTATTTATCCCCACTAAACCCCTCCCAACATACTCTAGTCCAATCACTGACTCTTCCTATCCCCACCCACTAATATTACTATCTCCACCTCCCTCCACAACATACTTCAACTTACCATACTCTACTAATTAACAGAACATGCCCCATATACACCACCCATTCCTTCTACTATCCACATTAGCAACTCTCTTTGCCACCTATAACTTAACCTACTATGAGCATCCTCTTCTCTCCACATGTACCATTCCAAACAAACACACACAAATTAACCATCCAAACACACACTATATATCTTTGTGCCACATACTATAACTCTTATCTGGAACCAAAATACCATCGTCTCTCTCATATTAAATATCTAATTCTCTTTCACTCTAGGCACATCAACTTCTACCCCTCACCCAATCTAATTTCTTCATTGAGAGATGGTGACATACACCTAACCCTGGCCCTGTAACCCTCACTACTCCCAGTAATTCCCAACAGACAAAATCCAAGACTTCTCTACAGAACTTAAACTCCAAATCACTCTCTATAGCTCATCTCAATATCCGCAGCATTTGTAACAAAATCCCTAACCTCCACGCCCTACTAGAAGTCCACAAATATGACATCCTCTGCCTTTCTGAAACCTGGCTTAAATCCACTATAAAAGACAATGAAATTATTCCACCAGGCTATAACATCCTTAGACAAGACCGCACTAGGAAAAAAAAGGGCGGAGTAGCCATTCTATACAAAACTGGACTAGAAATAAGTAAAACCAGCTATACCCCTCAGATAACACTAACATAGACATTATAATAGCCAAACTATCCTCAATCCACATAAAGCAATTAATATCATCTCCTTCCCCCAGGCAACAACCCTCCAGTATTAGAAAGCCTACTGAACTGGTTCTCAACAACTCTCCCTCAAGAAACTATACTATTAGGTGACTTTAACATTGACTGGAACACATGTAAACAAACCTATCCAACTACCCACATCAACCTATATGGTTTCCATCAAACCATAAATTCTACAACTAGAACTAATAAAACCAGCAATAAAGAAACCATACTTGACTGGATCCTAATAAACAATCCCCACCAAAAATACACTTCAGGAACACTACCAGATGACCTTAGTGACCACTCACTAACATACATAATTAGACACAAAACTATTCTAGCCAAACCACCTCTCATCCGTTTTTGTCGTACACAAAAAAAATCTTTGATCCCCTTCAGTTTCAAAATGAACTAAGCCTAGTCAACTGGTCTCCTTTGCAAACCCTGCCATTAGATGGCTGTTAACCACTTCAACCACACCTTCCTTACCATTCTTGATCAGCATGCCCCCATGCTCCTATGAAATCTAGAGCGGCAAAATGGCTTTCAACAAACACTAAACAACTTATGATTAGTAGAAACAAAGCCTGGACTAAATGGCGAACCACTAGAAACTCACTTGACCACCTTAATTACAAACAAAAAGAAACCTGACTAAACTAGCCATCCTACAAGATAAAAGGATTTCTACATCCAGCTACAAAATTCCTCCCAACACCAGCCAAAGAAATTCTGGAACACAATAAACTCACTACTATCCCCTGGCAAAATAGAAACTCCTAGCCCAATAGGCTCCCACCCTGACCCCTTAAACACTGCTAATGCCTTTAATAACTTCTTCACCTCTACAATACTCAATCTAGCTAGCCAGCAAAACCCTGACCCTCTTTACTAGACACCTCTAACTGTACCCCACCACCATTTCATCTCAAACCTATACCCACATCATATATACTACGCCTACTTCAAAAACTTAAACTTCTCCCTCTCCCTCGACAAAATCCGAGCAGAATATCTCCAGCTTGGAGCTAAAGCAGTTGCATATCCAATCTCTTTACTAATTAACAGAACCATTAAAGAAAGTACCATACCTTCACTCTGGAAAATCTCCCACATCATCCCACTCTTCAACGGTGGGATTCCTTTGAATACTCAAACTACCGCCCTATTGCACTTCTTTCTCCCATTGCAAAAAAATAATGGATAAACAACATAAACAACTACTCAATTCAAACCTAAAAATAAATAAACTGCCAACTAACTGCCAACATGGATTTAAGTCCACACCATAGCACCACCAGTACTTCCATCACCTTTATTGAATCAATTAATCCGTCAATAATACAGTCTTCCTCCTATCAGCCTTCGATTCCTTTGAATACTCAAACTATCCTCTATTGCACTCTTTTCTCTCCCCAAAAAAAAAATAATGGGAGTATCCATAAACAACTACTCAATCACCTCCTTCAAATAATCTGCTTGCTAATCTAAAACGGCAATATTCATCCCCACCATACCACCACCACTTTAGCTACAGCCTTACTATCCTTTATTGAATCCATTAACCACAACCAACCAAACAATCTTCTTCCTTCTTAGCTCTTCGACATGGTGAACCACCAACTACTCCTGCACCGACTTAAATCCCATCTCTCTGATAGTATATTGCACTTAACTTTTACCTCCTTGAGAATAGGAAACAAGCAGTGCTATGGAACAATAATCTTTCAGAGCTCCTACCATCCTCCCTAGGGGTTCCTCAGGGCTCCATCCTAGGTCCCTTCTATTTTCCATCTTTATCAATGACCTACACCATGTCACCCCTATCTACTTGCATTCAATACGCTGATGATACTACCATCATTTGTTCTGCCTCCAACCAAGATGACTTACACCTCCTTACAAAAACTTTTTCAACCATAGAAAATTGGTTCTCTAATCTTTTTTTACTTCTAACCCTAAGAAAACTAAACTGCTTCTCTTCAAACCTACACACCAATCCCCCCCTATTAACTTTTCTCTTACATCAAACAATGGTACCATTATCTCCCCAGATGAAACGACCAAACTCCTTGGCATAACTATTGACAACCAACTCAAATTTGACTCACATATCAAGTCAACCATAAAAACAACTAATAGAAAACTAGGTTCACTGTATAGAATCAAATCTACTTCTGAGGCAAGAACTACCATAGCCATCTCATCTCTACGCTACTTTATGCTTCCCCTATTTACACAAACCTAACTAAATATAACATCAATAAACTTACATCAGCCTATAATAACATTGCCAGATTTGCCACATCCTCCCCATATAAAACACACCACTGCAAAAACCTCCGCCATCTTGGATGGCTAGAGCTACCTCACCTTATTCTATACTACCAGCTCTCTATAGCCAGAAAAGCCTGCACCACCCTGTCAACACTCCCTATGCTCTCCACCCCATCAGCCCTATAACAACCACCGCAAAATTCTAATTCAAACCTCTCAATCAGAAATGCTGCAGGAGAATCTATGTTCTCCAACTCAATTGGTAAAAAATGGAACCTACTTCCTCCCAACCTAACATCCCAAACCTCCATCTCTATATTTAAAACTAAACTAAAACACTACCTAACCAACCACTGGCTTTGCTCTTGTGACTACCCCAGCTGATTATCATGGCTCCCATCTCCTATACACATATCTTTCTTTTTCCTATTTTATTCTTTTAACAATACCTGTACTACTAAGACATGCCCTCTTTATCTTGTACCTTTTCCCTAATCGACTTGACATTGCCTCTTTTTAATAACCAACTTCTACTATATTACTCTATCCATTCTGTTACTCTATCTACAACACTACCCTTTTACCTTCCTCTTTCTATCTTATACAAATGTCCTAAGTTCTGTGTTTGCTTGTATATCCATTACACTGTGTACTTTTTCTCCATGCCTATTCCTAAATATTCTGTAACAGACTATCAGTTATGGGTGAATATGTGTTTGTATTTGACAATTTACTGTTAATTATCATGTAGTAGATAGTAGAGCTTTTCCTTGCCTATTCCTAAATATTCTGTATCATACTGTCAGTCATGTGTGAATATGTGTATGTATTTGACAATTTACTGTTAATTATCATGTAGTAGATAGTGGAGCTTTTCTCCTCGGGCCTCCACTGAAAATGGACATGTATCCAGCTGGACCAGCCCGGTTAACAAATGTAAAATAAAATAAAAATAAATAAAAAATTATCTGACATCGGCTGAGGCAAGAAAAGGTCCCCAACGGGGTACTTAGCTTTTTTGAAGAATTCAGTAGCTGAAAACACAGGAGCTGGTCGGCTGGCACTTGCGAACTGCTTCTGCTTCGGGCACCGTACGGCAAGAAAGACTGAAGAAGATGGCGTCGGCTGACGCTTTTATACCCCAGGCTCTGGCGCCGGGAAAGGGCGACATCAGCTGATGCCGGACCCAGACTTTGGAATCCGGCCGACCGAAGAGCTGCCTGAGGCAGGACAACCCATATGTCAGGACTGCAGTTGCATCCTTGAAGGACATCGGGGATCACAGAGGGGAGTCCGTCTTCAAGGGGGCAGGGCCATCTGATCCCATAATAATATCCATTTGTTAATCAAGTAGACCCACTGGACACACAGTCCCTTTTCATGAATGACCGTGCAGCAAACTCTGGCTAAGTGACTTGCTCAAAGTCAAACAGTAGGCAAATGATGGCAGACAGAATCAAACCCTGTACCACAGAAACTACAGTTCACACACTTAAACCTCTGCACCAACTGCCAGACATGTCATATCAAATGGAGAAGCATGGATATGCATCTCAAAGGCCCATTGTACAACAAACACCCTCTTAGATGCCAAATGAGCCTGTGCATGGGAAAAATAGGCCTAAATAAAAAAAGAAAAAACATCCTTCTCACGGATGACAGCAGTACTCCTGGCATACTTGGCTGTCTAACGCCCCCCCCCAGGAATGAATGAGCTGTTGGGCACTTCCCCAGGGGAACGAAGGGCTGATAGTGCTGCCAAGAAAAAAAAGCTTAATGTTCAGAAAAGAACCAGAGCAAAAACAGAGAAAACTACAATTTAAATCAAGCAGATTGCCTAACACAAAACAGTTGGTTTGGAAGAGAGTGGTAATACATGTGAAAACCACAAAAAAAAAAACACCTAGAAAGGCTTGAACTGTGAAAGCATATGATGTGCTATAGACCTGTGTGAGTATAAACTAGCAGAAAGACTACAGGGTGTAGATCTACTGACCATATGAGGAGCTTACAAGAAAAGCTCCCATTAGAGCTTTGCTGGTAGCAAAGAAAAATATGCAGAGACTATCAGATTAATGTAATCAGGGCAAAATGAGCTCAGAAAAAAAAAACAGTGGAATACACAGAGCCTAAATGAGTCTGATGCATGGTGTCAAAGCCATGGTCTCAAGCTAAATGCAAAAAAATGCGTAGTAATCCCCTTTGGAAAAAACAGAGTACCCGCAAACTACAACATAGGAGGTAATCCCCTGAAATCTGAAGAAGAAATAAGGAATCTAGGGACCTAAGTAAATAGTCAGCTTTCCTTTGATAACCATGTTGCCAAAGTGGTTAAAAAATCCTTCTATTTGATCCGTCTGATCACGAAAGGGTTCGCATCAAGATCTAAGGATGTAATGGTGCCCCTCTACTCTTCCCTCATCAGACCCATTATTGAGTACAATGCACCAATTGGAATGTACCTGGCTAGACATCTCCAGCAGCTGGAGAGACCACAGAGGTACCTACCCAAGAGGATTACTGGCCTCAAACAGATGCCCTATGCAGCACGATTGAAAAAGCTAAGACTGTTCTCTGTTGCATACCGCTTTCTCAGAGGCGATCTCTGTCTAACGTACAGAGCCATGTCCAACCCAGAACTGTTGAACATGCTCCATCTTAGCAAAACCAAATCTACTCAAGCTACATGCTCTAGGGATATAAACCTCAACACAACAATGACTAGAACATGCTGGAGGGATAGATTCCCTTTGCAGAGACTTCCCTTACTATGCAACAGGGTCCCGATCTACATAAGACAGAGCCCCTCCCTATCACTCTTCAAGAGGAACCTTGATGACTGGATGGGTAACAGAAATTTCACACCGGGGATCACACCAACAGCACTACTAGATAGGGGCCAAGGGTACTAGCTGCTAGTACAAGGGTCTAGGGAACTACTAAAGGGGCGGTGAATACCGCACAACATGGCTGGGCTAATATACGCCTTCGGGCAAACAGCCCAGTACCAACCTATGAACCTATACCAAGACTTTGACCTTAGGTGCAACCATCACTTCATGCTGTTAAAATGTATATTATTCTGAATTTGAAAGGGATACTTTATTTAGAATCCCAATGTTTTTAATGGGATTTGTATTATCTGTTGAATCCCAACCAATTAACAGTGTCAGTGAAGTGTCAAAACTTTTCCCAAGGCTGTGCAGCCTTGGATGATATTATATTAAGTAAGGGAGAGTGCAGGTGACAAATCTTTCTGCATGAGCATTGTAGGGCATTTGCCCTCAACATTATCTGGGGCCACTAAGTTATATATCCCCCCAGTTCTGAGGGATCCTGACTAATGGCTGCACTACCAACATGCAGTCGACCAATTGATGTGATAGGGATTTGGGTACCCCCAGGCTGGATGACAGCCTTACAGCCCATTGATTCCTGCCTGTGAAAATCCAATTGGAACATCCATTCTCCTGGTGTCAACAGCTGGGTGGTAGGGAGTGATTTAACCAATTGGACCTTTGGAGCAGACTACCTCTAGGCTGTCTGCAAATTTGCATTGGGAGTCTGGTCAGAGGAGGAGGTGTGTGTGTTTGTGTGTGTATGCTCCCCACATACAGCTTCTATTCCCCGACTTAGGAGGGAATTCCCTGTCCAATGCAGCATGAGCTAACAGAGCCATTACAGGTGGGTGATACACCCCAGCCACCATTAAATGTCACCAAATACCATGGGCCTACCAGCCTCCATCCCACAAGCGACTGTCGGTTGCTCAAGCATATCTTCCCCTACCCGGTCCCTCAGACACCTGTGCTGCTAATCAAACATGGCTTGTCAGGGATTCATCACTCTACACTATGGAACTAGGGCTAAAATACTTTTAATAAATAATTTTTAGGGAAATGGTCCATCAGTTAATCTGAATTCAAAAGACAATACCAGTATGCACTGAAATATTCCTTTGATTTGACACATTTAAAAAAAAAAACATTTAAAGATTTACTTACATTAGAAACATCAGTTTTATGATATTTAAATATATGTTTAACGTAGTAATTTCTACTTTTTAAATATGTTGTGTTTCGATATATATATATATATATATATATATATATATATACACACACACACACACACACACACACACACACACACACACACACACACACACACACACACACAAAACTATGCTGTTATTTATAACTATGTTGCTTTTCTGTAAAATATCTCACTCCCATGACTAAATGGACAAAGGTGCATAGAAAATGAATCTATGAATTATACAAACCAGACTACAGTGAAAATGTCTACAAAGATTGATGCCATTTGGGGCTTAGCAGTAGAGAAACTCCAATATCTTTCTGTCAGATTTAATAGAATTCTTGTTAGGAATAAGAAACATGATATGGGTTGGCTAGGATCAACATCTTATAAATTATGCAGATTAGATGAAACAAAACAACTTCATCTGTTACCAAAATTTTTTTTTTAGTTTTTGAAACAACCAGTCATTCATTTCTCACCTAAGAAAGTCCTTCACTTTCCCTACCTCCAGCAAATCAAATGTGGATGTAGTCATGTAGATGTTTTCTTATCCTTCCTGTTGCCAGCTTTGCTGTGAGTAAGTTATATGGATGACTAATATTCAGGTTTACAGGATAATGCCTCCACAAGAAGGCATATTAAACAGTGACTGTTTTAAACAGTAGTGCTGTTGGTTCACAGCTAAGTCTATCTTGCAGAGGAAGACAGCTGCTCTCTAAATTCAGAGGGGCCTGCTGTCAACTGCACCTGGTTATACCAGCAGGCGTGTATGAACCTGTTCTTTTCAGCTTTCTATATTCTCCATCCTGATCTTAAAAGGAAGTTCTTTCATAGGCAGTTTGGCATATTCTATAATGTGAGTTCTTTGAAGGTGAAGTTTCATTGTTGGAAAAGAGAAGGGTGGACATCTGAGTCTGTCTTTCTTATCAAATTTAATCATATACCCTTAAGATCAATACTGTATGCACAACTGACAACGAATTGTCTATGTCTAAGCTGATCAAATATAATATTGATTTACATATTACAGTATGCATAGTATTTCTAGAGAGAGAATAAAACACAGCTTCTGATCTTCTAAGAAATGTACACAGCATGATAACAGACCAGAAAGAAGTTTGACTCACTCATTAGATTCTGATTTCACTGCAGGGGAAGAAATTGGAGACAGGTTTGCACACATAGGGTTAAAGTAGGGCAGATTGAGTGGATTCTTGCACAACAACATTGTAGCTTGAACTTTGCACTTCATTCAAAGTGCACGAAGTGCAAAGTGCAGACATCTGGCATTTCCCCAAACAGCTGCAGTATCCATACCTCTCAACTGTCCAGATTTTTGCCTCATATTTTTGGTCTGTTCCTCATAATATTTGTTATATTCTGGCAAATTACTAAGGACTTGAGTCACTAAATAATGACAAATATTTGAGTTTTAGACTTCATATATTTTAGAAAATACATGCTGATGAAAAATCTGTTATTCTAGCAATGTTTTAAGTGTATAAAATCAATATTTAAAATCTGTCCCTATTTGTGGGCCTTTTATTTATTTATTTATTTATTTAAAGTTTGTTTGCCAGGATCGTCCACTGGGTCACGGGGTGCCCGTTTTCAATGGCGTCCAGGGGATAAAAGTTCCAGAAAATTACAAATTACAGATTTAACATGAGTATGTTATTAGAAAAATGTAATATGCACAAATGAAGCAAAATTAAACAAATAGAAAAACACATATTAGTAGAGTGCACATATTAGTACAATGCAATAAGAGTACTATTTACAAACAAAGTTTTTAACAGTTTAACATATTAGCACAATGCAATAACAGAAACAGTCTAAATTTTTTAACAGTTATGCTAATTCATGCAGTTAATTTCTAAGCTACTGAATTGTACCATTTGAGGAGTTATGCTAATTCCTAGAGTTTATTAGGGGTACAAAACAATGTGAGGTTATTGTGAATTATAGCTCATAGAGAATAGCTATAGTGTAGGGAGATTATGTAGGGTGGGAGCAAGAGCGTTCCCATAGTGAAGTTAGGTGTGTGTGAAGTAAGGTTTTGAATGAAGGGAGGTTGCTGGTGGTGCGGATGAGAGGTGGGAGGGGAAATCCAATGGCGTGCTAGAGAGAATGACATTAGATGTTTGTCTGGTGGACGGGCAAGTTTATGCAGTTCAATTAGATTTTGGGAATTAGATCTCAAAAGTCTATTTGGTTGGTGCATTTTAAAGGTCAGGGCAAGAGAGGGACTGAGAGAGGGGATGAAAATAAGTTTGTGTGCTTGGACAAGTTGAATATAGATGAGGTAATTGAACAGCTCAAGCCAGTTCAGTTGGTGTAGGGCAGTGCAGTGATGGGAAGTGGATCTATGGCTGGTTGCAAATTTTGTTATTTTATTAAAGCAAGAGGAGACTTTAGTCTTGAGGGAGGATTGCAGGTTAATAAGGATAGAGGCACCGTATAGGAGGGATGGGATAAGATAAGTGTTGGCGAGGGTGAGCCTAGTGGAGGGAGAAATGTAACAGTTGTGGCGGTAAAGCATGCCTATTCTTTTTTGTTTTTTTTATATTGACTTTTAGATGATTATCAAACTTTAGCTGGTCATCGATCAGAACTCCCAGTAGTTTAGCATTAGAGACTATTTTGAGAGGAGTATTATTTTGACTGGTGACTGAAAAGGAGGTTTTATCTAGGGTGGTGGTTTTGGAAGCAGTAAATATCATGAGCTTAGTTTTAGTAGCATTGAGTGCTAGATGGTTGTCCATCATCCATTGTTCAGTGGAGGAGAAGGCATCTTGGGTTAATTTAACTAGGGTCGGTATAGAAGAGGCAGAGCAGATTATTGTTCAATCGTCGGCATATTGGACAAGGTTGGCATTTGGGATGGCTTGGTAGAAATCGTTTATGAATATATTGAATAGAAGGGAGCCTAAAACTGAACCCTGGGGACACCTGTGGTAGTACTGAGAAAAGGGAAGGTGTCAGTTTTCAATCTGACTGCTTGTTGCCTCTTTGAGAGGTAACTGGTAAACCAGTTAATAGAGGAGTAGGATAGATTTAGTTTGGAGAGTTTAGTGAAAAGAAGGTTATTAGAGATAGTGTCAAATGCCTTAGAGAGGTCAAGGAGGAGGGTGGACACCATGTGGCCAGTATCATGGGCCTTATTAACTGTTTCTAGGAAGGAGAGGAGAGCTGTGGTAGTGCTGTGGCTGGGTCTGAAACCATGCAGAGTAGGGGTTAGAAGTTTGTTGTTTATGAGGTAAGGTAAAAGTTGAAGATGGATGCATTTTTCGAGAAGTTTAGAAATGGGGGATAAGATAGTGATGGGTCGAAAGTTTATGTTATTATTATTACCACTTTATGGAGTGGAATAATAAAGGCCTTTTTCAAGAGCTGGAGAACTTGACATTCAGCAATATATCGATTTATAAAAATGCAGATGGGAAGTGCTATGCCTTCTGTGGCAACTTTTAAGAAATATCAGGGTATATCATCAGGGGCATTAGAGCTGGGTTTCAATATTAGTAGAAGTTTTTTATGGTGGCTGTAGTGATGGGGTTGAAGGAGAAAGGAGGAGGTTGGGAGCAAGAGATGCTAGCGAAGGGAGGGATAGGTGGAAATAAGGGTGGGGAAGTGAAAGATGATGTAAGCTTACTTATGGAATTGATAAAGAAAGTGTTAAATTGGGTGGCTAAGTCCAAGTCAGAGGCATCTGGATCAGGGCAGGGTTTTTTTTTTTTTGCCAGGGTTGAGAAGGGAGGAGATTCCATGCCAGATTTTTTTGGGGTGGTTGTTATGGTTGGTTTGGAATGTAGAGAAGTAAACTTTGCGGTCTGAGATAAGTTTTTTTACTTTGTTACAAAGTGTTTTAAATTCATTAAGGGTGGTGATAGTTTTTTTATTGGAGTAGCGTTTCCAGGCTTTATCCCAGAATCGCATGGCTAGTAAGGTATTTTTGGTTAGCCAATGTATAGGATTGCTTCTTACGCATTTTGTTTTCAGAGGGGCAAAGGAGTCAAGCAAGTTGAGGAAAAGTGAGTTAAAGTAGGTAACAGCATTTTCTAAGGGCAGAGTTTTTAGTGGGTTCCAGTTCATTTTTTTAGTGCATTTGCGAATGCGCTTGGATTAAAGTTTTTTTAGACAGCGAGTGAAGATGTAGGTATGAGTTAGTTGTATGGAGGAAGGAAGACGGTGGGCAAAAGTGGGGAAGTGGTCACCTAATGGATCGGGGAGAGTGCCACTATCAGAAATGTGATATGGATGAGAAACTAGAATCCAGTCCAGTGTGCTTCCAGTAAGGAAGTTCTTGGAAGGCATAGTTGTTGCGGTAATCAGCTGAGTGAAGTTGTACAAGTTTATATTAAGTGAGTCTGTAGGAGATTGAATTGTTGACCAGTTAATATTAACATAACCTAGGATTATAGTTTCATTAGTGATGTTGTTAGAGAACCAGGACAGAATATCTTCAAGGGTTGAGATATTGTCTCCAGGATGGATATAAAGGGAGACTATGCATATAAGTTTATGTTTGTTTATATGAAATAGGGCTGGAATTAGTTCTGCCTAGCCAAAGTTGGGAATAGGTTTGGTATAGGGGGTAACTACGTGGGATGATGAGTAGAGGAGAGCGACTCCTCCCTCCTTTATTATGTGTTCTATCTTTCCTAATTATGGAGTAGTTGGGTGGTGTTAGTTCTGAGTCTTTTATATGGGGTTTGAGCTAGGTTTCAGAGATGGCCAGAATATCGGGTTGGTTATGGAGAATCCAGACATGGAGGTTAGGAATTTTGTTGCATATGCTCTGCCTTTGTCCCCCCATTATTTGTGGCTTTGCCCAGATTTCTTGAGTTAAAAGATTGAGAGGTATGATTACAACAAAAGAAAAAAAATGTAACTGTTTTCTATGGAACTTAAAAGAAAGCCACACAGAACAAAGCTAGCCTAAAAGATTTGGAGATTGTCTTGTATGTCCTTCCAGCTACACAGCATTAAGAGGCACTACCAGGCTATAACTCATACCACACTTTTCGGCCATGTAACCTGGACCAAAACACCAAAGACGGAGGTGTGTCCATATTCATTATGGATATCCACACCTCCAGGCTAGTTGCTCAGCATAATGCATCCAACGTTATCCAAGTGCAACTAACTCTGGGCAAAACTGCAATCCAAATTGTAGCTTGCTACAGATCCCCCACCATGCCCCAGGATTCCCACTCTTCTTTTCTTGATGTACTGGAAAATATTAGGGTTCAACCAAACACCCTAATAATGGGCGACTTCAACTACCCCACCATTAACTGGGAAAACTACTCATGTACCAACTCCTTAGCTCAACGCTTTCTGGAATTCATAAACTCCAATACCCTGTATCAACTTATCCACACCCCCACCAGGGGCAACAATATCCTAGACCTAGTCATTACCAACATGAGTGACCGGTGTTCCACACCTGAAGTCAACTCCTCGTTGGTCCGATCCGACCATAAGCTAATCACCCTTGATACCCGCCCCCACCCCCCATTAAGGAAGCCACGGTAAAATATTTATCAAACGCCAAGGTCATGCTTCTTAAGACAGAAGTGGTGAACTTCATAACACCCATGCAGATGGACAATACAGTTACAACTGCTGAATCCTACACAAATGCACTCTATAAGCACTTACACGAATGCATGGATCGTGCTATCCCAAACAGAACCAAGATGCTATCCTCCAAAAAAAGGAAGCCAATCTGGTGGTCCCCTGCTATAAACAAGCTGTACAACAGAAGGAAGAAACTGTTGCAAAAGAGAGTAAAATCCCATGAGTGGAGGAGCTCCCTGGTCAGCCTCAGTAAGAAGCTGAGATCCCTTATAAGATCCTCCAAAGCAAGCTACGAAAACAAAATTGCCACTGATTCTAAGGACAACCACAAAGCATTCTATAGCTATGTCAAGAATCTCGATGGCAACACGCAGATCTGCTCTGAGTTACAGCACAACGGCATGAAAATTACAGAAGCAACTGACATTGCCAACATCCTGGCAGATAGGTTCAGTGCTAACTTACCCCCTCTCACCCCTAAAAGGCCAATATCTATACAGGAAGAATGCAGAGTCCCTGTAATCACAACTACGTAGGTAAAAGCTGCACTCTCTAAAGCCAAAAACACAGCATCCATGGGGCCGGACAACATCCCAGGCTGCGTTTTACACGAACTTCAGAACGAACTGGCTCCCCACTTAAGTACCTTGTTCAATAATAGCCTCTCATCAGGCTTTGTGACCACTGAATGACGCACAGCAACAGTTATCCCACTCCACAAAGGGGGAGCCACCACTGATCTTGGGAACTATCAACCTATTAGCCTGATGAGCCTGGTCTGCTAGACCATGGAACATATCATCATGGAACTCATAAACAAAGACATTGGTAACTTCCAAACTTTGGATCCCACCCAGTTCGGATTTGTGAAAGGCAGATCATGCCTGCTGAACCTGGTCAACTTCTTTGAGGCAGTCGCCAAAGCCGTAGATGAGGGTAAGGTGGTTCACACAGCCTATCTTGACCTTGTCAAGGCTTTCAACACCATCCCCCATTCTGGAATTATAGCTAAACTCACTAAACTAGGTATAAATCCCTACATCACAAGATGGCTTGCCAACTGGCTCACTGAGTACCCACACTGTAAAAGTTGCAGACTCTAAATCTGACCTCAAAGCAGTGACAAGTGGAGTACCACAGGGTTCCGTCCTGGGACCTCTCCTGTTTGGTATCTACTTCTCTGAAGTACAGGCTAACACAGAAGGCCTCTGGCTAATGAAGTTCACAGATGACTGCAAACTAGGAGCCATAGTCAAGTCCCCAAATGATGTGGACATCCTACAGAAGGGCCTTGCTGAGACAGATGCCTGGTGTCAGAGCCATGGCCTCAAGCTCAATGCCAAAAAGTGCAGTATTATCCCCTTTGGTAAAAACTCTGTACCCATGAACTACCACATAGGCAGCAATCTACTTAACAACGAATGTGTGATGAGACCTTGGGACCCAGGTGTACAGTAGTCTCTCCTTTGATAGTCACATTGCCACAGTAGTCAGGAAGTCCTTCTACATGGCACACCTCATCATAAAAGGGTTCACATAAAGGAAAAAAGAGGTCATTGTTCCCCTCTACTCGACACTCATTAGACCCATTATAGAGTACAATGCCCCTTTTCGAATGTACCTCAAAAGACATCTGCAGCAGCTGGAAAGGCCACGGAAGTACCTCACAAAGAGGAATACTGGCCTCAAACAAATGCCCTACACTGACTGTCTCAAAAATATCCAGCTTTACTCTGTAGCATATTGCCTACTCCGAGGTGATCTCTGCCTAACATATAAAGCTATGTCAAACCCAGAGCTGTTGGACATGCTACGCCTAAAGAAATCCCAATCCCTCTGAGTTACACGCTCCAGGGACCTAAACCTTGTCACCACAATAAACAAGACATGCTGGAGGGATAGATTCCTGTCCCAGAGACTTCCCATACTCTGGAACAGGCTACCCATCTATGTCAAGCAAAGTTCTTCATTAGCACTCTTCAAGAAAAATCTTGATGAGTGGATGGGAAATAGGAAATACAGCCTGGGGATCACTTCTGTTTCTCTGCTCGACAGTGGCACAGGAAAATAACTTTCTTGGGTGGCCTAAGCCACAGGAATCTTGTTGGCTAGGCTTACGTAGGCCCTTGGGCCGATAGCCTAGTACCTACCTATGAACCTATTAAGAGTAAATAAGCTGGATATAGGCAGAAACTTGGAGATATGTGAGTAAATGTTGAGATTGCATAATGTAGCATTTGCTGCAAGTCCCTCACAGTGCTGCCTGGTGGTACTGCTCTGACAGTCTGAGTACAAATGTGCCTTACATAATACAGGAATGACACATACAAGCTTGGAGTGTCAGACAACATGAAGAGGGGAGGGTAGAACATTCAAAAGGCATTCCCTCATTCTGTGGTGGTTGGATCACTGCCTATACTGTACCACTGACTCATGGATGGATTCTGTAAAGACAACAGCATGACTGTTACGTTGGGTGTATCTACAGTATTCAAGCATTACATTCTGGCTCTTGTTGTCTGAGACATAGCAAGGTATATAATATTCCAATAGCTTTGAGCTGGGTAAAATCACCCTTTTATTGCACTGCTTTAGATAACAAGTAATTCTGGGATTGTATCCAGACCCATATCTTCCAAAAGACAAAACAACCAAGGCTATGAGTGAATATGTTGCTCTAAGAGATGATGATGATTCTCAAGATGTTGTGGACAACTAGAAAGGAAAATGTCTGGGCTACTGGATAGAAGGGATTACAATTTAAAAACCCTAAGCAATAAGTTTTCGTGATCTGACTAGGCATACAAAACCACATTTCAGCTGGAATGTGATGTAAAGTAATGTTTATTATTTTCACCCCTGCATGTCTTTCCTTCAGACTAGCAGGGCAGCTGAGAAAAATGTACAGAAGTAATTTGAATAATAATAGTTTGCATTTCCTAACAGCAACAGGAACTGCAATTTAATGACGACAGACGCATTTTCTTGATAGCGGTTACCTTGTGTATCAGGTTTTGTCAGTGTTGCTTCCTGTACTGTACAACACATCTGTCTATTATTACTCTAATCCTATCTGTTGTCACACCCAGAATTATATGATGACGTTTCTAAATTACCAGGCAGTGCAGCATTCTTACAGTATTCAAAAATATTGTCCATAATTTGATTCTATGAGCTCATATAAAAAGTCACAATAACCAAATAAATGGGCAGAAAGCCAAAGAATGTTTCCAAGTGAAGGAAGTATACACATCTTCATACTGCATAAAGAATATATATGCCCAGTTTTAACAAAGTTCATCTCAAGAATTATACAATTTGTCAAAGAAATTAGACCTATTTAAATTCACAGAGCAAAAAATAAAAGTGATATTCACAGAATATTTTCTGTCACATAACATTCCATGCTGAGGTTTTTAATCATAAATTTCACCAAGTATTGTTAGGTCTACTAGCATAATACTGAGAAAATGATGGAGTCTGATTCACCTTACTTACTTACTGACACTGTGCAACAGGAAATTTAAATGCTGACAACCCGCAACAGTAAATGAGCAAGGGATATTGTTGTTGCCCATGGAGGGACAATTGTATTTCTAACATGCATTTTTTTTTCTATTTTTTTGTTTTACACGGCGTTCCATCAAAATTCTTGGCTGCCACCTGGTGGAGACCAGTAGGGAATACCATAGCTCACGCAGGGTAGTAAGGAAGTGTTCTGGTTCAAAGTAACAAAAAAGTGTGTTTGTAGTTCTCTGCATACTAGTGCCAAGCTTCCAAGCAACTAGGGTAAGAAAATCTAGAGGACAGAGAAAAAAATGCTTGATTTCAACATCTCCCCCTACCTGAGTGCTCTTTATCCATGCCACCACCTGCAAGACAGGCAACACTTTTTTGTTTGTTTCTGCCAACAGAAACAAGCATGAGGGAATTCTGCAGGTACTCCAAGTCAGGCTATCAGAAATGGACAGCTTGTATCAGACAGCGTAGTCAATGAAAACTGAATCATACTGCTATCAGCCACCAAAGGAAAACATAATGTGAAATAAAGTGAGTTAAAACAGGCATATTTGTTCTCTCATTCTGTTCCTAGCCTCAGGAAATTAATGAATAATTTCATTCAGAGTTATTTTCATAGATGGCTTTCCTTCCAGGGGAATAGTCTATCTTACTTGTCTACTGCTGAAAAAAAGCTGGTTGTGGTTCACATGCCCACTGATTTATTTGTATAGATATAGCGACCAAGTAAGTGGACTGATAACAGTTTTTATTCAACCAAGGGCTGGACCAGAAAACAAATTAGATTACATAGCTTACCTTCAGGAAACAGGAGGTTTGGCAGGATTTAGCAGTGCAGCAGTATTTATGCATAAACAGGATGTGCTCTTCATCACTGAGGTACAAACACTTAACAGACGGGTACAGGAGAGTATGACTGACCAGCATTACATCCCATACCATCATCTCCTGCTCCCTTTAGTTATAGCTCTAGGTTATCAGTGAATGAGCTACAGTCCTGAGCTTATGTAACCTGAGCAGGTACAGCATTGCAGATATAGGAAACAAGGCTGGAGAAGGCTTGGGTCTCCCATATTAGGACTGAAACAGGGTATGGTCAAGGCTAGTACAAGGAACAGGACCTATTGATAGAGTGCAAAGGCCTTGCAAGCAGATTAGTAATTTTTTTTAGTACAGTCTGTGGTCTCTCGTCACATGAACAATTTACATATGAACTGTGTGCTGTACAGATTCAAAGAACATGAAATGGTTATTATAGTGAAGGACTGGACCTGTTACCTTAAAGGACCATTACAGGCAAATTATGAAAAAACTTTTTTTTGTCTTGCCATGAATTACTGCACCTCCCAAAGCTGCCTGCAGCAAAATAAGCATTCATTCCTAATTGTATTTTTTTTTACCTTTGTCTGCCCTCATGGGGGTAGACATTCTGATTCCTTTGGAAAGCTAAATCTCTCCCATAATGCACTATGAGACCACAGATTGTAAGATAAGTAGCCCTACCATTTGTTGTCAGACTACACTTCCATTCACTCAGAGTGCAACACCTGAAAAAAAAAAACTGCCAAGTTTGAGACAGATTCAATTTTATTTCTTTTCTGATGAAGTTCCCAGTGTCTAAGGGATGAAAGCACTTAGCATTTAACATTTTTTAATAAAAGTGAAAGGTTGGTGAATAGAGTCTTCAGGGCATTTCATTTGTCTCAGGTTTATGTTTTTACCTGGTTCTGTTTTAGTTCCTCATTTCCTTAAGTAAAAAATGCAGAAAATATTTCATCATAGAACAGTGAACAGATAAGAGAACATTAAACCAGTGTTGCTCATATTACCATGGTTATACAACTCCTGCATTATACCAAAATGTTATTATTTCAAAATGGCAGAATGGTAATCTCAGATGTGTAGTTCAGGTGACAGGAGGTTTATAGCTGTGGTCATTGACAATACAATTAGAGCAGCAGCTTTAGCCTGGGAAGGAAAGAAAGGAACTTCATGTGCTTATTTTTATTACTATTTTTTTATATAATTTTATTTTGTACAGTTGCAAGGGTATGCAGTGGTAATAGCAATGAGAGGGTACCTTTGTAGAATGTGGTCTGAGTTAACTTTAAATGAATTATGGATTATACAATGGTATGGGCTACAAAAGTAAAAACAATCAATCAGTGGTATTAAAACAGAGCATTCTCCATAAAGCTAATAATTGAATAACCCAAATGCACCAGTCCAGCAGATGCAGAGTACAATAATGCTTACCTCTTAGCAAGGAAAGGTAAACAAACATTTGCCATCTTGTTCTCCATGTTAAGCAGCAAAATAAATAAATAAAATATAATACATACCTGTGATACCAATGTAAATACCACCAGAAATGTGTATTGATTGTCAGCATCCATTTACAGTACATGTTCAACTTATCTGTAGGGAGACCTGAATGACTGAGCCTGTTTAACTGAACTGATAATAATCATCAACACTATTTTCTAACTTACCTTGGTTTTGTAATCTTTGACTTAGTTATATTAGTTGACTGGGAAGAGGGGAGCTTGCCTCAAATAAAAAAAAAATCTGAATATAAAGGCTGTATTAGTTCGGTCTTATAAAGATAAAATACAGAAGTACTAAAATATTTTTCTTCTTTCCTTTCTATAAAATGCAAAATGAAAATGTTGACAAGAATAAAAATGTTGCCATAGCCCTTTGTAAGTAAAAGCATAGTATATATTGCCTCTTAATGCTGGTATTTGCATGGTTGAACACTGTCATCACCCAACTACATAAAATACAGCATCTGGAGGCTGTATAAATTCTATTCCACAATGTATGGAAACCACTGCAATAAATACAATATGATGCTTCCTCGTGATTATTTTTTTTATTTGAATTATATAAAATAATTTCTCATTGATTGTCACAAGATGTTTGCCTTTGGACAATTAAATGTGATATTAATTTATCAACATATTTTACAGCATTAAAGCTAGTAAAATACAACAGTAGATGATATATTAATTCTACTGCACAGATCTTCTTGGGAAAAGGGTGATCGTAGGGAGGCAACATACAGCATTAAGGTCTTATTTTTTAATACCTTTTATTCTCTTGATACCTGACAAATATAATGGCCAAATACAGACAAGAAAAATGTTTCCTTTGTTTAACATGCTTACAAATATACTTTGGTGTAGTGTTTGCATGTGGATGCCACAATGCTTTACAGCACCATAGCATTTGGAAGTTGTATTAACTTCACTGTGCAAATGAGCATGTGACTTAGATGATCATGGGGAAGCAACGAACAGTAATATGGTCCAGAGTCTTTGACAAGCATTATCCTCTGATACCAGATAGTGAGAGGTAGTAGCCAAATGTAGGTAAAAGAAATACTTCACTTAATTTTTGGTTGAGTGCAGCTATCATAGGTTCATAGGTTCATACTAGGCTATCTGCCCTAGTATACAGGATTCCCTTGTGAATATTAAGCTGTATTAATTCTACCATGCTAATGCTCTTGTGAAAAAACTTGATCATGCAGAATTATAATCTTGATTCTTTGACAAGCAGCACTCCCTTATACTTAGCAGAGAGGGCAATTGCCAAGTGTAGGCCAGAGGAATATTTAACTTTATTTACAAGACTGGGAATATAATTTGTTATCATGTTTGCACTAGATGTAGGAGTTCAAATGTTATTGCTTTTCAGTTAATTTTACTAAACAATGAAAATATTTTACTGTAGGAAAAAAAGATGATCAAGGGGAAATGACTACACATCTATGGTTATGAGGCTTTCACAAGTGCTGCCTTCTAATACCTCATATAGGTAAAATAAATAGTGCATTTTTTTAAATGATTACAAATGTGAGGAAATAGGTCAATGCTTAATTTTGAGAGCTCTCAGGAAAGACTTATCTGTGAGTATTTTAATTTCCCTACCCTAACTATCCTGTCCTTATTGTGTACTTAATCCTAGTTGCTCTTGAGATACCTACTCTCCACCTAACATAATTTGACTATAGAAACCCCTCCCATCATCTGCCCACACTAGTGAGCATTACAAGATCTTACTGAGAGAAAATTAGGGGGTAGATAGGCAAAAAACAAAAAGAACACAGACAGATGGGGGTCAGAGGAGTACAGGGAAGTGGGATGGCACAAGATATGGTGAGGAAAGTGGGAGATGCAGCCGTGAATAGGAGGTCAAGGAGAAGGAGGCTAGATAGAATAAGAAATGCAATGATCTGGCTCTGAAACAAGGGTGACTTGCACTGTGGCTGGGGAGGCTAACTCTATGATGAAAGGAAACTGTGTAGGAAGATGACAGAGATGCACTCAATGATGCAGGAAGTTAAGGAGGACATTGGATGTATGAAAGACATGGGTGAATGACAAAATGTGATGGGAAATGGAGTTGTCTTGGTACATGTTGTTTAGGAATGACAGAAAAGGAAGAAATAAGGTGGAATAACAACTTTCATAAAAACGGTATGTCAAAGAAGAGGAAAGCCACCATACTATAACTGAAGCAATGGTCCAGCTAGGGTTAAAAGATAACTGTCCTGGCAGTTAAGGTAGAAGAAGAGGGAGATCTGGTGAACTGATGTGGTGCATTGTTCACTGGACACAACAAAACAGAAAGATAAGAGACAAGAGAAGATAACTACAGGGGAGGGGGTATTATGATGGGGAACTGACCATAATGGAAACAATGGGATATTCTAAGTTCCAGAACATAAAAAGAGCAGGTTATGACTCAAGTCTTGGACAATGATGGGTTTAGCCAACTGGTGCAAGACTTTATACAAAGGATGAAATTCTGGATGTAGTTCTATCCAGGGCAGAGGGTTACAGTACCATTAGCCAGTGGTGATTTTACCACCGTGTGGTTTAGGGTAGGAAGGGAAGGAGAGAAAGACAAAGCTTGTGATGTGGGATTTTAGAAGAGTAGGTTATGCTATGCCAGGTGAATACAAATGTGTCATGAGAACAGGAGTAACTTGAGAATATAAACAAGGTATGGGAATGGGTCAGAGATGGAGTGTGATGTGAATATGCAGGAAAGTGAGACCAGAAATTAGGGAAAAAGATAAGGGCTGCAAGAGGCAAAAAGGAAGGGAGAAGTAGAAGATGCACAGTACACATAGGCAAGGAAAAAGCAACAAAACTGTAAGGGTGTCAAACACTAAAGAAGAGAAGGAGTCAGCAGAAGCTGTCAAGAAGAGAAGTAAGGTCTTTTGTTTAAGTACACAGAAAAAGAAGGAAGTGGGGGATTGAACTGGTCAGGCTGAGCAAAGATGGGAAGAAGCTCACAGAAGACTGGGAAAACAGTGGTAGTGAATGAATACAAAAGGGGACAGCACTTGCAAGACATCAGGAATAATAAGAAGGAGAAGTTGTGGACAATAATAGACTTGAAGGAATTTATTTGGGAGGCGAGAGGGCAAGAGTTAAGTGGGATAAGCTGATCCACCCACAGAACAAGGTGGTTTAGGATTACCTGACTTGATATTTAATGCAGTTAAGGCTCATATAAATAACACAAGCAGAACGTTATAAATTAAAGTGGAAACGGATGAGGAAGAAAAAGGAAGGAATTTGAGAAATAAGGTGAGAGTAGAATTTTGGATGCAGATCCATAAGGTGAATAACAATAACAATACATAATATTATATTCATAAATGAGCAGAAAGTATTCTAAGAACTAAACCAATATGAAAACTCAGAAAGGAAATTTTGCCTATAGGGATGACTGCAAGTAAGTGTACAGAAAATGGACAATAAGGGGCTGGAATTTCCTGGAGAAAATTAGCAAAGGAACCAAGTTACTGGGAGAAAAACTAGATAGGGAAAGGTAACAGAAAGGGGTGAGGCCAAACAGAAGTTTTGACAGCAGGTTAGATATTGCCTTCCCTAGCAAGAATTAATATCAGAGTATAGGCAAAGAAAAAGGGTGAGGGGAATGCTAAGTGAAAGACCAGCTCTGGTAGTGTTTTTAGTTGAGTGTAGAACAAAAACTACTGCAAACAAAATGGGATAGTTAATGTGGCATATAAACGATTGCATTGTCAATCAATCAAAGGAAGTTAGAAATGATTGGGACAAGAGACTGGAAAGACAATTTACAAAGGAATGATGGCAGGACATTTGTCATGCTCCAAAAGTATGCATCAAAGCCCAGAATGTTTAGAATTTCTGCTTAGAGGTCTTTGCATAGGCATTTTATATCCCAAGCAGAGAGTTTTTCCTCAGGTAGACAGCAAATACTGGATGTGTGGTGGGAAAAGACAGAAAAGTAATTAGGAACATATTTTCTGGGAGTGTAAAGAGTTGGCAGATTTTAAAAACACACTTCAGTTTATTTTTTCAGAAATGTTAGAGGACCAGATGGTTGTAACAAATATATATATATATTTTTGTTGTTAAGGAAATTATTGTTTTGAGCTGGGACACAGGATATGAATTGCCCAGACAAAGTAAAGCATTACTAAATTGAATACTATTGGCTGATGCAAAGCAATAAACAAAATATAAACCAACAGTAACCAAACTGAAGTACCAAATATTGTAATTAATATGTAAAGAGATGGCACCTGCTCTAGTGGAATGGGCATTAGGTGTTGAACTCACAGGCTTTCATATAGATGCAATCATTTAGAAGTTGCTAGTGTAAATATGTTCAGTCCAAGCTTCAACTTAGAGAATTATACAAATAGCTGGCTATGTTTGCAGATAGTCTGTCCTCAACATAAAACCTGTATCTTCAGTGCATGTTCATATAATGGACCTGATAGCCTTCCCAATTAGAATACTCCAGGAGAAAGACAAGCAAACAATGAATTGATTAAGTTGTGTTCTTGTGGCCAATTTAGGTATGAAAGAAGGATTAGTTCTTAGAGTGATATTTCTCTTGTAAAAGATCACATATGGTCAATTTAACAGAGAACATAAAGCTCACAATATTTGCAATGTCAGTGCAATTAGTAACATGTTGTATAATAACTGTTTCAACTCAACTAAAGTTGCTAGCTTGAAAGGAGGTAAAGTAAGTTTTTCCAGCATAAGGTAAAAATCCCAAGGATTCACTAGACCAAATACAGAAATCATAGAAGAAAGGCACCTATCAGAATCAGAAAGGGTACACATTCTCTGAGTGAGGTCAAGGAAGAATATAAACACGTGAAAATTAGAAAAAGCTACAAAATGAAATTTTGATACAAAAGCTCAGCTCAAATGAAGTCTAATACAAAAGGAACTGTAGCTGAAAAAATAGTCCTTTACCTGTTGCTGTTGAGAGAATGGTTCCTTTTATATTTGTTTGCCTTTCAAGTATATGGATTTTCTGAAACTTTAAATGATTTGGTGTACTTCTGTAGAAATGGATGGAATATTGGCAATTTGTGAAACTGTACAAACTAAGCTATGCCATCTGAGGTAGTGAATGTCCCGGAGATGTCTGCCTGAGGTGATCAATAGTGCTTTGTTGGGATGAAGATCAACCCATTGTGGTCTATAGGGATAAACGCCTGACTGCTCCACAGATGGCCAATGTTTGGCTGCTGGAGGGAACAGGCAGGGAAGAATGGGAGTAAGCAGCTGAAGCTGGATTTCTCATCCATGGGGAGAGGGAGGGAGGTGACCTAGGTGTGCTGCAAAGTGCCTAGCAAGTTCTGCAAGCGATATACCTCTTGTTTGGAAGGTTGCACATTCATGGAAGTATGCATGCAGCTCCTAAAGGCAGCCATAGCAGAGACGACACTATGCCAGTGTCCTCAATCTTCTTGTTGACCCCAAATGTGGGTTGTGTTGAGCATGGGGAGGCTAGAGTAGGTCTGATATACCTGTTGAGTGAGAAGAGAAGCTGGTAGCAGCTGATGATCAGCTGCAGGAAGGTACAAAACATGTGCTTTGCTTGAACATAATGACAAAGGCTTCAATAAAAGGTAAGATTAAAGTAGGGGGAGCCACATTTGCCAAGGCCAATAAAGGGTTATGAGGATGACTTTTAATTTGTGAAGTCTGGCTTAAACATGAACACCATAAGCAAGGAAAATGGGGATGAGTATAAAAGAGTCCAGGAAGTCATTTGTAGATGAAGGCATCTACGGCATGCCCTTCGATAGGTAGAATCAGGTAAAACAGTTGATGCATTTGGGACTGGCTAGAATTGTGAACAGGTTACAAACAATGACATTTGCTTTATCAGTAGAATAACCTGTGAGTCACTGTGTGGCTGAGGAACTGTTCGTAGAGCATTGATAAACAGTGTCTTAGCCTGCCCACCAAAGAAATAGTCTTCCTTGGAATACGACTGACCATCAGAAAGTAGCTGGACCAGATGACTTAATACCTTCCTCTCTCAGCCTCTTGACAGAGGCTGTCCACTTGTTGATGTAACAAACTACTGCCATGTTCTCCAACTGGATGGTAATTACCCCCCTAAGGAAGACAGTCTTGAAGTGTTGACAGTGTTAACAAGACTGCCCTCATCTTGAACTTGACAGAAAAATAGACACCTTGAAGTGTTTGCCCACTGTAGTATCTCCCTACCCGAGGGCAGATGTGTCTGTAGTGGCTGAGGCTTTTAGTGCTTGCAAATGGATGAGCTTCCACAAGTGAGATTATAAAGGATGAGGTACTGGATCTGAACTCATGGACCACTAAACCCCTAACTTCATCTGAGATCTGGCATGCAGTACTGTAGAGATAGTGCCAGTCTTCAATCCCAAGGTGTTGAACCACAGCTGGGCTTAAGCAACATTAGAAATGATGATCTTGGGAACATGGGTCTGCAGGGAAGGTATCCATTCCTGAGTCAGACATATCCAGCAATGTATGATATCCAACTGGCAGACAATGAGTATCAGCAGTTGGGATTGAGACAACTTAAATTTCAGAAGATTTACCATAATTCCCCAGAGAATGGAACATTCTGAGCAGGGACTCCCTGGAAGTGCTCATGGCCTGATATAATGGAGTAGTTTGGAGCCAGTTTTCCAGGTATGAGAAGAGCTTGACTTTCTACAGCTTCTGGCAGGCAGGCAGGGACATGGGCATACTTTTGGTGAACATCCTGGGTGCTGAACTGGGGAGGAGCAGTAACATCTGGATCTAATAATAGCTGGCACAAGTCTGGACAAAAAAAAGTCCTGAACTTATTAGCAATTTTGATGTGCAAGTAGGAATCCTTAAAGTCCAAAGAATATATCCAGCCTCCTTCTGAAAAACAGGGAAGAACCAACTGCACTGTGATGTTCAAAAGATTTGATGAGGAGTGAAAGGTACTTAAGCCACTTAAGTCCAGAACTGGTCGAAGGTGTTTCATCTTTCTGGGCATCAAAATTAACATGAAATATCCCAACACTTCGTGTAGTACCTTTTAGAAGGTTCTTTTGTTCCTCTATATGCCTTTAACCACTGCATCTGCAGCTCATCAGGCCTCTCCCTATCACCCAGGTCCATTTGTTACTCCTTCTTGGACTTCCAACAAACAGGGAATATTAATTATGGGCCCTAATCTCTTATCTGACAGGAACAACAAGCCTGCATCATTGTGCGAGATACTATGCCATCTCAGTATGACTGCATACTCCAGTGTACTCATAATGAGGAACACCATGTTTGTGGCTTAGCAGCCAGACTCCTGTTCCTGGACCATTCTATGGGTCATCACTTCCACAGAGGTTGTGGCATTGGACGATCCTGGTCCACCCATTCCCCTGATCATACCCATACATTCTACACAAGCCCTAGTACATCCCTGAACCTCTAACTGAACTTGGGTCACCTAAGCTGTGGCCAGGGCATTAATAAAACTGGTGTTTTGGAAGGCTCTTTTTTTAATAAGAGGTTGAATCCCTTCTGCCTTGCAGCATTTTTTGATGGTGTGTGGTATCAAGTACAGGAAGAGGGATGGTGGGACTGGATGGGCTTTGATGAGAATTCTATAATCCCTGGATATTACTGTCTGGATCCACTTTTATTGGAAATGTAAGTCCAACTTGACTGATGAAGAAATTAGAAGTTATGTACCTACCATAACGTTCCATGTTAGTTGTCTTCTCTCGCCTTCTTTCTTGCTGGATGGGTTCGGAGCCGATCCTTGGCTCCGACTCGGCACTTGCTTTAGCTTGAGAACTCCTTTTACCAGCTCGAGGCAACCCTATATCCCATGATGCAAGGCGGAACTACCTCAGATCTCGTTTGGCAGCTAACCTACCCTGCTAAGGACTAACCTAACATAATTAGGAAAACAAGTTCATAAAAAGAGTCCTCATATGAAGGCTCAGGAGGAAACAACCTGATAGGAACTCTTCAAGATCTGTCCAGGCCAGGGGGTAGGAGGGAGGGGCCTTAAGAAAGAAGGCGAGAAGACAACTAACATGGAACGTTATGGTAGGTACATAACTTCTAAATGTTAAGTTGTCAATCTCGCCTTCATTCTTGCTGGATGGGACCGTCCTAGCACCTGTATCCCGGGTGGCTCAATGGAACAGACTCTTGAGAACTGTGGAACCAAAACTGGCCCTATCTCTGGAGGCCAAGTCCAACTTGTAATGAGAGACAAAGGTATGAGGCGTGGCCCAAGTAGCTGCTGCACAAATAGTATCAATGGGTAGTCTATCCTGAAAGGCTGCAGAAGTGGATAGACTCCTGGTTGAGTGTGCTTTTGGTTTAGAAGATAGCTGCTTGCCTCTGAGAGAGTACACAAAGGAAATGGTGGAAGTCAACCATCTGGATAAGGTCACTTTAGAAACTGGAAGACCTATCCTGTTTTCTGCATAGGAGACAAATAATTGGTCCGATTTTCTGAATTTAGTTCTATGCAAATAGTACCTGAGCTGACGATGGACATCCAAAAAATAAAGCTTCTGTTCAGCTCTGTCGGAATAGTTTGGGAAGAAGACTGGTAGATCTATAGATTGGTTAATATTGGTTTGAGACACAACTTTGGGGAGAAAGGAAGGGTTCGTTCTTAATGATACCCTGTCCTTATGAAAAACCAAGTAAGGGGAACGAATGCAGAGAGCTTGAATCTCGGAAACCCTTCTTGCTGAAGTGACAGCCAGTAAGAATATAGTTTTCCAGGTCAATAACTTCAAAGAACATGAAGCAGACAGTTCGAAGGGAGGTAGTATCAAGGATGCCAACATTAAGTTTAGATCCCATTGCGGAGGAGGATGCTTTATAGGCGGCTTTAGGAGAAAAACTCCTCTCAGAAAGGCCTTGCATAATCTATGAGACATAATGTTATTGTCATGCAAGCCAACATGATACTTGGAAATAGCAGCCAGTTGTACTTTAACTGTAGATGACGAGGATCCTGAATGAAAAACCTCCACCAGGAAATCTAAAACAGAATGTACAGGAGCAGTAAAGGGATCAATATTCCTGGAATTTGCCCAAATAGAAAAACGTCGCCACTTGCTAGCATAAACAGTCCTAGTGGACGACTTCAAGGAAGACACTAAGATGTCTCTGACGGAGTCAGAGATCATCGGAAGCCTGGCTAGGGAAGGAAGTGGAGCAACTAAGCAGTGAGGTTGAGAGAATGAATGGCCTGGTGCTGCTGACCCGACTGGTGGATCAAGAGATCCGGAACTGGGTCCAGATGCCAGGGCTGTACCAGAAGGTGATGATGCATTTGTCGAGGCCAATAAGGGGCAATGAGAATCAACTTGGCTCTCAAAACGGTGGCTTTCTGAATGACTTGTGGAATCAAGGGAAAAGGAGGAAAAGCGTACAGAAGTCCCCGGGGCCAATCCTGGGTTAGAGAGTCTCTCAGGGGTTGGCCTGGAAGGGGAAAGAGGGTGAAATAATCTGGGCACTTGTTGTTTTGAGGAGTAGCAAAAAGATCGCAACAAGGAGTGCCCCACTGCAGAAAAATCTGATCCACTACAGACTGATTGAGAGACCACTCGTGAGGCATCAGAATGGATCTGCTCAGCCTGTCCGCCAAGAGGTTGGACCTGCCGGGGATGTGCGTTGCTATCAGAAACCAATGAGAGGAGATTGCCCATTGCCAAAGTCTGAGAGCTTCTCGACACAACGGATAGGACCTGGTCCCGCCCTGCTTGTTGATGTACCAGACCACGGACATGTTGTCCGTTTGTACTGCAATAGTCCCCGTGGGAAGAAAGTCATTGAGGGCCTGCAACGTTAAAAGCACCGCTCTCATCTCCAGGACATTTATGTGCAGATGGTATTCTATGGGTTGCCACGTCACGTGGACCATCCTGCCCTGATAATGCCCCCCCACCCGATCAGAGAGGCATCCGTAGTGACTGTGGCAACTGGAGGAGGGGAAACAAAGGGTCGGCCCTGATGAAGAAGAGGGGAAGATATCCACCAATTCAGATGAGTTCTGCACGACTGTGTGATTAAGATTTCGTGCCTCATCGGGAGACTGTGGTACGACCACTGCGTGAATAGCATCCACTGCAGAAGACGCATGTGGAAGCGAGCCAGTGGTAGTAGAACAATGGCCACAGCCATAAGACCTAGAACCTTCAGTATAAATCTGGCTTTGACCTTGTTGCTCTGCAATAAAATCCGAACTAATTTTTGGATGTCCAGAATTCTTTGATCTGTTAGTCTGGCTAACATTTTGACGGTGTTTAATTCTGCGCCTATAAAGGTGATAGATTGGCAAGGCAGCAGAGAAGATTTTTCGAAATTTACTGAAATTCCCAAACTCCTGCAAAGCTGTAGAGTGTAGTCTCTGGTCTGAAGAAGCTGACACCTGGTGGTGGCGGAGAGGAGCCAGTCGTCCAAATAAGGAAACACCTGGAATCCTTGACGTCTCAGATGAGCTGTGACCACTGCCATGCATTTGGTAAACACTCTGGGGGCTGAAGTGAGGCCAAAGGGCAGGGCTCTGAATTGGTAATGACTGGTCCCTAGCCGAAGCGGAGAAACCTTCTGGAGCACCTGTGAATCTTTATGTGATAGTACGCGTCCTGAAGGTCTATAGAGCACATCCAGTTGTCCTTGCCCAGAAAGGGCAGAATGGACTGAAGCGTGACCATCCGGAATCTTGCCTTCTTGACAAATCTGTTTAGACTGCTCAGGTCTAATATTGGTCTCAATCTCCGTCCTTTTGGGGACCAAAAAGAATCTCAGTAGATGCCGGATCCTACCTGGTCTGCGGCACAGTCTGGACGGCTCTTTTTTCTAGGAGCTTTGAAACCTCCTGTTCTGCCAAATCCCTTTGACCGGGTGAGATGTCTGGAAGGGATTGCTGAGGTACGGGATACCTTTCGAAGGGGATTTTGTAACCCTCGGATATGATCGACTGTACCCACATCTCTTGTGATAGGGATTGCCAGGCTACTGGGTACAGCGAAATCCTTCCCCCGACTGCCTCCAAGGGTGGACAGTCGGGCAATACCTCAGGGATGCTGAAAGGGCTTCTCAGGAAGAGACTCCCTGTTGCCCTGGTTCTGAGGACCCCCCCTGCCTCTAGGGCGGCGTCTATTGTTGTTACCCCCTCTGCCTCTGGGGGTAAACTGACCACGTGTGTCCGGTGTAGCCCCTTGGGCTTTGCGGAACCACATCTTCCCCCCCCTTCTGACCCTTGGGATATGGTCTAGAAGGAGTGGAAAAATGGACTCCAATGGCAGAAAGAGTTTTACCGTCTTGCTCACACCTGGTCAAGGTATCCTTCACCTGAGGTCCAAACAAAGCCGAACCATCAAAGGGGGTATTAGTGAAGGACGCCTTAAAGGGGTCCGCAAAATTACAAAGCCGCATCCAGGCTTGGCGTCTAAGAGCAACTCCTGTGCCTGCGGCCCTGCTCACTCCATCGGCCGCATAGGATATAAGCCGCATGGAGGAGTTGGATAGGGAATTCAGGATTGCTAGCTGTGAGGCAATCTTTTCTTGAGCCCCAGCAGCAGAAGGATCCTGGACCACTTCACCCAGTTCCTTGAGAATATCTCTTTGAAGCCTGGTGAAGTGACAAAGGCAGTTCAGCGAACGCATAGCAAAGGTCGCTGAAGAAAACATCCACTTTCCATACCTGTCCATGGTCCTAGAATCCTTGTTAGGAGGATGGACAGGTACTGAAAGATCCGCCAGTTCCTTCTTAGTGGCCGCCTCCACCACCATAGCATCCACAGAGACGCCCTTGGAAAGAAACTGTTTGTCCGTAGGGGCCGTGATAAATTTGGATGGTCTCCTGGGGACAGGTTCCATAGAATCTGGAGCCGCCCACGCCTTCCGAGCCACTACCTGCATAAGTGGGTCGAAAGGCGGAGACACCCAGGAGGTGGAGGGTCGGGATCCAAAAGCCTCCAGGTATACCGACTCATCCTCGGAGGGATCAATGGATGGCCAATTCCCCCTCTGTTTGAGGAGCTCAAGGATGTCTGAAAAGGAGACATCCTCAGCGGGCGATCGTGGGGAACCCTCCGACTCATCTAAGTCGGTATCTGATGTAGTAGACTCGGGGTAGTCTGTGTGTTTCTTCTTATATGTTCTCTACCGAGGTGGTTCACTTGCTTGATCAGGAGAAACTTTTGAAGAGGAGGAAATTCCCAATGGGGAAACCTGGGGCGATGGATCCCTGGGCCTGAGAGCAAGAGGCTGGCAAGAGGCGTCTACAGGCACTGAAGAGGGAGGAGCTAGAGGGATGGACCATTGACCTGGCTCAGAGGCCAGGACACTCCTCATCACCTCAAAGGCTCCCTCCCCGGGAGGCCGGAATATCCCCGATCCGAGGATACAGGAATTCCCGGCTCCACTGAGAGGGAAGGCTCCGAGGCCGATGTCGGTGCCGAGCTTACTGAAGCCGAAGCCCCGAGAGGGAGAGCGGGGTCGGACAAGGGTCTGATGCCACTAGCCCCCTCGGAGCCGACAAGGGAAACCCGACGACCGGATCCCTCCAAGGAAGGCCTCAAGGAGGAGATCGGAGCCGAGGACGACGGAGCCGAAGGATGTATCGGCTCTGGCGCTGAAACAGTCGCTGTCCCGAGAAGCTCCGGCTCCGAACTCTGGTGTGGAGTCAGAGGAGGAAGTTCAAGGGGTGAGACAATAGCCGAAGTCTGTTGAGATGGGCTATGGAGCATTTGGGCCAGTGCCTGCGACTTCAACAGCCTGCTTACCACCCTCTCTAAGTCGTGGTCAGACAGCCTGGAAGATCTCGAAGATTGGCTCCGATGGCTCCGCTCCGACAAAAGAGGAGACCCCGGGCAGTGGATACTCTGCAAGAAGGGACCGAGATCTCTTCGGGACGAAGTCATCGGAGCCGAAGTCCCTGAATTCCAGATGGAGCCGAAGGTTTCGGCTCCGATGCTGGATAAGGTGTCGGCTCCAGCCGGAGCCGACAAGGCCAATAGACCGGTGTCGGAACCAGTCGGTGCCGAACCCACTACTTTGAAGCAGATAGATTGGTTCCAGCCGGAGCGATCTCGGCTCGGATGGAGCCGGAGCCACCGGAGGAGGCTTGGATACTGAAGCCTGAGCCTTTGGTGGCTTAGAAGGTTTCCCAGACCCTGTTTTAGAGGGAGAACCTTCTGGCTTAAGTAAGCCACGGAGGATTAGCTTATTCCTCCGTTCCTGCAGGACTCTCTGGCTAAAAGAGTGACACAAAGCACAGGAGTCCTGCAGGTGCAAAGGCCCCAGGCAGTAAACACAAGAAGTGTGACCGTCTGTCAGAGACATTTTCTGACAGCACGAGTCACACTTCTTGAAGCCTGAGACCTTGCCTTCCTTTGACATAATCCTAGGAGGAAGTCACACACAAACCCCAACAAACACACACAATTAATCCCCTAACGAACAACACACAGGTAGGGATTAACCAATGGGGTTTAGGCCTAACTAAACTTTTATACTAAAGGAAATAAAAAGTTTTGAATTATAAGGGAATAGGGTGGGCTGTAACACACTACAGACTATAAAAATGGAAACAAGGGGGAAATAAAACCCTAACTAAGCTTTTTCTCTTTTGACAAGAAAATTACTTACCTCAGCTGGCAAAGGAGACCTCTTTCGCTAAGCGGCAAACGAGATCTGAGGTAGTTCCACCTTGCATCATGGGATATAGGGTTGCCTCGAGCTGGTAAAAGGAGTTCTCAAGCTAAAGCAAGTGCCGAGTCAGAGCCGAGGATCGGCTCCGAACCCATCCAGCAAGAATGAAGGCGAGATTGACAACTTAACATCATAAGTCTCTCAACTGTCTCCAGAGGAAAGAAACTTGGCAAGACCTCAGGACTGTTGCTGTCTACCCATAGAAAGCCCACAACCTTCTGAAGAGTGCCAAATGTCCTTTTTCCTGGGCCTGTAACTTTGCTGGAAGTTGAGCTTCATCCTAGCTGTTTCCTGCTGAGACTTGGGCTGTATGCCACAATAAAGCCACGTATGGCATGGGCTCTTCTACATCTTAGAGAATGTACCCTGGGAGGCTACAACTTAATACTCACAGCTGGGACAGTTTCACCCAATTTCCTTTCCATCTTGATCTTTTTTGGCTGCTGTTCTCTGCATGCATGCTGTTGGGTGTGTATCCCTCCCTATAACCATGTAGTCTGCTTTTCCGCAGACTCCAAACTAGAACCATAATGGTGCATTGGGATTTGCTCCTGTTGTGGAACCATCAACCACCTCTTCCCTTGCAGGGGTAGCACAGTTCATAGATGTCTACTAGGTTAATGACCACTGGGGCCTTTTTAAGCCTAGCCATGCATCCGAATCTCTGACAAGTTCTAGTACCCTTGAAAAGTTTAAGCAGGGGATTGGGAGATGAAACATTTAAAAGTAGGGGCATGGGAGATGATGAACCATTTACAGGCTGCCTGTGTCCATTAGAGATACAGGTGCAAAACCAAGAATGAATTTCCTGTTTCTCACCCAACTGTCCAAATTGCACTTGAATCAGGTTAAGGAGGAATTCTGCTTCACATGGATGGGGAGCCTGTTCCAGAGAAGGGGTAGTCTCTGGAATATATATCTCTCCAGCAGGTCCTATATATATATATGGGTAGTTATGGTGTTGTGTGTTTTGTGGATATGCAGGAGGTCCATCAGGGTGAGGTCTGACAATGCCTTGTTAGCAGACCTCTCAACTTCTTAGCAGAAGAAATCTGGATAAAAACAAAAATTATGTTGCGACAAAGGCCCAAAAATAGGGACAAATTTTAAATAAACTTAGAAAATTACTAGAATAAAAGGTGTTGTGTTAGCATGCATTTTCTGAAGGATATGAAATCGGAAACTCAAATATCTGTCTAAATTTAGTGACTTCAATCCTCAATAATTTGCAAGAAAACCGCACATTTTTCATGAGGAAAATACCAAAAATATGAGGCAAAAATATGAACAGTTGAGAAGTATGCTCACTGGGGGTTAGCATAATAGTTAAGGTGTTTGCCTCACAAACATAAGATATAGGATTTGATTCTCAGCTTTGTGGAAAATTGGCTAGGCTTAAAATGACCCACAAGAGCAGCTAGCCTGATACTTACCTATGACTGAGTATGCCAGGTGTAGATCTCCCCTCAACAGCCTGTAGGACACAATACAAGGATAGGACATGTTACTTACACCTTGTATTCTTTCAGTGAGGAACCTCTGTGGACTTTACAATTGTTGGATCTGCCTGGTTAGGTACATAAGAAAGGAAGCATTGCACTCGATGACAGGCCTGATGATTGCAGAATGCTGAACAGCCACTGTTTTTTTTTTTTATTTTAACTACCTCCACCAGTGTGCCGACACATCCTGTATGACTGGGTAGGCAATGGGTTGCATACAATGTGCTTGCCCCACCTCAGACTCATATAACAGTCATGCCCCCTTGCTCTGTCCCACTCCCCCTAGCCTGGTATTCCCTCTGAAGCCAGAACTGCCATACATGCTTCAAATCACCCCCCACCTCAAGCATAGGCATACCTGGTTTGTCATGTCTACGTCATCAAGCTCCTGAGATGATTAAAGTTAGATCACCTGGTACACAGTCAGGGCTCCGACCTTCTATGCCATCAACACAGGTTAAGGTTCTCTTTTACTTCATTGCCAAATATGCATAAACCTGAAAAAGAGAAGTCCAAGAATACCATCTTAGTGACTTTGATGAAGTCATCAACTGAAGACATTTGTGCTAGCAAACTGCTGTGTCACATTTGGTGGCTACAGCAGTTCCATAAGTAGCATTATAAAGGAGATGCATCGTAACATTAGTCATATGAAAGACAGGCATAATTTAGGAGAAGGGGGTCTGAATAGCCCATCAGGCAACTCCTGCACTGTGTTCATTTTGTTTGCGGCATCTTTCTTGAAATCCATTTTGTACATTGCATAGTTAAGCACTAGCATAGCAAACATGGCATGCAAGTAAACATGCTTTATGAGTCTATCTACTACTCTGGACTCCTTGTCTGGACAGTGGGCCTCTTTAGTATGTAAGAATTTTTAAGAATCACTACAGATATCAACAAAATATCAGGAATGGGAGTCTCAAGCCAAGCAGTCCACTTTCTAGGAGTTTGGCAGATGCACTGGACTTTCTGCAGTACTATAGTCACTGTGTTGCGGGACTGCCCATGATATTTTGGTGGCATCTTGATGCCTCCCTGAAAAAGGCACTACCAAAGAGAATTGCTATGAGGATCCACAGGCCTTTTACAGCATCTTCTGTGGAGAGGGTATGGGTCAGTAGCCCATACTTTATTAATGCATCAACTCTATGTACTCCCTAACCTTGGAGTCTTTGGGACGAAAGCATAGAATTGATAACCTCTTCATCATTCAAGTCCTCCAAACAGGACTCTAGAGGGGAGTCAAGATGCTTCGATAGGCAGAAGGTGCTTCTGGACCTCACTCAAGGGATACTCGGAGGATAAGGAGTTCTGCTTGATGGAATACGTATCCAGGTTCATAGGTTCATACTAGGCTATCTGCCCTAGGGCATTTATAAGCCTAGCCAGAATGTGTTTGGCTTTCGCCACCCATTTTAAATTTATTTTGCTATGCCCTTTTTCGAGGTTAGTATACTGTGCCTCTGTCTAACAGTGACACAGAAGCGATACCCGGGGTAAACCTACGATCTCCCATCCACTCATCAAGATTCCTCTTGAAGAGAGTCAATGAGGGACTCTGCCTAACCTGGACTGGGATTTTATTCCAGAGAGAAGGGAGCCTCTGGGTTATGAATCTGTCCCTCCAGCATGTCCTATTTATTTCAGTGCTGAGGTTCCAGTCTCTCGAGCGCATAGCTTGATGTGAGTTGGATTTTCTGAGGTGCAGCATGTCCATTAATTCCGGGTTGGACATGGCTTTATACGTCAGGCACAGATCGCCTCTGAACAGGTGGTATGCCACTGAGTAGAGCTGGAGTTTCTTTAACCGGGCAGCATATGGCATCTATTTGAGCCCTTTGATCCTCTTGGTGAGGTACTTTTGGGGTCTTTCCAGTTGCTCCAGGTGTCTGGTAAGGTACATCCCAAAAGGGGCATTGTACTCAATTATGGGCCTGATGAGGGATGAGTAAAGAGGCACGATGACCTCCCCTGATCTAGATGTGAATCCCTTCATGATTAGGTGGGCTATATAAAATGTTTTTCTAACCACTTTGGCCACGTGGTTGTCAAATGAGAGATTGCTATCAACTTGGGTCCCCAGGTCCCTAATTACTTCTTCTGTACTTAATGGATTACCACCTATGTGGTAATTTGTGGGCACTTTGTTTTGCCAAAGGGATGACTATACACTTTTGGCATTTAGCTTGAGGCCATGGCTCTGGCACCAGTTGTCTGTTTCTATGAGGCCCTTTTGGAGGATGCTTGTGTCGGCTGGAGAGTCGATTATGGCGCCCAGTTTGCAGTCATCTGCTAACTTGGTCAGCCACAGCCCTTCCATGTTGGCCTGTACCTCTGAGAAATATATACCGAACAAGAGAGGTCCCAGGACTGAGCCTTGTGGGACACCACTTGTAACTGGTTTGGAGTCTGACATGGCTCCAGCAATTCTAACCATGTGGGTTCTGTCCTTGAGCCAGTTTGCAATCCATCTAGTGACATAGGGGTTTATATTTAAGCTGGTGAACTTATCTATAATGCCCGAGTGGGGTATTGTATCGAAGGCTTTTGCGAGGTCCAGGTAGGCTGTGTGGACCACCTTCCCCTCGTCAATGGCCTTGGTGACTGTTTCAAAGAAATCAACCAGGTTTAAGAGGCAGGATCTGCCCTTAACAAAGCCGAACTGGGTAGGATCCAGTGTCTGTAGGTCCCCAATATCTTTATTTATGAGGTCCATGATGATCCTTTCCATAGCTTTGCAGACCAAGCTAGTCAGGCTTATGGGGCGATAGTTTCCAGGATCCGTTGAGACACCACCTTTATGGAGAGGGACCACTGTTGCTGTACGCCACTCTTTGGGCACATATCCTGTAGTAAGGCTGAGATTGAACAGTAGTTTTATGTTTGGGTTTAGCTCTTCTTGGAGTTCATGTAGGATGCAGCCCAGGACACCGTCTGGTCCCATTAATGCTGTGTTTTTTGCTTTGGAGAGGGCGGCTCTTACCTGAGCATCTGAGTTGTCAGGGGGGCAGCACTCTGCTGGGATAGATATTTGCCCTTTTGGTGGGGGGGGGAGAAGTTTGCGCTGAACCTGTCAGCTAGGATGTTGGCAATGTCTGTGGGTTCGGTGTATTTTTTGTCATTTTGGACTAATTCTGAGCATATCTGGGAATTACCACCCAGGTTCCTAACATAACTAAAGAAAGCCTTGTGATTATCCTTAGTGTCCTGTGCAAATTTTCTCTCGAAGCTGGCCTTAGACAATTTTATGAGTGCCCGTAGTTTTTTTGCTAATACTGATCAGTGATGCCTTCCCTTTTTGGGATTTTGCTCTAGTAGCTTCCTCCTTCTATTGTATAGTTTGTTTATGGCTGGGGTCCACCAGACAGAACGTCTGCCTTTGGAGGACTGGGTCTTGGTTTTATTTGGGAACTCATGATCCATGCATTCCTGAAGGTGTTCATAGAATGCGTTTATAAAGGATTCTGCGGTCTGGGCCGTATTTTCCACAGGCCTGGGGCTTTGAAGGATTCCACCTCAGTTTTGAGGAGTTTGAAATTTGCTTTAGAGAAGTTTTTCACTGTGGTTTTCTGGGCAGGGGGTGAGGTCAGGATGTGAATATCCAGTGAGATTAGTTTATGGTCTGATCTTACCAGTGAGGGCTACACTTCTGGTCTGGAGCATAGAGTCCCCATGTTGGTGATGATCAGGTCCAGTATGTTTTCCCCTCTTGTGGGAGTGGTAACAAGTTGTTCCATAGCATTTGAGTTTATAAATTCTATGAACCTTTGGGCTAGGGTGTTGGAGCTAGAGTAATGCTCCCAGTCTATGTTTGGGTAGTTGAAGTCGCCAAATATAATGGTGTTTGGAGAGACCTTCATATTTTCCAGTGTTCTCAGGAAGGCCGAGTGGGGTTCCTGGGTTTAGGAGGGTGGTCTGTAGCAGGCTATAAACTGGAAGGCAGTTTTACCCACTGTTAGTTGCACATGGATAGTCTCTGATGCTTCGTGCTTTGCCACCAACCTGGAGGTGTGGGTATCTCTGATGAATATCGATACTCCCCCTCCTTTTGTGGTTTGGTCCAAGTTTTGGGGCCGAAAAGCATGGTATGAGGTATAACCTGGTAGTGCTGGGGTGCTCTCGGGAGCCTTGAACCAGGTTTCTGTTACTGCACAGATATCGATGTTCTCCATGCTAAGGAGAGTTTTGAGTGCATGCATCTTGAGGTTTAGACTTCTGGCGTTGAGTAGCATTACTCTTAGTTTCTTATCCCTTGTGATACCTATGGAGGTGGGTTTGTCTTTTGAGCCTTGCCTAAAAAAGGCACTATGGGGGTAGCAAGAGCCTTTGCCAAAATCCGAAAGCCCAGGGGTGACAGGTGCAAGCCGTCCCTAGTGAAGCATCGTGGCTTGTCGAGCATATCATCCCAAGCTGACAGGCATTGGATCCCCTTTGAATGACACCAGTACTTAAGTCAATTGTTGAAATTGATCATCTTATCTTCATATTGTGACATCATTGTTGGTGAGGGTAAGATGCTACTCAAGGTCAGGGTCATACTGGCCTGGGCTACATGCTCAGAGAGCTCCTCTATGTCTCTTTTCATGTAGTCCAGGGAGGTACGTCTCAGGTCATTCACACCAGCATGGACAATGACTGAGTCATATTTGTACTTGCCTTGGAGAGACCTGAGAGCTTGTGTTATGTGGCGGATCCTAGCGCCCAACAGGCTGCTCAACATGACCCTCTCGTTGTTCAGCCTGGTGAGTGGGACGTCAGTGTGCCTGACGATAGAGTCACCTATTACAAGTGTATCAGGTGTGTTGTTTAGTCTTAAGGGCTGTGACTGTTCGGCACACTGGCTTTGTGAGATATGTGTTGCACGTGTTTTGTTTTGGGGTAGCGGTTGCTTGGGTGTCTGCTATGGAGGTCTCTGCTGCTTAGGCAGATCTTTATTTAGAGCCTCCGAATATGTTTTTGTGTGATTATGTGTTTGGTTTGCTGTCATGGTAGGTCTATGTGAGACTGGAATTGTAGTGAGTGTGGTTTCCTTCTCCTCCTGACTGGTTATGTCAGTACTGAGTTGAGAGAGCTTAGCCTCCACTTTGGCTATATGGTTGCATCTCTCACATGTGTTGGAATTTGTTGGGAGGAGGAGAGGGTTGTCTGTGTACATGAGGCAGTTGTAACATTGCCTCAAGAGTCCCAGATTCACCAGCTGGACCGGAGAGGAGATTGACAACTGACCTTTGGACATGCTAGAATAATATTGGGAATTCCTTTATAATTGAAAACAAGGGCCAGTGGGGAGTGAGGGTGTAGTGCTTTTAATTTTTAGTGCTGACTTATATAATTGCTTTAGTGAGCAAGTGCCAGTAACTTAAGTGCAATGTGTTACAGGTAACTTAAATGCAAAAACGACAAACAGTAACTTTCTTTCAAGTGAAACAAGGAAATAAGTACAGTAAGCAATGCAGATATCACTAGTGATACACAGAAGCGTTGATAAGCCACGTATTAGGTGGAATTAGCGTTCCAGGGAAATAACAAGCAAACAAACAACAAGCATATAAACAAAGCTAGATTCAGCAGGCCTGGATCTAGTCTATGCTACAGCAAACAAGGTGTACCAATTTCAGTAAGATACAGTTCAAATATTCAGGCACTATAAACCTTTAACCAGAAATTCCCAGCTCAGAAGGGCAGAGTCCAGCCTCTTCTCCCAGAAGAGTGCTGACCACAAACCTTCTTAATGTAAAATAACTAGCCTGAAGCCCAAGTGCTTAAACCAGAACTAATACACTTTAAGAATAACAGACACTGGGCTCTCAATCAGCAGTTCCCAACTTAGAAGGATGAAAGCTACCTGTCCTGCCACCACAGTGCATGCCACAAACCTTTCTAATGTAAATCAACTGGTCTGAAGCCCAAGTGCTTAATACAAAAGACTTAGAATGATAGCTACACTTTTATCAAGTTACTACCAAGCAGTAATAAATACAATTGAATACTTTAGAGAATGCCTGGATTAGTGCTCAAGTTACACAAAGCTAGATCCAGCAGGCCTGAATCCAGTCTATGCCACAGCAAACAAGGTGCACCAACTTCGGTAAGAAGCAGTTCAGATATGCATGCACTATAAGCCTTTAACCAGAAATTCCCAGCTCAGAAGGGCAGAGTCCAGCCTCTCCTCCCACAAGAGTGCAGACCACGAACCCTCTTAATGTAAAATAACTGGCCTGAAAGCCCAAGTGCTTAAACCAGAATTAATACACTTTTAGAATAACAGACACTGATCCCTCAATCAGCAGTTCCCAACCTAGAAGGATGTAAGCTACCTGTTCTGCCACTACAGTGCAGACCACAAACCCTCTCAGTGCAAAACAACTGGTCCGAAGCCCAAGTGTTTAAACCAAAAGGCTTAGAATGAGTTACACCAAGCAGTAATAAATACAATTGAGTACTTTTAAGATGATGCAAAAGTAAAATAAAGTAGGTAGAAACACAAGTACAGTAAAAGCAGATGGATTTTTTTTTCTGAACAAGTGCTGAGAGCAAAGAAACAGATTTGAGTGCTGAAACTAGAAAACTGGCTAGTTATAAGAAAAAAAAACTAAGCTAGAAGGCTTCCCTCCAACACAGAAGGGCTTGGGGGCTCAGAAGCCTACAAATAGTGTATACCACTTAACAGGAAACAAGCTTAAAATTTTTTTTTCTGTTTCCCAGATGCTCTCTTTGTACACAGTAGGAGTGCCTGAAATCAGAATATGATCTCACTGCACTCAGTTGAGTGAGCAAATGAGATGGGCCCAGAAGGAGTATCCAAACACAAATTTACAAGAGGGGCGGGCAGTTTCAAGGCCACTAAGATTAACACCAAAACAAAAACAGGGAGGGTGGGTGGGACTAACTGAAGAGCAGAGTCAAAACTTCCAGTTCAGTTAATATTCCTGCAACACAGTTAAAATCAATTTAAATACTGTATTTTTGAAAAAAAAAGTGCAGATAAAGGTACTTAAATTCTCTTATACGTCCAGTTGAATACAGCTAGTTCTTAGCCGGCCAAAGCTGAGGTTTTTAAGCAGAAAATATTTCACACTGTACTACTTAAATAGGCAAGGACAGGAAATCAAAGAATGTGGCTACCCCACACCTGTAATTACTAGCAAATAACAAAATTCAGCAAACACTGACTAACTTCCAGTTCAGTTAATATTCCTGCAACACACTTAAAATCAATTTAAATACTGTATTTTTGAAAAAAAAGTGCAGATAAAGGTACTTAAATTCTCTTATACGTCCAGTTGAATACAGCTAGTTCTTAGCCGCCAAAGCTGAGGTTTTTAAGCAGAAAATATTTCACACTGTACCACTTAAATAGGCAAGGACAGGAAATCAAAGAATGTGGCTACCCCCACACCTGTAATTACTAGCAAATAACAAAATTCAGCAAACACTGACTAACTTCCAGTTCAGTTAATATTCCTGCAACACAGTTAAAATCAATTTAAATACTGTATTTTTAAAAAAAAAAGTGCAGATAAAGGTACTTAAATTCTCTTATACGTCCAGTTGAATACAGCTAGTTCTTAGCCGGCCAAAGCTGAAGTTTTTAAACAGAAAATATTTCACACTGTCCCACTTAAATAGGCAAGGACAGGAAATCAAAGAATGTGGCTACCCCCACACCTGTAATTACTAGCAAATAACAAAATTCAGCAAACACTAACTTCCAGTTCAGTTAATATTCCTGCAACACAAGTAAAATCAATTTAAATACTGTATTTTTTTAAAAAAAGTGCAGATAAAGGTACTTAAATTCTCTTATACGTCCAGTTGAATACAACTAGTTCTTAGCCAGCCAAAGCTGAGGATTTTAAACAGAAAATATTTCACACTGTACCACTTAAATATGCAAGGACAGGAAATCAAAGAATGTGGCTACCCCCACACCTGTAATTACTAGCAAATAACAAAATTCAGCAAACACTGACTAACTTCCAATTCCTGCAACACAGTTAAAATCAATTTAAATACTGTATTTTTGGAAAAAAAAAAGTGCAGATAAAGGTACTTAAATTCTCTTATACGTCCAGTTGAATACAGCTAGTTCTTAGCCGGCCAAAGCTGAGGTTTTTAAGCAGAAAATATTTCACACTGTACCACTTAAATAGGCAAGGACAGGAAATCAAAGAATGTGGCTACCCCCACACCTGTAATTACTAGCAAATAACAAAATTCAGCAAACATTGACTAACTTCCAGTTCAGTTAATATTCCTGCAACACAGTTAAAATAAATTTAAATACTGTATTTTAAAAAAAAAAGTGCAGATAAAGGTTCTTAAATTCTCTTATACATCCAGGTAAGCTCCTAGAAGAACTATAGTCCCTTTATTATGTTGGGTGGATGAGCAGGAAGGCCAGGATCTCAAATGCAGGTGCATCTAGTAGCACTGGTGCCAGCACACAAGGTGAAGGGGATCATGGGCTGAATGTAGGAGTTATCACTAAAAACTGCAACAGTGCTAATGGCACTGGCACCAAATCCTTTGAGGCTGAGTAGCTTGGCATCAGCACTAAAAGGCAAGAGCTCACAATGACCCAGGAACCCAGAGTGGCATTAGTGTCAAGACCATCAAAAGAACTAATACCAGCTACATTAACATAAAGAGATGAACTGATGTTGGAAGCATTGCTATGGGCAGGAGATGGGGGCAACAACCTGGAAGCTAACATCAGTTAGAAAAAGACTGAGGAACAAGCAAATGCATTACTAGAGGCCATTAGAAAGACTCCCTGCAGCCTACGGAAGAGGCACATTAATGGACCACTTGCCTCGAATCTTGAACATGGTTTCTAACAGCCTATCATAATCTGTGCTGAGGAAACCAAACAAGTGGGTAGATCTGGATATATCTGGCCTAGATTTTAACATGGCAAGAAAAGCAGCAAGCAAACTGATACACCACCATTAAAGACGCTTGCATGAGAAAAAATATTGCTTCAACAA
Source organism: Protopterus annectens (assembly GCF_019279795.1). Classification (NCBI taxonomy): domain Eukaryota; kingdom Metazoa; phylum Chordata; order Ceratodontiformes; family Protopteridae; genus Protopterus; species Protopterus annectens. The sequence goes on from NC_056725.1 coordinate 510,841,625, forward strand.
AATATGACTCATCCATACTTGAAACTGAAACTAGAAAGACTTGATAAGCCACTACAGCAAAGGTAGAAGAAGAGATCACTTTTAAGGTTAGTATAGGGAAGGGTTCTCAATGCAAAGGAAAATTGCTGGGTGAAGATTGAGCCAGATGGATCTCACCAGAATCTTACAGTGCAGGCAGCTGCTCTATAAGATATCATTTTAAGTGATGTTTTCTGCGTTTTAAAATAAATAAATAGAAACCTGGAAGTATTGTGAGTGTGCCCAAGACAATACAGCCACTGAGTATTTCTGTCAGTGGGACAAATCCTTCTCCTACAGGTACACTTGTGGATGAAAGTTCCATTTTGAAAAGTGAAAGTTCTAGATACAAAAGAAGTAATTACTCTCAGGAAATTTGAATCAAAGTACCAGAACTCAAGAAAGAAGCAAAATACAAAGGAAAGTGCAGAAAAGAAAAATATTTTTTTTATTCATTGTTTTGAGAAAAAAATCAGTAAAAATACAGTATCACAGCCTTGGGACATATTTTCCACCTATGCTAAGCATTGCAAAGATGATCTAAGGAGATTTTGGCACCACGGTGCATTACAGGCTAGGGGGAGGGTACAGCCTGGAAACGTTTTATCTGCCATGCAGTCCTCAGGTTGGTGATAATAGCCATGTTGTTATGGAGGATGGATGTCACCTTATCAGTCTAGTCACTACTTCAAGGAGGAGCCAAGTCAGTAATTCTAAACTGTTTACATTGTGCTTGCTTTGTACTGGACACCCTTAGATTGCTGACCCTCCAAAATATTTCTCTCTCTCTTCTTTATCATCCCATTATTACACCTCTGCAAGGCACTGGGTGGTGGAGGAGTCCAATGGACTTTGTCAGTGGGTAGGATGGTATTGTCAAGTTGTCACTGGCAGCAATTAACAATGTCATGTTATACTCCAAGGCAAAAAATCAGAGCTTGTCTAGGATTTGCCAGCCACATAGGCACTATACAGTCTTGCAAACTTCCACACAGGTGCTTGTCTCTGATAACCCTCAAATACACCAGCTAGCATACGTGGTAGTATAGAACGGGAGACTGCAGTAGTGAACATACTTCTTAACCATGGATAGCACATGCCAACGTGGCTTTTAGTTTCACACACTTTTTTGAGTGAAACCTCTAGTTTATTTGGTTCTTCAATTCTCTATCCCTGTATCAACCATCTCCTATTTTCCAAAGATGCATCAGATATTACTAAAAAGGAGAAACATGAAGGAGAAAGACTGTAGACTTTTTAGTGTAGAATTGTTGGGCATCAGAAAAGGTTGACAGAATATATTCCCTCAGTTAAGGCTTATGCAGTTTCACCAACTGAGGGCATATCCAATAGGTCTACTAATAGTCCCATGTCATTTTATTTCTCCTTTTTCCTTTCTGGAACTTCCTTGACTGCACTTCCCAATTTTACATTTACAAAATCAAGAATCTTGTTTTTCATGCCTAAACTTTCAAGCTTCTTCACCTTTCTTTTGCACAGATGTGAAATATTTACAGGATTTACCAGCACTTCCAAGTAATGAGTGACAATACATTCATAAATTTAGTGTTTCATGACAGGAAGATGTGGGTCATTCTCATGGCTGCATTTTGGCATTGTCAAATGTGGTTCCCTTTTGTTATAGCTTCATCTGTTGAAGACGTTGTCAGGTTGAGGCCCTTGAGAACCCTTCTGACACACCTGTCCAGCAAGCCTCACTTGCATCTTCATGCTGTTAGTTTAAGTTGTTTTCCACTTTCCTTGATGTCTAGAGATGCGGAATTGTCCAGATTCTTATCTCTGATCAGAATCTCAAAACTGGCAAAATGTACAAAAGTGAATATATTTTTTTTATTTCGTCAGCTGAGAGGTGCTGGGTCCCTTTTGCAGCTCCTGTTCCAGCAGCCTGACTACATTGAACATATTTTTGACACTGGCCTTAGCTATGCTTCTATTAAAGGATATTTGTCTTCTGTATCAGACTTTCATCAAGGTTTCTAAAATGCTTATTTGGTTTTGTTGAGTGTGTAAGGCTTTTTCTCAGAGGTACTTTACTCATAAGACCCCCATTCAGAGAACAAACTCTCCCTTGGAATTTATATTTTGTTCTGGATAAATTAACTTGCTCACTTTAAGGCAGGTTCAAAGCATCTTTTCCAGAAAATTCTGGTTTAAGTTGGTGTTACTTCAGAAGAAGGATTTTTGAGATGAAAGACTAATATGTAAAGTCTCCTGTCTGGTTTTCCACCAAGACAGGGTAGTCTTGTGAACCAATCTGGCCATCATGCCAAAAGTGGCCACAGAAGCAAATTTAAATAAAACCATTATACTCCCAGTACTATATCCAAATAATCAAAGTAAGGGAGAGCACCATACTGCATTGTGCGGCTGTACATAGGCAATTCAGATTTTTTAAACTTAAGGACATTCAGAAAGGATTCTGAACTATACATGTGTTGTTTCTGTAACAGGAGTATGGAAATTTCAAAATTCACTCTGTCCATATGATTTTCAGAAAAAAAGGGTTTCTAACATGTACAAGGTACTGCCAGTTCAGCCAAAGTCATTTTCTACAAGAGCTGTGGCCATGCCATAGTCTTTTCATCTAAGTACGTCTGGAGTATGTATGTGGCTGCAACATGATTTTCTCCAACTATTTTAGCATAAGAATATAAGATGGTTATGATCTCAAAGTCTGGGGCCTCAGTAATTCAAGGGATCTTTTTATATCACCCAAGAAGCCAATTGTGATAGTGTCCTTTAGATATAGACCATGACAGATCAGTTAAATACTTACCATAACAATAGATCTGCATTGCTCATGGTTTATCCTCAAACATCCTCACCCACCTTCACCGGCCTGGCAGATGGGGGTCCTTTTTAGGGTGTATCCAGGAGTTAGTTACTCAGGAATTAGTATCAGAGTGTCATGTGTGTTTCACTCTTAGGTATACTGCTTCAGATCTGGAGAAAATGACAATGCACTGGGGGATTATAGGTACTTTGGAAAGCTGAAACCAGATAAAGATTTTTTTTCCATGTACAGTTGAGTGGATGATGGTATAGCAGTCCTGTGAGATGAACAGGAAAAACCTAACCATGAAAAGCATTGTGTGGAGGATTAACAAGCCCCCAAAAAAAGGCAAATAATGTACATCTTGCAGGGACATAAAAAGGCACATTAGGGAAACGGAGTATTTCTTGTTTTTTTGAGAAATGTAACTGTTCTTTTTCTGAGATTTGATATTTACGTGTTAGCATTGTGATGGAGTCTTTCTCCTCAGGCCACCAATGAAAATGGGTTCTACCTAATCAGACTTTCCCAGTCAACAAAGATAGATAGAGATAGATAGATAGATAGATAGATAGATAGATAGATAGATAGATAGATAAATGATTGGAGGGGAAAAGAGAATACAGAAACTAAGTGCATATCTAACCATATATATATATATATATATATATATATACAGAAATTTTGAATGAAAATGAAGAACGCAAAAAGGAGAAACTATACCAACGGACAGGGGTCAACTAAAAAACAATTATGAAGATGGTTGAGGAACACGTCTGAGATGACAGACATGAGAAAGGCCAGGATAAAGCATAAGAATACACAGGGATAAATGTATATGGACACAGAGGAAAATTAGGGAATCTATAATATGGGGAAAGAGAGGGAAATGAAAATTACACAAAGGATAAGTAAGGAAAAGACAGAAGACTGGTTGCATATAGAGCATTGTAGTTAAACTGATAAGATACATAAAAAGATGGTGGGCATGTTAGACATGATTCTAACAAGCAGGCTAAAAAGGAAAAGGGGAAAAGAAACACATAATTAAGGTGCATAAAAGCTGGAAAGGAGTACAAAGAAACTGCAGTTTTTGAATTTTATGAAGGGTTATATGAAGCTGGGGAGGAAATTAGTAAGGAATCTGGCCTCAGTAACTGTATGGTTAATAACTTACTTGAGTTCATGAGAATAATTTTAAACAACAATTTTATATTCTTCAATGGGGAGTTCTTTAAGCAAATTAGTGGGGTGGCCATGGGGGCTCCATGTGCCACTTCTTATGCAAACATAGTTTTGAGTAAATGGGAGACAGAATTTATCCATTCCACCCAATGGAGCAAATACATCAGCTTCTACAGGAGATTTTTGGATGACATCTGCATTCTTTGGGCAGGCTCTGAAAAGGACTTTCAGGACTTCATGAAATACTTGGCCCAAACCACCAATTTTCTACGTTTCACCCATGAAATTAATGGGAGAAGTTTACATTATTTGGATATCCAATTAACCAAAAAATCTGACAATGTTGGTTTTGTTTCCCAAATATACAGAAAAAAGACACATTGCAACTCTTTTTTACATTTTAACAGTGGGCACCCTTTGCATGTTAAGAGGGGCATCATTAAGGGACAACTGGTGCGTGCATCCAGAATTTGCAGCACACAGGACTTGTTCTTTGAAGAGACAGAATTTCTCAGGAGCTCTTTTTTGGATAGAGGGTATCCTGAAGAATTGTTTCAGGACATTCTTGGTGAAGTTCTAAGAAAAAGAGACGCACATTTTCCACCGCTCTTAGGGGTTAAAACGGTCATTCCTAGGAGGCAGAACAAACTGGAAGATAATTTTGGCAGTAATTTTACATATACATATTCACAAGATGCACATTTTATTGAAAGTACAGCAAGCAATTTTTGGCCCATTGTTCATATGCAGGATGAATTTGCAAATATGTTTGCCAACAAAATTTCGTTTGTTAGAAAAAGGGGCATCAACTTGAAGGGCATTTTTGAAACTAAAACTAGTTCCAACAACAGCTTGCACACTAACACATTGACTAAACAAAAAGGTACTTATGCATGTGGCATGTGCCATCAATGCAAGTACATCACAAACAGTGACAAAATCACCATCCCTTCTAGAGGTATCACTATAACATCTAAAGAGCACTTCTCCTGCAACTCAACTAAAGTGGTATATTTAGGAGTTTGTCAGAACTGTTTATCATTTTATGTTGGCAAAACAGAACGAGAATTTAGACGTAGGATATACGAGCACATGAATGACATTAAAACAAAAAGGAGACTAATGCTTTTGTTAAGCACTCCGAACAATGTGCCAACGTCTCTATTCGTTTTTTTGTGTTGGACAGGGTAGTTTATGATAAGAGGGGTGGTGATTGGAAGAATGCTCTAAACATTAAAGAATTAATTTGGCAACTGAGGCTTGATGCCACAAGAAGCCCTGGTTTAAATGATGGAACCAGTTTGGCTTGCATTTTGAAGGATAGGTATAGTAAACTATAAATCAGTGGATCTACCTTCTCTTTCACATACATATATATTTTTTGTTTTTATGACACACAGGTATGCACATTGTGATTTTCAAGTTCATTCATTTGTATTAGAAATTGATTATAACATGAATTTAACATTAGAATTACTTATGATTCTATATTTACTAGGTCAAGGTATCCGCATATTATTATTTGATTTTAAAATTCATGTGCTTTAATGATCTATTTATAGGGCAAACATTAAATAATGTAACAATTTATTTATTTATTTAACACAATATTTTCTGTTTTTTACTTTTTATATAAAGTAACATGTAAGATTGATTCATTTACCTGGAAAGTATTATGCACAACTGCAAACATAACTATTTTGTGACTAAGATGTAGCACAAAAAATGAGCATTTAATGCAGTTGTTTCATTCAAACTTTAAGTAGAGGTAACATCAAGAAGCTTTTTATTAAATTGTTATTATTAAATGTGTCAAAACGTAACGTATTTTCACTTTTATTATTTTAACACTGTGATAACAAAAGCACATGTTTAAACAGTTTTAAATGTATATATATTTTTAAAAAAAGAAAGTATGGTTGACTAATTCAATCAATTAATTATACAATTAATTAACCTAACAACCCAGCATATATAAAGAAGAGTTGTGGTACATAGAAATCACACTTGAAAAAGCCCGTTACAAATGGGTGAAAGCGCTTGTGTTGGAGTTTGGATCGTGTTTGTGGAATAAAGATTTCTAGTTTACCACTTGGTCATCATTTTTTGGCGAGCATCCTTTGAATTGCTGTTACATCTTTAAAGAATTTGATTACAAGATTTTTCACGTATTTTTTACATCTGCTGAAACGTTTTACAACATTCCAGAGTGAGGCTTCTTGGTCTACACGTTTTTTCTGTTTCCTTGTTGTGGTTTGCTGCATCTTCTGATTTGTCGTTTTTTCAAATGGCGGAAGACCAATCCTCTCCTGGCTTTATCAACACACCCTTTCTTTTGTTGGAGGAACCGGATGACACGCCGGTTACGAGAAGGGAGCTTAACCAAGTGCTAGCTCTCTTAACACAACTAAACAACACGTTGATGAACGCTAATGGTTCCGACAGTTCGAATATACCTTGCAATCAGCAACATGGCAAGGAAAAAGATAAAGCGAATGAAAGGAACGGCGAGCAACATAAAGAAGTTACTGTTAACTTACCTTCTGGCGATCCGGTTATTGTGGACTATCCTCAGGTTTCTCCATTTGTTAACAACTCAGCTGAATGTAGCAATTCTACTTACCTGGACAATAACTTCAGTTTTAAAGCCTGGACTGAACGACAGCCGCAGTTTAAAACAGGTACTGTCAATGTCAATACCAATGCTCGTTTTGAGCAATTGGAAAGTAAATTTGAGCTGTTTAAAAACAAGTTATATTCTTACAAAAACACTCAGCTCGAAATTAACTACCTGAATGAATGTATTCAAGTGGAATGTGTGCCCAAAGGGCTGCGTTGTTATAGATATCCTAACAATGCTTGTGCAGGTTCGGTTTTACACTCAAAATTAACTGAATTGTTTAATAGAACTGGTGTTGAAGTACTAAAACTTATGGTCGACGATTATGCATTTAAAGGAAATGTTATTTTGAATGAATTGAACACCTTGCATGATAACATTGTTAAGGATGACAAATTTATTAGTTTTAAAAAGAAATACAATGATACATTTAAAGAGGTGGATGAACATTGTTTTAAGGTGTTGGATAGAAAAGCAAAGAAGATGGAAAGGGACTTGGTTGAATATAGAGAAAATAGGGCCTACCCAGTACCAGGGTTTAAAAGAAATGTAAATTTAGAGGAAACAAGTAATAGGTTTAACCAGGCGTCAAATGAGGGACAAGAGTATTCTGATATGCCTAGGAGGAGTGAAAGATTAGCGCAAAAGGGAAACAATTATAACCAACAGGGTTTTCAGATACCCCAGGGCAGACCACGGGTGAAATCCAATCAATTTCAACAAAATGCCTGGGGGAAAAGATGATAAATTATAGCAGATCTTCTGAACACAATCACACTGCACACTCATTAGTAACATGTGAGGAAGGAACTTGCAGTATTAACAGTTTAAATGGTTTTAAAATATACAACTACACTGACATTCAGATTACTGAAACATTCTTTGAACTTTTTACTAAGGGACTGCAATTTGTTCCACACAGGGCTAGTTATTTGCCCAAACTGCTTATTGAATTAAAATTATTCATAAGAAACCTTAACTTAAGGGTGTTTTTTAAAAACCAACCCCAAGGAGAGCGTTCACTTTGTAGAAGCAGTACTTTCAATCCTCCCACTCATCCCAAATTACAGTTGTTTGAGGAACTCATTGAAAAAAGTTTCAGGGATTATTTCAAAAACAGAAACAAAAACATCAAACATTCCACTAATTTTCCTCACAGTTTGCAGGCCATTGTAGATAAAATCAAGGACGACAACATCAGGGTAATGAGGCCTGATAAAGGGGGTGGCATTGTATTGATGAAACAGTTTGAATATGATAATTACATGTGTAATATTTTACATGACACAAAAACATACCAGGCCATTTCTTTAAATGAACTCAATACTGCACTTGGTCAGATTAAGGACTACTTGTACGACTTGCTAATGCAAGGGTTCATTGATGAAAAAACATACAACTTTCTAACTGTTTCTAAACCCAAAACCCCAATTTTATTTGGCATCCCCAAGGTCCATAAGGGGCTTAACCCACTAAAATTTTGTCCAATAGTCTCCGGAGCGGGTGGAATAACAGAACCACTTAGCAAATTTGTGGATGCTCAACTAAAAAGCTATGTAGCAAAACTAAAACACATTTGTAAGGACTCCTGGGAATTTCTTAGTAGTTTAGATCAAAGTATGGACAATTCCAGGCTATATATGGTCACGATAGATATCGTTGACTTATTCCCTAGTATCCCTCATGAGCAGGGTTTAGACTGGTTTGGTGAGGCAATTAGTAAGGAATCTGGCCTCAGTAACTGTATGGTTAATAACTTACTTGAGTTCATGAGAATAATTTTAAACAACAATTTTATATTCTTCAATGGGGAGTTCTTTAAGCAAATTAGTGGGGTGGCCATGGGGGCTCCATGTGCCACTTCTTATGCAAACATAGTTTTGAGTAAATGGGAGACAGAATTTATCCATTCCACCCAATGGAGCAAATACATCAGCTTCTACAGGAGATTTTTGGATGACATCTGCATTCTTTGGGCAGGCTCTGAAAAGGACTTTCAGGACTTCATGAAATACTTGGCCCAAACCACCAATTTTCTACGTTTCACCCATGAAATTAATGGGAGAAGTTTACATTATTTGGATATCCAATTAACCAAAAAATCTGACAATGTTGGTTTTGTTTCCCAAATATACAGAAAAAAGACACATTGCAACTCTTTTTTACAATTTAACAGTGGGCACCCTTTGCATGTTAAGAGGGGCATCATTAAGGGACAACTGGTGCGTGCATCCAGAATTTGCAGCACACAGGACTTGTTCTTTGAAGAGACAGAATTTCTCAGGAGCTCTTTTTTGGATAGAGGGTATCCTGAAGAATTGTTTCAGGACATTCTTGGTGAAGTTCTAAGAAAAAGAGACGCATTTTCCACCGCTCTTAGGGGTTAAAACGGTCATTCCTAGGAGGCAGAACAAACTGGAAGATAATTTTGGCAGTAATTTTACATATACATATTCACAAGATGCACATTTTATTGAAAGTACAGCAAGCAATTTTTGGCCCATTGTTCATATGCAGGATGAATTTGCAAATATGTTTTCCAACAAAATTTCGTTTGTTAGAAAAAGGGGCATCAACTTGAAGGGCATTTTTGAAACTAAAACTAGTTCCAACAACAGCTTGCACACTAACACATTGACTAAATAAAAAGGTACTTATGCATGTGGCATGTGCCATCAATGCAAGTACATCACAAACAGTGACAAAATCACCATCCCTTCTAGAGGTATCACTATAACATCTAAAGAGCACTTCTCCTGCAACTCAACTAAAGTGGTATATTTAGGAGTTTGTCAGAACTGTTTATCATTTTATGTTGGCAAAACAGAACGAGAATTTAGACGTAGGATATACGAGCACATGAATGACATTAAAACAAAAAAGGAGACTAATGCTTTTGTTAAGCACTCCGAACAATGTGCCAACATCTCTATTCGTTTTTTTGTGTTGGACAGGGTAGTTTATGATAAGAGGGGTGGTGACTGGAAGAATGCTCTAAACATTAAAGAATTAATTTGGCAACTGAGGCTTGATGCCACAAGAAGCCCTGGTTTAAATGATGGAACCAGTTTGGCTTGCATTTTGAAGGATAGGTATAGTAAACTATAAATCAGTGGATCTACCTTCTCTTTCACATACATATATTTTTTTTGTTTTTATGACACACAGGTATGCACATTGTGATTTTCAAGTTCATTCATTTGTATTAGAAATTGATTATAACATGAATTTAACATTAGAATTACTTATGATTCTATATTTACTAGGTCAAGGTATCCGCATATTATTATTTGATTTTAAAATTCATGTGCTTTAATGATCTATTTATAGGGCAAACATTAAATAATGTAACAATTTATTTATTTATTTAACACAATATTTTCTGTTTTTTACTTTTTATATAAAGTAACATGTAAGATTGATTCATTTACCTGGAAAGTATTATGCACAACTGCAAACATAACTATTTTGTGACTAAGATGTAGCACAAAAAATGAGCATTTAATGCAGTTGTTTCATTCAAACTTTAAGTAGAGGTAACATCAAGAAGCTTTTTATTAAATTGTTATTATTAAATGTGTCAAAACGTAACGTATTTTCACTTTTATTATTTTAACACTGTGATAACAAAAGCACATGTTTAAACAGTTTTTAAATGTATATATATTTTTAAAAAAAGAAAGTATGGTTGACTAATTCAATCAATTAATTATACAATTAATTAACCTAACAACCCAGCATATATAAAGAAGAGTTGTGGTACATAGAAATCACACTTGAAAAAGCCCGTTACAAACGGGTGAAAGCGCTTGTGTTGGAGTTTGGATCGTGTTTGTGGAATAAAGATTTCTAGTTTACCACTTGGTCATCATTTTTTGGCGAGCATCCTTTGAATTGCTGTTACATCTTTAAAGAATTTGATTACAAGATTTTTCACGTATTTTTTACATCTGCTGAAACGTTTTACAACATTCCAGAGTGAGGCTTCTTGGTCTACACGTTTTTTCTGTTTCCTTGTTGTGGTTTGCTGCATCTTCTGATTTGGCATGTTAGACATGATTCTAACAAGCAGGCTAAAAAGGAAAAGGGGAAAAGAAACACATAATTAAGGTGCATAAAAGCTGGAAAGGAGTACAAAGAAACTGCAGTTTTTGAATTTTATGAAGGGTTATATGAAGCTGGGGAGGAAATGAATGTTAGGTAGCAATTCATAAGGCTTTACAAAATTAACTGCATACAAGATGGTGTGCATGTTAGACATGATTCTAACAAGCTGGCTAAAAAGGGAAAAGAAACACATAATTAAGGTGCATAAAAGCTGGAAAGGAGTACAAAAAAACTGCAGTTTTTGAATTTTATGAAGGGTTATATGAAGCTGGGGAGGAAATTAATGTTAGGTAGCAATTCATAAGGCTTTACAAAATTAACTGCATAAAAGGGAAAATTATGGAGGCACAGAAGTAAGAGAGGTAAAGGGAGATGTTGACCACCTGAACAAAAATGTTAAGCAAGGGTGGATTTTTTTCAGTAGGAATCTACAGAGCACCTGTGGACTATACATAGTATACAACATGAGACTGGACATGTAAATTAAGAGAATTACATGCAATGCCTTAGTAATGGAGTTTCTAAATGAATATGGGGGCTGTGAAACAAAAAAGATCTAATACTCTTCTCAGTGCAGACACAAAACAAATGGTAGGAAGCTTGCAGTAATGGTGTGGATGGAAAATAATACACAAAGACAGGCTTTGTTAGAAATAACTGGATGGTACTGCTCAATCTTTTGCAGAAAAAAGAAAGCACCCAAAGAAGAGAGAGTGTTTCAATGATACACACAAAACATCTGACACATCTGGGTGAGATTACCTGGTAAAACTATGGAAAATGTCAATATGAACCACAATTCAGGAAAGAAATAATGGAATTAAACTAGGACAGAGGAGGGGTGTAGTGACTAATTGCCTATCTAGATGGCTTAACAAAGGAAGAGCAAGACAAGGATTGAAGACTATCGTCTTATGTTTCTTAACAGTCACAGTATATTTGCAAGAGTAAGGGAACTAAAATTAATAAAAAGGACAGGAAGAAAGTACACATAACAAACACCCTCAGCCCTCTCATCTGGCTAAGGAGAAAGTCATGGTCATTTGCTTATCAGGGGCCAGGATCCACCATGTTACACATGCACTCAGGTCATTGGACCACAAGTACCAGTATGTTTCATTCATAGCCTATGTGGGTATAAATTACCTGACATGTACCTCCCTAGACTATATGAAGAGACGTATCATGGAGCTCTCGGAATGTGTGTCCCAGGCAGGTATGAGTTGAGCATTGAGCAGCATTTTACCTTCTCCAAGGATAAGCATCTATGAACAAAAGATAACTGACTTTAATAACTGGCTTAGTTTGTGGTGTCATTCTAAGGACATGCAGTATTTGTCAGCATGTAAGGAAATGGTCAACAGACCATGGTGCTTTGCCAGGGATGGTCTGCACCTCTCCCCTATAGGCTTCTGAATATTACCTGAAACATTGTCCTCCCCATCGTACCTTTTTCAGGCAATACCAAACTGAAATACTTTTGACATAGCATATCAAAACCAAGAAAATCTAAAGGTGTTACTGCTCAATGCTAGGCTTTTAAACAAAAAAACTCCACTGCCTAGAAGCCATCTTCACATTACAGAATGCTGACGTCTGGACAGTCACTAAGACATGCTTTAAAGCCGCAGAGTGCACAACAACAGTGCAAGGTTATAATGCCTTCCACTCATTTATAACATTTAGACCAGCTACTAAACAGACAGGGATATGTCTTGATTTACATAAAAATAAATATACCTCAAGGCTGGTCAAACAGGATAATGCACTTGAGGTTCTCCATGTTCAAATCACCATAGGAAAAATCCAATACCACTCCCTTGCAAGTTAGAGGTCCCCCCCCCCCTGTGAGCCAGGAAACCCATACCATGTATTTAAACTTACTGGAAACACTCACCATCCAACCCAATACTATATTCGTGGGTGACTAATTACTCCACTATTAACTGGGAAACATATACAATACCAAATGTATAGGCACAGAGATTCCTGGACACATACTCCCTGGACCATACTGTCAATACACCAACCAAGGGTGCAACCATACTGGCTTTGGTCCTCACAAATACAGGAGAGTGCTGCACACCCCCTAGTGTAATGTCTTCTCTGAAGTAAAAATAAAACCTGGAATATTCAGGAACTACTCTAAGGCTAACTTCCTACTATTTAGTCATAGCCTGGCAAAATTTCAAACTCCCATAAATCCTGACAACACTTACCTATGCAGAACTGTTCACAAGAAAACCTTTACAAGCATGTTAATAACTGCAAATAGGCAACAGTACCCATCAGGAAGAAGTACAGAACTAACTCAAAAAACAAATCACCCTGGTGGGATTGCATCATCAATAGGCTGTATAACATGGAAAAATAAATCATGGCAAAAATTAGGAGGTGCAGCACCCAACAGTATAAAAGTGCTCTCATCAAATTAAACAACTCAGAGGACAAATAAAGTCTACCAAAGCCAAATTTTAGGTAAATTTGGCTTCCCAGGCCAAGGACAGCCACAAGGCATTATTTAGCTATGTCTGCAACCTCAAAGGCAATGCACAATTGTGTGCAGAGCTCACTGTAATTGGAGCCACCTATGCTGAGCCAGAAGATATAGCAAACCTACTGTGTGACAAATTCATTTCCAACCTTACCTCTCTCTCTCCCCCTTAACCTTCCCTCAGGAAATACCATCAAATATAATTCTCCCTGCTATCACTAGGGAACAGGTCCTTAATATTGCCTCTAAGGCCATGAACACTGGATCAATAAGCCCTGAAAATATCCCAGGATGCCTTCTAAATAGCACAAAATATGACCAACAGGACCCTCTGGAATTGCTGTTATCTGTAGCCTCCAAACAGGCTTTATGCTTCACGAATGGAGAATGGCAGCAGTCATCCCTCTGCCCAAGGTGGGCCTTCTACAGATTCGAAGTCTCACTAGTCATGTATGCAATACTTTGGAAAGAATTACCATGGAAATAATCAATAATGACATAGGAAAGGGTAGATTATGGCTACACAACCTGGTAGAGTTCTTTGAGAAGGTCACCAAAGCAATGGCTGAGGACAAAATGGTTACCATTGCCTACCTTGACCTGGCCAAGGCATTTTACAGAATACCCCACTTGGGCATTGTTGACAAACTACAAACCCTTGTCACCTGGGGAATGCCAGCTGGCTCACAGACAGGACCCAGGAAGTTAGAATTGGGGAGTCCATCTCTACAAAGAGGCCCTTAAGTACTGGTCCTGGGATTGCTCTGCCAATGTCAGTGGCCTCTGGCTGACTAAATTTGCTGACAATTACAAATTAGGGGGTGTCACTGAATTGCCCACTAACACAAATGTTCTCCAGGAAAGGCTAACACAGGCAAATAATGGGTGCCAGTGCTGTGGACTAAAACTGAATGCCAAGAAATATATAGTAGTATCCTTTGGAAAGTAATCAACTCCTGGCAACTACTTTGACACCACACCCTAAGAGCTGACCCAGTAGTCAGAGACTTGAGACACTCATAGGCAGTAATCTAGCCTTTGATCATCATGTGTCTACATTAGTGAGGAAATCATTCTACTTTGTGCAACCTATTAACATAGGTGTGGTATCTAGGCCCAAGGAAGTCATTGTTCCACTGTATTTTGAATTCATCAGACCTATCATTGAGTACAATGACCCCCCTTTGGTATGTACCTAACCAGGCGTATCCAACAATGGGAATGTCCACAGAGGTTGCTCACTAAAAGAATACAGGATGTAAGTAACATGTTCTACACAGACTGCCTCAAGGCACTATCCTTGTATTCTCTCTCTTACAGGCTGTTGAGAGGAGGATCTACAAGGCATTGTCAGACCCCACTTTGATGGCCTTCTGCAGAGCAGCAAATCACACAGCACCACAATTACCTGTTCTAAAGACTTGTACCTTGCTTGTGATATAAACAGGACCTGGTGCAGAGACAGGTATGTATTCCAAAGACTACCCCTTCTCTGGAACAGACTCCCCATCCATGTGAACCAGAGTTCCCCCAATCCAATTCAAGTGTAACTTGGGCAATTGGAATGGAACAGGAAAGTCAACACTGGTTTGACATATGTATCCAATGGACACAGGTAGCCTGTAAATTGTTCATTTCCCAGGACCATGCTTGTAAATGTTTCACCTCCCAAGTCCATGCTTACACTTATGAAGTGTACCAGAACTTATCACAGATTTGGGGATGCATGGCTAGACCTAAAATGGCCCTTGTGATCATTAGCCTAGAGAACACCTATGAAAGGCTAGAGAACAGAAACTTTGTTTGTAGGTGATTATATATTGGTTACTTGGAAAGCACAAAAGACTTTAATGGTTATCAAGGAATTCTGTTTCTTGGAAAGACTCAAGAAAACAGCAGAGTATTGACCCCGACAAAACCTAGAGTAACTGATGGAGCAGCCAGACAGGGAGTAACTGGATTTAGCAGGCCACTGGTCCATCCATCCAGATTTGTGTTTTTGTGCACGTGTGTGTGTGTGTGTGTGTGTGTGTGTGTGTGTGTGTGTGTGTGTGTGTGTGTGTGCGTGTCTGTGAGGGGGTGATCGAGGGTATTGTCAGAGTGTAGCTGCAAGAACTCCATGTGAGGGAAGGCCTGTGATTTCAGCACTTGCATCTGTTTCCAAAAGTACAGTTGTGTACACTTACCATAAATGTAGATGTTCGAGTGCATTCACTGTTGCAGTCATTACATTTGGGTAATCCTGCTGGCAGGTTGCCCTCAGCCGGCCTGAATTCCAAAGTCTTTGGTCCTGTGTCGGCTGATGTCGCCCCTTCCCTGACGTCAGGTCATCAGGGTTATAAAAGTAGCCGACGCCATTTTCTTCAGTTTTTCTTGCCCCAGATGTCAGGTGCCCCCAAAAAGGGTAGCCAAACTTTATATAAATACACCAATATAAATTTTACCTTCATCTATAAGCAAATAAACCACATAGGTAGTATAAATCAGAGAAGGAAAAATAAGATCCAAAAGGAAAAAGGGGGAAGGTGGGTGGGTAACCTGGACTGCAACAGTGAATACACTCGAACATCTACATTTATGGTAAGTTTATACAACTGTACTATGTTCTTCGTGTTTCACTGTTGCAGTCATTACATTTGGGTAGAGTCCCAAAGCTATAGCTGGGGGGCTGGAACTAGTCAGCAGTAGGAGCGGCTATGAGGCCTGCAGAACTGCAGTGGCAAAGCCTGCCCTGGATTTAGAGTAGAGTGGCAGATGATAATGCTTTGTAAAGGTGTGCACTGAACTCCAAGTAGCTGCCTCTAAAATGTGTCTGGTTGGTACTCCCCTGAGAAAGGCTGCTGAGGTGGCTGCAGCTCTGGTGGAATGAGGCCTAATTCCCTTAGGCACTGGCTTGCCATGGTGTAAGTAGAAGAAACTAATGCAGTGTCCAAACCACTTAGAAATAGTCTGCTTTGAGATAGCAGTATATGAGAACCAGGAACAGTGAGTGCGAAAGCTCACCAGACCCAAACCCTCCGGACACACAGGCCAAATGGAATGCAAGGCTCTTGCTGGCTTGTTGGCAAAAATAAATATGTATCCTTGTTACAGTGAAACCAGTCAGTCGTACTAAATCCAATAGAACTCTGCTTTATTTATTCGAACAATTGTTAAAATCCAGCCAAAGTCGAAAACTGTTGTTACAAACGAAATCCAAACAGGTTAGAGGACAAGCGCTTTCGCCCGGTGATACCGGGCTTTTTCAAGTACAAATTAATAACAGATACCGTTAGCTTAAATAGCTTAACAAAAACAATTAACTTGTTAATTATGTTAATTTGATTAGATAATTACCCTCATTCAATGCTTTAATGGCTAACCATTAAAGCTACAATGACTTGAAGCAAAATCTGTAATAGTGTACTGCAATTTAAAAAACATTCAAATGTTGACTAAAATACAATGAATTGTGCAAATATAATACTGTTAATAAATATTAATAAAAAATTAAATTGTTTATATATACAACTGGATAAATAAATGAATAAATCCCCGTGTCATAACCATGGCTGTTATGAACAAGTTTAAACTATCATGGTGAACCATGTGGACATCACATAACTGCGGTGATCTGTTATAGTACCATGCTGCGATCACCCTTGCCAAATTATTCAATAACACTTTTTATAACTTTTTGTAAATTTCATAGTCATATATTATAGTTCGAAATATGTGTGTGTTTTAGATAATGTATTGTGTATTGTAGATAAACTACTAAAAATATATGCTATGAATGTTGAACTAATCTGTAAGGATCTTGGGAATCCTGTTAAAGTTCAACCATTATACTACTTCAAAACATATTAAAGTGCGTGTGCAATTTATAGTTATTGTTGATAGTTCATTTGATAACAATATTGAATACGTTAATAAAAAATATTAAAAATATTAAAAAATGTTGAGAGTGTAAAAAATGGTGTTCAAAATGTGAACACAATAAATAAGTGCTTCCCAAGCTATAACACATTCCTTTTAGTTTTTAAAATACAGGACAAGCTGACACTTTCATTTAACCCTGGATACTTAGTGGCATCCAACTTCAATTGCCAAATAAGTTCCCTGTTACTCAACCTAGTCTCCCAATCTCCTCCCCTTGGGTCATGTTGCACCTTTTCTAAAACCCAAAACTTCAGAGACATATGTGGGCAGACAAGAGAATGTTTAAAGAACGCATTGGTGTCTTTCTTTTTGTCCACATCATATAGATGTTCATAAATTCTGCGTTTGAGTGTTCTTTCCGTCTTACCCACGTAGAAAGCTGAGCAGGCCTGACATAGGCCCAAATAAACTACACCCACTGATGTACAAGAATAATGACTGGAAGCTTTTAAAGTAAGCTTTCTAGAAGATATGTGCACCTGGTCTTTTTGTAGAACATGGGAACATTGGTGACATCTCCCACAACTGTATGTGCCTAATCTTTTCGAAAGACTGTTTGTAGATTGTGCCAACATTATGTGCAAAGTCTGCTCAAAAATACCCTTAAGGTTAATATCTCTTTTTCTTGTAAAATTAATAGTTTTTGGGAAGAAGACAGCTAGTATCCTCCTGCATTGTAACAATTGGCCAACAAGTTTTGATGGTGTTCTCTATTAAGTAAGAGTCACTAGTGTATGTGTATGTAAAACTCTTGTGCATGCTAGTTACCCCTTCTTCTGTTGATGAGGCTGTAAATGAGCCTACACCTAATAAAGGAGGATAGAAACAATCTCTCTTCCCCAAAATTTCTACTAATATTGTTTGAAACAGTGAAATAGGGTAACCTCTTTCTGTAAATAGTGTTCTCAAAAGATCTACTTCTTGAAAAAACAACTCCATAGAACTACACATTCTCGAGGCCCGAATTAGTTGTCCTTTTATAATCCCTTTTTTAATATAAAATGGATGTCCACTGTCAAAATGCAGGAACGTGTTGGAGTATGTGCTTTTTCTGTGAATTTGTGATTGAAAACAATTAGTACTTGTGTCTTTACTTAAGGCCACATCCAAAAAGTGTAATGAGTTATTACTGAACTCGTATGTGAAAGAAAGAAAACCTGTTGACTTGTTTAAGTAATCTAAAAATTCCAAAAAATTATCTTTTGATCCATTCCAAAAAATACAAATGTCATCCAGGTATCCTTTGTAATAAACTATACACTGTTTCCACTTAGTGGAATGAATAAAGTGTTTCTCCCATCTGTGTAGTACTATGTTGGCGTAAGCCGTGGCACACGGAGCCCCCATTGCTACGCCACTTCTTTGTCTGAAGCGCTTTCACCCGGTGATACCGGGCTTTTTCAAGTACAAATTAATAACGGATACCGTTAGCTTAAATAGCTTAACAAAAACAATTAACATGTTAATTATGTTAATTTGATTAGATAATTACCCTCATTCAATGCTTTAATGGCTAACCATTAAAGCTACAATGACTTGAAGCAAAATCTGTAATAGCGTACTGCAATTTAAAAAACATTAAAATGTTGACTAAAATACAATGAATTGTGCAAATATGATACTGTTAATAAATATTAATAAAAAACTAAATTGTTTATATATACAACTGGATAAATAAATGAATAAATCCCCATGTCATAACCATGGCTGTTATGAACAAGTTTAAACTATCATGGTGAACCATGTGGACATCACATAACTGCGGTGATCTGTTATAGTACCATACTGCGATCTTATTTGGCAATTGAAGTTGGATGCCACTAAGTATCCAGGGTTAAATGAAAGTGTCAGCTTGTCCTGTATTTTAAAAACTAAAAGGAATGTGTTATAGCTTGGGAAGCACTTATTTATTGTGTTCACATTTTGAACACCATTTTTTACACTCTCAACATTTTTTAATATTTTTAATATTTTTTATTAACATATTCAATATTGTTATCAAATGAACTATCAACAATAACTATAAATTGCACACTCACCTTAATATGTTTTGAAGTAGTATAATGGTTGAACTTTAACAGGATTCCCAAGATCCCTACAGATTAGTTCAACATTCATAGCATATATTTTTAGTAGTTTATCTACAATACACAATACATTATCTAAAACACACACATATTTCGAACTATAATATATGACTATGAAATTTACAAAAAGTTATAAAAAGTGTTATTGAATAATTTGGCAAGGGTGATCGCAGCATGGTACTATAACAGATCACCGCAGTTATGTGATGTCCACATGGTTCACCATGATAGTTTAAACTTGTTCATAACAGCCATGGTTATGACACGGGGATTTATTCATTTATTTATCCAGTTGTATATATAAACAATTTAGTTTTTTATTAATATTTATTAACAGTATTATATTTGCACAATTCATTGTATTTTAGTCAACATTTGAATGTTTTTTAAATTGCAGTACGCTATTACAGATTTTGCTTCAAGTCATTGTAGCTTTAATGGTTAGCCATTAAAGCATTGAATGAGGGTAATTATCTAATCAAATTAACATAATTAACATGTCAATTGTTTTTGTTAAGCTATTTAAGCTAACGGTATCCGTTATTAATTTGTACTTGAAAAAGCCCGGTATCACCGGGCGAAAGCGCTTGTCTTCTAACCTGTTTGGATTTCGTTTGTAACAACAGTTTTCGACTTTGGCTGGATTTTAACAATTGTTCGAGTAAATAAAGCAGAGTTCTATTGGATTTAGTACGACTGACTGGTTTCACTGTAACAAGGATACGTATTTATTTTTGTCAACAAGCCAGCAAGAGCCTTGCATTCCATTTGGCCTGTGTGTCCGGAGGGTTTGGGTCTGGTGAGCTTTCGCACTCACTGTTCCTGCTTTGAGATAGGCTTTCCTTGCGATCCTGCAGCATATGCCACTAGCAATTGCTCTGTCTTCCTGAAAGCTTTGGTTCTGTCCAAGTAGAATCTAAGTTGTCTGTGTATGTCCAAAGAATGCAGAATTCTCTCCCCCTTGTTCTGTGGATTTGGGTAAAAGGTAGGCAGATGGATGGCTTGGTTAAGCGCCACACTGGACACTACTTTAGGCATAAATGTTGGGTTTGTCCTCAGGAACACCCTGTCTGGATGAAAAATGATGAAAGGTTCCACAGCTATAAGCGCCTGTAGCTCTGAAACTCGTCTTGCAGAAGTAATTGCTAAGAGCAGCGCTGTTTTACAAGATAAAAACTTCATGTCAGCAGTAGCCGCTGGCTCAAAAGGAGGTAGGATGAGTTTTTCCAAGACATAGTTAAGATCCCATGCAGGTATTGGTAGTCTCCTTGGGGGCCTTAAATTTTTGGCTCCTCTGAGGTACTGCCTTAATAAAGGATGAGAAAAAAAGTGGTGGCTCTGTATTGTAATGAGCCGAAATGGCAGAGGCATAAATTTTGATTGATGAAAAAGATAGGCCTTTGTCCAGCATCTCAGTTAAGTATTGCAAAATCTGAGGAATATTTGGTTACTGCTGTATCAGTTCCTTGTGCCTGGTTTCCAGGCGCAGAATCTCTTCCATTTTCCAGCATAAGACTTTCTAGTACTATGCCTTCTGGCTTCCAGAATGACATCCATCACAACTTTACTGAGAGGTGTTTTTGTATGACTACATTATCCGCTATGCTGCCAAGTTTAATGCCCTGAGTTGGCTGTGCATGATCTGATTGTTTTGCTGGGACAGTAGTCGAGGTATTTGAGGTAAGGCCCAAGCTGGGTATAAAGATAAGTTCCTTAGTATTGGATACCAGTACTGGCGTGGCCAATCTGGGGCAATCAGTATCATCTTTGGCTTCTTCTGTCTGATCTTTAGGAGCACCTTGGGGAGGACAGGTAGTGGAGGAAAGGCATATACTGATAGGGTTTTTCCAGCTGAAAGATAGGGCGTCCACTTTCCATGCTTGTCTGTGATAAGTCCTTGTGCAGAATCTTTTTAGTTGGTAATTGAGAGGGGAGGCAAATATATCTATGTCCGGGCATTCCCATTTCCTTGTTATCATGCTGAAGACTTGTGGATCCAGCTTCCACTCGTGGGGATCCATGAGGTTTCTGCTTAGTTCGTTTGCCAGAGTATTTTCCTTTCCTGGCAGGAATTGTGCCTGCAGATGTACTTTGTAAGTCAAAACTGTGTCCCACAAGGTCATGGCTAGTCTGCAAAGGGGGTAAGAATGTGTGCCCCCCTGCTTGTTTATATACCACATGACCATGGTTGTTGTCTGTCCTTATCAGTAGTTGTCCCGGATGAAGAAGGTCCTTGAAGGCTGTCAGGGCATTTTGAACAGCTAACATCTCTTTTTGATTGATATGTAGATGCATTTAGTTTGAGGACCATGTGCCCTGAATGCATCTTCCTGCCATGTGGGCTCCCCAGGAATAGTCTGATGCATCCGTTGTTAGTGTCTGCCTGGCTGGAGGTAATGTGAATGGCTGTCTCTTGTTCTGGTGACAAGCCTTTGCACACCATCGAAACTCCTGTTGCAGGCAGGGAATTTCCAGGCTGTGGCAATGTTGAGTCCAAACACTTTTAGGTACCATTGATGTTTCCTCATATGCAGTCTTGCATATGGAATTAATAGGATGCAGGATGCCATGAAGCCCAAAGCCTGCAGAATTTTTCTTGCAGATAACTGGATCTTTACTGCCAACATTTTGAAATAGGTAGTCAGTTGCCCTTGTTTGTATGGCATGAGATAGGCCATCTGGGCAGTTGTATTCAAGCTTGCACCCAGGAATGTAATCTCTTGTGCGGGTACTAGTTTTGATTTCTTTTTGTTGACTGTGTACCCTAGGCATGTTAGAAGTCTTTTCATGAATGCCAGATGTTGAAGAAGAATGTCCTTGTTCTCTGCTTGAATGAGACAGTCGTCCAAGTAAGGATATATATTTGTATTCCACTGTCTGCAGAATGCAATTACTGGTGCCAGGCAGTTTGTAAAGACCCTGGGTGCAGTAGATAATCCAAAGGGCAGTGCAGAGAATTGGCAATGCATTGAACCTGCCTTGAATCTTAGGTATCTTCTGCATGGTTGTCTGATTGGAACATGCAGGTATGCCTCTTTTAGGTCTAAAATCACAAGCCCAGCATGGGCAGAAGCTGCTCCAAAGTCAACATTTTGAATTTTGGAATATCCAGGAAAGTGTTCAGAACAGTTAGGTCCAGTATCGGCCTCCAGGCCTTGTCCTTTCTGGGTACCAAGAACAGTCTTGAGTAAAAACCTTGTCCCTGCTCTTGCTCTGGTACTTGTTGAATGGCCCCCATGTCCATGAGGGATGAGACTTGTTTTTGTGCCTCTGCCCATTGATTTTTTTTTGGCAGATATGGCCAGCCATTTGCCTTTGGCAGAGTATGGAAATGGAACTTGTAGCCTTGTGACACTATGTTTAGAACCCACTTGTCCTGGGTTATGATTTGCCAATTTTGAGCAAAAAGTGCTAATTTTCCCCCTAAGGGTGTTGCCAGAAGATACGTGCTTGATGCAGGCAGGGGGAATTCATGTTGACTGTTTTCTGCATGTTTGTGATCTATCTTCTCCAGCTTTGGAGGTAGAAGCACCCTATTGCTTGGGCCTGTAAGAACCTTGCGCCTTGGGATCTGCCCCTAGGGCATCTGGGTCTGTCCCTTTGAGGTCTGTCTGACACAGGAAAGGACCAATTTTTTGTTGGCCAGTGTCTACTAAACCTAGGTGGCTGTACTTGTAAAAAATCTTTGACAGTTTGCATAGATTTAGCTTTGTCCTCCATTTTCTTTAACATCTCTTCTGCCTTAACACCAAACAAAGTATCATGCTGTAAAGGTGCACCTAGTAATTTAACTTTAACATGGTCAGGCAGATTTTGTTCCTTTAACCAAGCATGCCTCCTAATTACAGAACCCGTAGCTGCGGCCCTGCAGGAGGCCTCCAAAGAATCAAAACCACATTGCAAGGTATGTTTTCCAACTTGTTCTGCTGCATACAATAAATCTTGCATTTCCTTGTTTTCTGTACATTCAGAATTTAACATAATTTTCTGTTTAAGCAATCCCATGACATGTTGCTGATACTTAAGCATATGAAATTGACAGTTTAAAGCCCTTACAGCCAAAGTTACAGGTGTGTAAACCTTTTTTCCCCATCTATCCAGTGCCCTTGAATCTCTATCAGAGGGGCTTGTTTTTTTTTGCCATGGAAGCCTTAACTCCCTTTGGAACCTATGAAATAGTTTCTGGGTCAGCAGCAGGGTTTTTTAAAAAAAAATTGTGAGAGTCAGGAACCTTGTAATATGTCAGGCTTAACAGGCTGGGGGTATAGAGTCAGGGGTCAGACTAGACTCTGAAAACACATCATCTACAATATCTAACACAGGTGGAATGGCTAGAGGCTGTGCTGAGGTACTAAAAGAAAATCCCTGAGCCTCTTTTTAGATTCTGAAAAATCTTGGCTCTCCCAGTGGAAATGCTCCCTCATGGTATGCAAGGTCTCCCCAAAGGAATAGTCCTCAGGAGGAGATGCTGAAGGTATAGATTCTTCAGCATCAGAATCCTCATAGGGGGAAGAGAATATCCCTTATCAGAAGAGGAATCAGAAGAAATAGAAACCTGATCTGAAGATTCATAGTCAGTGTCTTGCCTAGGCCTCTTATGGGGAGGGGGATGGGAACCCCTCATCAAAGTAATCAAATCTTCGGCCATTTTGAGCATCTGTTTTTTAGGCATAGAGGCCTGTCCACATGGCTCTTGAGTTTGTTTCCTTGCTTTAGAAGGTGCTTTAGTCTTTGCCTTTGAAGCTGAGGTTGTTTTAATGTAAAGATGTTTAGGTCTGAATATACCCTCAGAAGCCGGTACCTGCTCAGCGGCTCTGGACCCATCTGAGAGATTAGCGCCCGAGGCTCCAATACCCTGAGTAGCCAGCGGCACGGCCGACTCCACGTGGGAGTCGGTAGTGGACTGCGACTCAAGTAGCGGGTGTCAGGGGCTGTGAAAGCGCCTCACTGAAAACCAGCGAACTGGCGAATGGCTTAGGAGAAGCTTCGTCGGTTTTGGGCCTCGACTGTTTTTCTCTATCCTTTTCTTTGCATTTTTTGTAAACTCCGGTAGTCGGATGGCTATCTGATGACATTTCAGGATAATTAAACTGGCGTCCAAAAAAGTTTAAAGCAAAATCATACCGACGCTTAATAGTGCGTTGGTTAAATCTAGCACAAAACCGAAACCAGTAATGTTGTGATCAGGGCCTAGGCAAGGAATACAGTAAGAATGAAAATCCTTATGAGGTATTTGCTTACCACAAGAAATACAATTATTAACTTTTTCTGACATTGGTCTGGAGCAAGAAAAAAGTGTCCCCAACGGGGTACTTAGCTTTATTGAAGACTTCGGATCTGAAACTCAAACACGAAAATCTCAGGAGTCGGCCGACCGGCACTTGCGAACTGCTTCTGGCACCGCACGGCAAGAAAAACTGAAGAAAATGGCATTGGCTACTTCTTTTATACCCCTGACGTCAGGGAAGGGGCGACAGCAGCCAATGCAGGACCCAAGACTTTGGAATTCAGGCCGGCTGAGGGCAACCTGCCAGCAGGATTACCCAAATGTAATGAATGCAACAGTGAAACACGAAGAACATCTGCACATAACAGAAAATAAAAATTTCATATCTGCCCTCCTTGCTGACTCATGCACCCACCACTGTAACCTGATTCATGACATTAAATGGCTCTCAGTAACAGACAGCTCTTCACTTCTTTATAGCTAGTTGCTGTTTGAAATTATAAACTCAGGATATTGCCACCTCTGAGTACAAAACTGCCTAAAAGTGAATGATCAAACTCTGCGTAGCAGCCAAGGAAAAAATGCAGTGCTTATCTGGACACATTTTAAAAAAAAACAATTGGTGAAAAAGCATTCTCTCAATCAGGACAACTACCTGGATGGTGACTGTACATCTCAAATCATTTATTGCATCAGTTGAATAAATACATATCTGTCACAATAGGAATTTAACTTCTCAGCTCATTTTTTTTCAGAATAGAGTGAGCAAACACACTTCCCCCAATACCTCGAAAAGTACAGTTTTGTACCTACCATAAATGTAGATGTTCGAAGATCCACATTGCTGCAGTCCTTACTTATGGGTAGTCCGCTGTCCTCGGTCGGCCCGAATACCAAAGTATTAGGCTGACGTCGGTCATGGGCGCCTAGATCTGACATCAGAGCGTCAGGGTATAAAGGCGCATGACCGACGTCATATCCTCAGTCTTTTCTTGCCCCAGATGTCAGAAGGCCAAACCAGAAAGGCCACAGCCAAAAACAGAATACCTCCCAACAACATGCCCAACAACAACCATCACCTAAAGCATAGCACCAAGTCAAACTACAGAGGGGAAGGATGGAGGGTAAATTGGACTGCAGCAATGTGGATCTTCGAACATCTACATTTATGGTAGGTACAAAACTGTACTATGTTCTTCATCTCACATTGCTGCAGTCCTTACTTATGGGTAGAATCCCAAAGCAACGGGAAAGGGAGGATGGTAAAAATCAGAAAGCATTAGGGGCCGCTAAAATGCCCTGTAAAATTGCAGTGGCAAATCCAGCCCTAGACTTAGAATAAAGAGGAAGGTGGTAATGTTTAGAAAAGGTATGCACTGAACTCCAAGTAGCTGCCTCCAAAATGTCTTTTGTAGCTACCCCCCTTATAAAGGCCGTAGAAGTAGCAGTAGTCCTAGTGGAATGAGGCCTGATTCCAGCAGGAATCTCCTTACCATGATGGGAATAACAGAAAGAAATACAAAACCCAATCCATTTAGAAATAGTTTGTTTTGAAACAGGTTTACCCTGTGAACCCAAAGCAAAAGAAACAAACAATTGCTGAGACTGTCTGAACTCCTTGGTTCTGCTCAAATAATAATGCAACTGCCTGTGAATATCCAAAGTATGCAAAATTTTCTCCCCTTTATTTTGGGGGTTTGCGTAAAAAGTAGGCAAATGAATAGTTTGATTTAAGGCCACACTAGAAACCACTTTAGGCATAAAGGAAGGATTAGTACGCAAAGATACCCTATCCTTATGAAAAATCAGGAAAGGCTCCACTGCCATGAGGGCCTGTAATTCAGAAACCCTTCTTGCAGAGGTAATGGCCAACAAAAAAGCAGTTTTCCATGATAAATACTTTAACTCGGCAGTAGCTGCAGGCTCAAAAGGTTGTAGAGTAAGTTTTTCCAACACAAAATTGAGATCCCAAGCAGGAGTAGGAGATCTACGTGGGGGTCTTATATTCTTTGCCCCTCTAAGAAATTGCTTAAACCAAGGATGAGAAAATAAAGGAGGGTCACAATCATAGTGAGCAGAAATGGCTGCAGCATGGACCTTTATTGAGGAGAAAGACAAACCCTTGTCCAATAACTCAGTAAGATATTGAAGAGCAACACTTAAATCAGGTTTGGAGACATCAAAGTCCTTTCCTTTGCTCCAAATAAAAAATCTCCTCCATTTATCAGCGTAAACTTTCCTGGTACTAGGCCTCCTGGCCTCCAAAATAACATTCAAAACTTGTTGTGGAAGCTGAGACCCTCCAGAGTCTAAAACAGAATATGCCAGGCTGTTAGATGCAGAGACTGAATCTTGACATTGAGGAAGTGACTGTCCTCTTGTGACAAAAGGTGTGAAATCAAAGGCAGAGGCCATGGAGGTTCTCGTACTAAACTCCTCAGTAGTGGGTACCAGTGTTGTCGAGGCCAATCCGGTGCTATCAAAATCATGGTTGGCTTGTCTTGTCTGGCCTTCAAAAGTACCTTGGGAAGAAGAGGCAGAGGTGGAAAGGCATATACATGCAGATTGTTCCAACTGAAAGATAGAGCGTCCACCTTCCAAGCTGTGTGATGAAACATTTTTGTGCAAAACTTTGGCAACTGGTAATTTAGTGGAGAAGCGAACAGATCTATGTCTGGAGTTCCCCATAACACTGTCAACTGTTGAAATACATGAGGATCCAATTTCCACTCGTGAGGATCCACTATTTGTCTGCTCAATACATCTGCTAAGGAGTTCTGTGCTCCTGGTAGAAACCTTGCCTGAAGATTGAGGTGTAGATTGAGAGCAGTTTCCCACAGAATCATCGCTTGCCTGCAAAGAGGGTAAGAATGGGTTCCCCCCTGCTTGTTGATGTACCACATGACAGTAGTGTTGTCTGTTTGAATCAACACCTGCCCTGGACGAAGTAAATCTTTGAAAGCCATCAATGCAAACTGGACTGCTAACATTTCCTTCAAGTTGATATGCAAATGTTGGAGTTTGACAGGCCACGTGTTTTGCACCCATTTTCCATTGAGGTGTGCTCCCCAAGCCTTGTCCGAGACATCTGTCATTAGAATCTGACTCGCCTCTGGCCGGGTCACAGAGAGTCCCTTGTTTAGGTGACATTCCTGAGCCCACCACAAAAATTCCTTTTGAATGCAAGGTATTATCTGAATGACAGTGTCCATATCTTGGCAGTGCTGTGTCCACACATTTTTGAGATACCATTGAAGCTTCCTCATATGCAATTTGGCATTGGGAAGCACCAGAATACAAGATGCCATGAACCCCAAGGCTTGAAGGACTGTCCTTGCAGTCAGCCTGGACCGTAGAGACATTTGCTGGAAATAAAGAGAAAGGCTTCTTTGTTTGTCCGGGGTCAAAAAAGCCATCTGGGAAGCTGTATTCAGTCTCACACCCAGAAAGCACATTTTTTATTTATTTATTTATTTTATTTATCATTTGTTGATGTCCTGAGAGTGTACTAGACTGGACTTTGTTTCGTTCACAGAATACCCTAGGCATCTTAACACTCCCATCACATACTGTAGATGATGAAGAAGTTCGTCCTTTTCTTGTGCAATAATCAGACAGTCGTCCAAATAAGGATAAATCTGTATTTCTCTTAGTCTGAAAAATGCTATCACTGGAGCCAGAACCTTTGTGAACACTCTGGGCGCAGTAGATAAGCCAAAGGGCAATGCAGAGAACTGATAATGTAAATTTCCAGCCCGAAAACGCAGGTACCTCCTGCAACTGGGCCTGATAGGAACATGAAGGTAAGCCTCTTTGAGATCCAGAGTAACCATCCAGTGATCTTTTCCCAACAGAGGTAAAAGCTGTTGTAAAGTCAGCATCTTGAACTTTGGAATGTCCAGGTAAGTGTTGAGGATAGATAAATCCAAAATTGGTCTCCACGTGTTTCCTTTCTTTGGAACTAGAAACAGGCGAGAATAAAATCCTAGGCCCACTTCTGACAGAGGAACTGGCTGTATAGCTCCTATTTGAAGAAGTAAAGAAATTTGTCTGTGAGCCTCTATCCTTTGCCGAGGAGGGATGTCTGGCATGCCTTTGAAAGGAGGCATGGTATGGAAATAGAACTTGTAACCTCGGTTTATAATGTCCAATACCCATTTGTCCTGGGTGACTAAATGCCAATTTTGCTTGAAAAGAGCCAACTTTCCTCCCAAAGGAGCTGCCAGGCAAGAGGAATCTGGCAGCTGAAAATGCAGGTCATTGGGCCTGTTTACGAAAGGACTGGCCCCTGCCCTCACCAGCAGATTGAACAGGCGAACTCCATTGTCTCGGCCTGAAGGTACTCTGAGCTCTGCCCCTACCACGCCTAGATCTACCCCTAGACTGAGAATCAGAAGAAGGGTACGTCCACCCCTTAGTAGGCCAATTTCTACTAAACTTTGGAGGTTGTACCTGCAAAAAATCTTTAACAGTCTGCATAGACTTAGCCTTGTCTTCCATTTTCTTTAAGACTGACTCCACAGGAGGACCAAACAAAACTTCAGACTGCAAAGGGCATCCAGAATTCTAGACTTAACATGCTCAGACAAATTCTGATCCTTAAGCCAGGCGTGCCTACGAATAACTGAACCAGTGGCAGCCACCCTAGAAGAAGCCTGTAAAGCATCAAAACCACATTGCAAAGAGTGCTTACCCACCTGTTCAGAAACATGCACTAAATCCTGCAATTCTTTACACTCTATGCCCTCTGCCAAAGCATCCACTTTAGATCTTAGCTGAGAAAGGAGGAAATTCTGATACTTCAACATATGAAACTGGCAGTTCAAAGCTCTCATTGCTAAAGTAGAAGAGGTATACACCTTCTTACCCCATCTATCCAAAGCTCTAGCTTCCTTATCCAGAGGAATCGGATTCTTAACAACAGAGGCTCTAACACCCTTAGGCCCCTGACTAATAGTTTCTGGGTCCGCCCTAGGACTCTTATACAGATATTTATGAGCCTCAGGCACCCTGTAATACCTGTCCGGTTTAACTGGGGCAGGAGGCACAGAATCTGGATTAAGGGAAGCTTCCGAGAAAACATCTGAAACAACATCCAAAACCGGAGGTATAGCTAAGGGTCTATGCTGTGGTAAAAACAAGAACTCCCTAAGCCTCTTCCGGGAATCAGAGTAATCCTGTCCCTCCCACTTAAAATGCTCCCTCATGGAATGCAGAGTTTCTGAAAATGAAAAATCCTCTGGAGGAGAAGCAGAAGGAGTGGAATCCTCTGCATCAGAATCAGAATAAGGAGGGAAATCTTGAATGTCCTCAGTAGAAGACTCTGAATCATCTGAGGCCTGCTCCAAACTTTCCAACTCTGGCTCCATCCTGGGCCTCTTATCAGGAGGGGGCATAGAACCTCTAATTAAAGTAATCAAATCCTCTGCCATTTTAAGCATGTGCTTTTTAGGCACAGACCCTGAAGAACCAGAACCGACACCAGAGGAAGGCAAAACAGACCTGCCCTTAGAAGGAGCCTTAGAAACAGTAGCAGAAGGCCTAACCACCTTAGGCATAGAAGGGAGAGTAGTAACCTGAGAGGCCCCTTCAGCCTGGCCTGCCTCCTGAGAGGCCACATCTTGTAAAATCAAAGTTTCCCCCTGGGACTCAACAGAAACTTCAGCCGGATCCACCTGTTCAGCTGTAGCTTTTAAAGGTCCGGCGTCCGAAACGGACGAATCATCCTGCCTAGGCTTTAAAGATTTGTCTTTGCGCTTCTTAGTAGAAGCAGGCGTCGGAACATCCAACAGCATATTATAATTACACCTCTTGCCAAAGATTAACCTAGCTCAATCTAACCTCCGTTTTATAGTGCGCTTATTAAACCTAGCACAAAACCGACACCCGACTACATCGTGCTCCGGTCCCAAACAAGGAATACAAAGCGAGTGGTAATCCCTATGCGGTACCTGTTTCCCACAAGAAATACAATTATTCACTTTTTCTGACATCCGGTAAGTAACTGAGGCAAGAAAAAACAAAAATATTCCCCAACGGGGTACTTAGCCCAACTTGGTATCGGTCTGAAACTCCGAAAACGAAAAATTTCAGAACGCCGAACGGCACTTGCAACTCTGCTTCTGCATTGGACCATGCGGCAAAAAAGACTGGGGATATGACGTCGGTCATGCGCCTTTATACCCTGACGCTCTGATGTCAGATCTAGGCGCCCATGACCGACGTCAGCCTAATACTTTGGTATTCGGGCCGACCAAGGACAGCGGACTACCCATAAGTAAGGACTGCAGCAATGTGAGATGAAGAACATCATCTTAGTACAAGAACCAAGGTGAAACCTAAAAACAGGGGACACAGGATCCAAAATTATGTACAGACATTTCATTAATATGCTTAGAAAGTTGCTAGAATGATGGATTTTGCCTTAATTTTAAGTCTGAAGCTCAAATTTCTGTCATTCTTGAGGGCCTGCAATGTTAATTGTTTGATTTGCCAGGGCACCACACAGTCTGCAAGAAAACAGATCACAATATCAGGGAAATCAACGGTGACTAGCTTCTCTGCCCCCTCCCTCCCTCAGCCATGCCAACATAAACACAAATTCTATTATTCTAGTAAGTTTCTAAGTACATAAAAGGCAATAGCTGTCATTTATTTTGGTCCTTTGTCCGCTGCTACCTTTTTAGCTTTCACCTTGATTCCTGATGAAAACTGATGGTCACATTTGTGCATTTTACATATATATATATATATATATATATATATGGTTCCCTATCAGAAGCCTGAAACACTATAAGCCTGAAAATCAAAATCCTGAAACCAAAAGCCTGAAAATTCAAAATCCCGAAAACCCAAAAACCTGAAAACACAAAATGGACATACTGACGTCATTGTGGCTTTGCTATTGTTAGCCCTGTGGTGTTAGGTCATGCGTTGGGTTCAGGTAAGTGTGCGGTTGGTTTCCTGTTAGGGTTCAGGGCAGTTTAAGTGAGTTAGGGTTAGGGCGCAGGTTAGGCATGTATGCAATAGTGACAAAAATTGGGGTTAGGGACGGTTTAAGTGAGTTAGGGTTAGGGCGCGGGTCAGGTGAGTGTGCAATAGTGACGGACCTTAGGGTTAGGGTCAGGGTCAGTTGGTAGATATTAGTGTCTTTATAGTGACATATTAGCATTATTTGTGTTTTCAGGATTTTGAGTTTCAGGATTTTGGGTTTTCGGGATTTTGAATTTTCAGGCTTTTGGTTTCAGGATTTTGATTTTCAGGCTTATAGTGTTTCAGGCTTCTGATAGGGAACCATATATATATATATATATATATATATATATACACACACACACACATACATGTGTGTGAAGATGCTCTCAACTGCCCCAAGTTTTGCAGAATGTCTCTAATTTTTTGTCATATTTTGGTCTGTTCCTACTAAAATTTATTTTTTTCCCCCTATCAAATCAGTAAGGACTGCAGTCATTAAATAACAGCATTAGACATTTTGGTTTCAAAATGAATAGTCCTTTATAAAAGCATACTAATGGAAAGCTTGCTATTCTTGCAAGTTTCTAAGGAAAGGCAATACTGGTCATGGAGTTTTGTCTGACCCTTCAGCTGAGATGTGGTGGGAGGTTGCACACTGTATTCTGACAGCAGAGAGTGGAAAATACAAATTCCTGTGTGGCAGTTATTTATGCATTTACTTACTTGACTGCAATGAAACAGTCAAACAAGTGTTTAATATTGATGGTCAAATCTGTTTGTATATAGATTACATAAGTATCCATTGTGTGGGGGATGCAGATGCTCCCAGCTGTCCCTGATTTTGCACAATGAAAAATTATTATTAAATTATTATTTTTGCATCATACTTTGGCCTGCATGTCAATGGGGATTGCAATCCTTTTTATCGGACATTTGATTTTCAGACTTAACAGCCCTCAAACAGCATGTCCTAGCAAGTTTCAAGTTTTGTAAAGGCAATAACTGTCATTGATTTTAGTCCATTGTCCTCTATTACTTTTTAACCTAGTCCTTGGTTACTGTGATGAGGTTGAGATGTATGTAGGAAGGTTACAGTGTGTGGCACGCTGAATTCTGACAGTACTGAGCTGAGAAGATAAATTCCACAGGGGTTGTGTGCACTGATGAAAATGATCGACACTGTTGTTCAAGATAATGAGTCATCATTCTGGCTTTGCAGTAGTAGTGTGCAGCCAGCTGGAATGCTTTACTGTCACTATTTTTAACACAATCAGATGTCTGAGGTGTGTACATTCAATAAAGTGGCTGTAATTTAGGGAACTGTCTGTGATGAAAATTACGACGCGTGTGTAGGAGAAGGGTTAAGGTGTATCAAAAAGTAGCAGCTTGGCCATAATCTTTTTCACTTCCCATTACAGTCAAACCATCATCATTCTAATCAATAAATGCCTGTCTGTGGCATTCTGGACAGATGTGTGTGACAGCAAGTGATCATTGGCAGAGTGTTGCATTGAGTAATGTTGCCATCTAACAGTGCCTGGTTTCCTGGAGGAGTTTTTGGCTGTGTGGGGTCTGGATGAACTGTGTGTGTATGAGTTTTATCAATGTGCTTTCATTACTTCTGGCAGACCCCCTTGCTGTATAATATAATCATCTGCCCATCTGTCTTACCAGAGGGCTACAGACAGAAGTTAAATGTCTGTTTTTGGACAGCTAAGAATGCAGGCATTATTCCCCCGACAGGATTTCTATTATCCTTGCATTTGCCTCACCAGTTTACTTTTTTGTTAGCTTTGAACACTGAGCTGTAGATGCAGCTTATTTTACTTTTTAAAACACCTTTATTAAATTACCACCTAAGATACAAGCCAACATACATTAACAGAAAATTAACATTTTTCCCTTGTGAATACATTATACATCAAATACTATCAGTCCAACATTACATAATTTGCTCATTTCATGACTTCCCTTAAACCTCACTCTTTTTCCTCCTGAACATTATTCTGCATGTATTGTTCCCACAATTTCCATTTATTTCTATGCAAGTTGCTCCTTCCCTTTTCTAAAGATAACACTACCAATTCTTTTATCTATTTTATAATATTCAATGCAGTTGGTTTAGACTTTGATTTCCATTTTTTTACTTTTTTGTTTTTTTTTGGCAGACAACACAAATTTAAAAAGGCCTTACTATGTCTAGGAATTTTAGATTCTGTGTCTCAGCTCAAAAGAATAATTTCCTAAGTTGCAGCCATGTGTTCACCCAATACTTCTGACATAGCACTCTACAGGGGATTTTTAAAATTTGCCAGCTCATTACAGTCCCAAAACATATGCTCCCAGTTGTGACTTCCCTATCAAACCTACAATATTTACTATCCGCCTGAGAATAAAAATTCTTTGAAGTCTGCTTGGGGTATAAAAATACTTATAGAAAAAATTCCAAGCAAAAATGCTAAGCCATCTGGACTTCACAACATACTTGGGATCCAGACGTGGTCCCATTGTTCCCTTGCAAATTGTTTTTACAGTTTCCCTTCTCCATATCTCTAACCTCCCCAATGGATTCTTATAGATATCATACATTTTATACGCCCTGCTAATGATGCCTTTTTTTAACAGCAGCTTCTGTTTTAGATTCAACTAAAAACTCTACCAAAACAGACCAATTTCCTATCCCTTTCCCTATACTTTGATATCAATCCTTGGTAGGGAAGGCTGTCTCTAGCCTGTAGTCCAGACATCTCCTTACCATCATCCCACTATATTTCATTTAGCTATCTAGTTATTTGCTCCCAATACCTTGGTTCCCTTTGTCATTTTCTCCAGTAAATTCTAGCCCCCTCTTGCCTACATCCTGTACTCATACTTGCAGTCATCTATATTGGCAAAATTCCCTTTCTCCAGTTCTTGTGTTAGCTTAGTTCTTGGAATACTTTGCTACTTTATGAATATGACTTTTAGTATAGTTATTACGCTTAAGGATCTGCATCCAAAATACCACTCTCTCATTGTTTCTTGAACTAACCCCCACTTCATCATCATCCCTTTGCTTTTTGAATTATAACCTTCTTCCTGTGTTTTATTATGTATAGCCTGTGTTGCTCTAAAATAGCCCTTCAAATTTGCTAATCCTAAACTACATTGTTTTATTGGAAGGATCAACTTACCTCAGTTGATCCTTGCCCTCTTCCCCTCCTAGATAAATTCCATCAACTATCTATCATGGTCCACGAATTCTCCTCTGGGTGACCCATATATAAAAATGAAAGGGACTAAAACATTTTCACTGCTTGTATCTTACATTCCATACCCATAAACTTAGAGCTACTATTCTCAGTTTATCATGTTTAGTCTCTTCCTGCATATCCTTTGTCACCATAAAATACTTCATCCTATCACGTCTCCATAAATATGGGCATTGCTGAACCAATTGGTGCATGGGTACATAATTTACAGCTACAGCTTTTTTTCTTTTCATTAATGCTATATCCTGAAAAGACCTGAAACTGTCTCAAATGTTTCACAACACTGAGATGGCCTCTTCTGTATTTATCAGGTGCAAAATAATATATACAAACAAAGCAGGCTTTTTATTACCATAGCAATTCTATCTTTGAATTTCTGAGTCCCTTTTTCTTTGCCAAGGTCTCTAAATATAAATCAGAGGAAAGACAACACCCCATACCTGGTTCCTTTGTTCAAATACAACTTATCAAAAAGAAACCCTCCCACTTTAATTATTGCCTTCAGTCCTTCATATTGTCTCAATTATTGTAGCAGGTAATTCAAATGTTTCCATGGTTCTACTCATAAAATTACAGCTGATTCTGTCAAATGCTTTCTCTGCATCAACACCCAACAACAGCAGTATTTTTCTTAACATTCTGCTTCTCTCTGGATTATCATTGCTCAATTAATGTTGTCAAATGCTTGCCTTCCCTTCACAAAACCACACTGATCCATATGTATCAATTTTGGCAACATCTTTGCCATTTTTTTAGCTAGTACAGATCAACACTTTACAGTCATAGTGTAGAATTCAAATGGGTCTATATGAAGCTGGGTCTGATGTGTCTCTACCTTCTATGAGTAATACAATCAACACAGCTTTCTTCCAAGAGCGCTTCAATCCTCTAACAAACTACTAATTCAGACTAGCAAAATTAAACAATTAACAAAAGGGTGGGAGGGAGGCCTAATGGTTAAGGTGTTTGCCTTACAAACACAAGGTGCAGGTTTGAGTCTCACAAGGGATAATTGACTAGGCTTAAAATGGCTTGCAAGGGCTGGTAGCCTAGTACTAATCTATGAACCTATAACAACACAGCCGGTGATTCTCTCTTTGGAAACTCTGTAAGTAGATCCTGGAACTCTCTTCCAGCTGATATTACCTTACTTTCCACTGTAGGTCAATTTAAAACTAGACTCAAACAACATTTGTCACTTAACTGGCTATGTCAATGTATCAAGCCTGGCTAACTCTCTCTAGAATGTGTAAAAATCTGTTAACCAGTTTACTGTGTAATTTAATTTAATCTTGACTTGTGCTCAGGATTAACTGTAACCTATGGAACTTGTTTAACTAGCTTACTTATGTAATCTCTGTAAATAGTCTGTTTGTAATACATAATGCTGTATCTGCTTACCCTTGGAGCTTTTCTCCCCGGGCCTCCGCTGAAAATGGACATGCATCCAGTCAGACTATCCCGGTCAACAAACGTAAAATAAAATAAATAAATAAAGATGTTGGCGCTTACCCTAACACTGGTAATTAAACAAAATCTTCCAGATATTTATCACTTTCTCTCCTAACTTCAGAGGAATACCATTTGTTCTTGGAGACTTTCTTGCAGATTGATTATATATCACCATTTTAACATCATCATCTTCTATCATAACTATTAGTTGTCGAGCCTTAACTACCTCTAATCTTGGCATAATTAAAGTCTTTCATAAACATTTCCATATGTGCTCTTTTATATGTGCCTCTGCTTTACAGACGTTTTCATAAAATTTTCAAAATCTCTAATACTTGTACAGGATCTCTGATTATTTTTCTTGTTATAGTCTCCCCAAGTTTGGCAATACCCTCTCTATTTTCTGTTGCCCAAGTCATATGCTAAATGTTTTTGTGCTTTGGAGTTCTTATCAAAAATAGTTGCTTAAAAGCAATCTTTCTAAATGCATGCATATTATCCAATTACTCTCATTTTCTTTTTGTCACTCTACAGTTGCATCACTTCTTGTTCAGAGAGATTCCTCTTATTCTGCAATACTTCAACCTTTGAAATCCCCTCTAAATAATTCTTACTAGTTCTTAGCCATCTCTCTTTCAGTATTGTGCCTAAATTCCATTTTCGTTTTTTTCTACTAGCTATCACTTCAGAAGAAATTTACATATTCTCTAATAACTCTTGAATCATCTCCACTACCCATTCCTTAAATTCCTCTTTTTAATAGGTATATGGGAAATCACTAGTGCTTCACTTTTATTTCATTACACTGCATTTGTTTTATTTTAGTTTTATTGTTGCTTGATCTGAAATAGTTATTGGATAGGTGCTGAAGCTTTCAATCAAATGCACATTCTTGTAAAATAAACTTTCTATCCAGTCTAACCCAATTATTTTTTTTTATATAAGAAACATCTTTATTGAATTATCACTTATGACATAGGCAATCGTGCATTTCTATAAATAAAAAAAAAATATATTAACATTTTCAGCTGCAAACATTATACAACACATAACCTTCTATACAGTAAACTGTCAATCGAACATTACATAGCTCATTCAGTTCCTGCCTTCCCTTATACCTCATTCCTCCTCCAAAACATTATTTTGCATGCATTGTTGCCACAATTCCCACTATACTCTATGTAATTTGCTCTTACCTTTTCTAAAGGTCCCATTTCTTTTAGCTCTGTTATCAGTCTAGCCCAATTTCTGTACCTTGGAGAATAATATGTAAATTCTAGCAGAGTTTTTATTACTGAGTTCATATCTTACATATGAAATATTTTTTTGTAAATTTCTTCAGAAATCCACTCCTTTTGTTATAGTTTTCCTTCTAGCCCCCCCCCCCCCATACA
This sequence comes from Protopterus annectens, assembly GCF_019279795.1. Taxonomy (NCBI): domain Eukaryota; kingdom Metazoa; phylum Chordata; order Ceratodontiformes; family Protopteridae; genus Protopterus; species Protopterus annectens. Next base: position 510,879,150 of record NC_056725.1, read on the forward strand.
GTCTTATTACTGTAAAACTATTTCCATTCCCCACCTACAAGCAATATTCTCAACTAAAAGCTGATGATTTTCTCTCAAAAATTTGTTAAGCTCCATAATAGTTTTTGGTGGAATATAAATATGTCAGTGTAATCCTCCTCCCTTGCCAATAGCTCCTTACTACCACAAATCTACCATTATTGTCATTTTCCTTCTTCTATCAATATTGGAATCACTCTAATAATCAGCTGTATTATTCCCCTTTTACTTTGCCCCTGCTATTCTGCTGAATATCCATCCTGAAGTCCTTTCTTTGTCAAATTCATATCCTCATTTCTTTCCATATGTGGCTCCTGTAGTACTGCTATATGCACTCTGCATTTCTTAATTCAATCTGCTTTCCTTTTTGTCTATACATTTAACCCCATATATGTTTCAAGACAATATGGATATTGGCATAGCCAATATGACAAAAAGCTATTGTTCCCACCTAATACACATGACATTTTTAATGTGCATTTCCAACAATAATCTTACATGCACATACTAATGTTTGGCAGTCTGATCTTTTATACAGCTGTTTCTTCTCATTTCCATTTAAACTGTCACATTTTCAAAACTGTTTTAATAAAACCCCTCACTTTCAAAACATCCAAATCCTGTTAACTTAAGGCAAACACTCAAATATGTGCATCTTAAAAAAATGAAGGTGAACCCTCCAGACAGCAACAATAGCCAAAAATTGAAAGCTGCACGTATAGGCATCGCATAACTTAATATTAAATTTACCCACACTAAATATTAAAGTTACTCGTGCTGTGTCCCTACTTGTAGAGATTACTTTATGTTTTTCTCATCTCTATTTCCTTCCCAGATGTGAAACACTGCTTGTATGCTTTCAAAAACATTGTTTATGGGGAAAATCACTATCTTAAAAAAAGACTAAATTGTACACTGTTCTGTTAAATGCACTTAATTATTCAGGCTGCTATCCTTTACTCACTTCCCATAATTTCCAAATGTATTCTTTGCCAAAACAGCTCTCTGCAGATCCATGCAGGAATCTTTGTAAATCTCCTTCAGAACAGAATGTATAACTACCTTCAGGTGCAGACCTGACTCCCACATTGAACATTTTGCTAACAGAAAAAAAAACTAAAATCTTTGCAGATGCAAAGAACTTAGCATTTTCATGGCTTTCCTCGTTATGTATTTTTTGCTTAGAACATTTCCCAATAGAAAAAATAAGCTAATAACTTTGCAGATACAAGTAACTTAGCATTTTTCATGGCTTTCCTTATTTTGTCTTTTTTTCTCTTGCTGTACTGAAAAGCCTATATTTCTTACAACTTAAAAAAAATTAACATAAGCAAGCACTATAACACATACAAGTCAGTGAAAAGACACCCCACATTTAAAATGTAATTAAAATTTAAAATACCCTTGATATACACTAGACAAAAACTGCAGTACTACATTACACGCTATGTCATTAAATATTTTATACAAATACTAATAAGAACAATTTTTTTTACTTAGTTATTTTTTTTTTCTTTATAGTGTCCTACATATTGACAAGTGGGATACATGCTTTATAGTCCACCCAAAAGTTTAAGTCAGCAAAAGTTGAGTCTTTCTCAATGACTTTCTTGCAAAGCCATATTTCATAAATGTGACTGGTGCTTTATATTCTTCCATTCACTAATTTCAGTGTTGCTGTTCTTCCTGTTCATTTCCACATCCCAACACTAAGGTCTCGTTCAAGTCCAATGTACTACTGATTTTTCTAGTTAACTCCTGTGCTTTTTTCTGTCTCAAGCATTTTTCTTTTTCACTGGCAGAGTCTATGAACTTTGTCAGAAGAATGAGAAGCAGGTCCCCTTCTGTTTGCTGGCTCACGTTTTTGCTGAATAAACTTGTTTTTGCCTCCTTAGCCTGTTCTGAATCTAGAAAGGTCTTTGATCCTCCAGGAAAAAAATATTCTGAAGACAGCTGGATACAGCAGCTTGAATTTCACAACTCCCTCTCTCAACATTTCCTGATTGCTGGGATACATTTGTTTCTCCTCTGACTCTTATAAAACAAAACATTGCTGTCTCCAATTTTTAATTCCTCTCTCAATTCTGCTGGTTTGACTGCATCATTACTAATATAAGTCTTGGCTTTTTTTCTCCAGTTCAGGTTTGGGGCAAACACTCAATGTGCCCTTTCAATTACATTCTGATGTGGAATCCCAGTCCAGTTGCTTAATTTTTCATAAAATGAACACAGCCTGTTCCTTCCAATGTCTGGTACAGCAGAGACTCTCAGGTTTTCTTTGTGTGCTGCCTAACACTACCATTTTTTTTCAAATAGTTCTTCTTGAGAATCCTCGTACTCAGCCAGTTTTTTCCTTCACTTCAACCTTTGATTTCTGCAATATCAATCCATCAGAACAGCCACTTAAAATTTGTATTTTTCAGCATTTTGTTACTTGTGCTGCTGTATTCCTTCAATGTTTTATTTATTTTAAGTACCCCCACAGTACATTTGATTTATTTTTCCACTACATTACTGGCAGTCACCTCTTGTAGAAGCGTGAACTGCTTTTTGCTGAACAGTTGCAGGGTTCTTCCCAGCCAGTGTTTTCTGTTCATCTTTTCTGGTTCTCAAGTTCTTTGCTGGCATACAAGTAGTATACAGTGCTTACTAGCCAGTAACTGAATTTTACCCAAATGACAGTTTCTCTGGCTGTCAGTTTCTTCTTTTACACTGGGAGGGATGAAATCAAGTAGTGATCAGTTGTGCATCCATTTTGCAAGTCTCACAGCTTGTTTTTCATTGAAAGAAAAACTAACACTGAATGTTTTTCCTTACTCATGAATGTTTGCTTAGGCCATCATTAAATCAAAATGTCCTAAGAAAGCAATATGATGTACCGCAGAGCATCCAGAACTCTATTACTTCTGGGGCATACTGGCCACAAGACCCTAGCTTAACTGCTTAACTCAGTACTATAGTGGAGGCTTGTCCAGTTAGGATGTGTTAAAACCATGGGGGTGGGGGTGGGGGTGGTAACTACACTAATGTGAGAAAGAAGTAATCTATCTGGATGGTGTGAAACCAGGATGGGGGGAACATGGTAGAAGCACTAGAAATGTGCATGAGAGAGTAGTGTCTTACAGGGGACTCCATGGAGTCCTTTTCTAGGGCTCAATTTCACCTAAGGTTGGCCTTGGCAAGTCATACGTCTGAGGTGTATATGATCAGTAAAGTGGCTATGAGTGGGTATATACAGAGGCAGAAAGTAAATGACTGCATCCGATGATTGATTACAGGTAGTGCTCACTGAGCTGCTGTAACAGAGCCCTTAACAGTCAGTTGCTTGCTGCAGCTCCACTTGCTTTAAAGTCACCAACCACCACTGTGGTAAGCAATTCAGAAATGTATAAAACAGGTACGCTACCACAATGATTACCTATTTTGAATGCCAGGAATTATTGTACTGGACACTAGGATGCATGTGACAGGCAGCAGCTACAGTAGACCACTAAGTATTAATGACTGCTCTCAAAACCACTGCCTACAACATGGTATGGTCAACACCTAACTTTCCACCATTTGATCAGCAGATTGTGGAACACTTCCATGTAGTTTGGGATACTACAGTGAAGCATGTTAAATTCCGTTGCCCAAATGTGGAATCAAATGAGACACATGAATACCTCATTCCACTGAATGCCAGAGAATGTGTAAGCTTTAACCATCCTAGCTACAAGGACCTTTCAGTGACATACAGAGACCATGCTAAGAACTGTGCAGGAGTCAACCTCACGTATCCAACACCAACTCCTTGAACTTATGCTGCAACATGTGGAAGAAAATATATATGGTCCCCAAGTACTGCAGGAGAGAGAAGCACAATTATGAAAGTGTTCTAAAAGATTGTCCATTTCCTCTGCAGTCATGAAAGCCACTATTGTTAGAATTCTTTATACACACATTGCCAGCACAGACTCATCTAATCCACAGGGTCTCACATACATAAACAGTAAGGGCTTGCACTTCTGAAACTAGACGGTTGTTTGAAACAGACAAGATATTAGCTATAACATAACTATGCACTACTCATCATATCTGACATGATTTACCTCTACTGTCATATGTGAACAGGTATTGAATATACATTGAAATCATGGATGATGACCCCCCTTCCACAATTCTAAGACTACTGCAAAGACTGCAAATGATACTGTGAATACAAAGACATAGAACATGGTGGAATGGGAGTTTGGCCATCTTAAAGGAAATTTCTACTGCCCCAATGCATCTGGTGGGATACTGCAATATTCTCCTGGGATCCGCAGCAAGATGGTTGTTGTGTGCACCATGTTGTAAAACACTGTTGTGCAGAAAAAAAAGCTTCAACAGCAGAGTACCATCAGAGAAGGGCTGAACTAACCTATTGAAGTAGCAGACAATGAGCATGGCAGCCAATGAAGGGAAGAAGAGGCCCTAGGTGAGACAAAGCCAATTGTAATGCATCACAGAACTTGTAAAGATGCAGCAAATTAAAACTGCAGACCATGGGACACAAACAGTGATAAAAAAATCACAAAAAACACCACAAAGTCCACTGGGCCCTCCAACAACTTTCATATTTCCAATAACCCCAGTTAAAAACAGTTCTCCTAGTAACATCCAGGTTTTTCATGCTTTTCTTCGTAACATCCAGGTTTTCAGCACTTTTGTCCTGTTTATTCAAGACTTTTTCAGAAAACCTTACCCAAGTTTTTTACTTCAGTCCTACATATACAATTTCCCTCAAGTCATATGATTTTCATGATTACACATCCAATCAGCCTTTAAAGAAACAAAAACAATTACGCTCAAAAACACCCTTTTTCTTTTTACTTAAAAGCTTGTCCTTCAAACCAATATATGTGTATAAATAAAGCAAAAATATTAGAAATGTAAATATAAAAATATACCCATAAATATACTTATTAAAATATTTGTGTGTGTATATATATATATATATATATATATATATATATATATATATATATATATATATATATAAAGATATATTTGAACATACTTATTAAAATATTTATACCCATTCAAATACTGAAAAATGTGCCTACCATGTTAAAACACCAAAATAAACAAATTCTTTACCTTTCCAAACCTTCAATTTGAGCACACTTGCTATAGAACAATGATGATTTATACCAGGCTAACTACCTGCATTCAAAAGGAGCTGCAACTGTAGCTCTGCCCTTTCCAAACTAAGGTTCCAAAGGCTCCCTCTCTAGGAATAATCCTTTCCAGGATGATAATGTTCTGGTAAACCCTGTATATGTTTATACAAAGCATTTGTCAGTTTACCCCTCCTGATATTATAAAGGTGCTCATATATTCTAGCCTTTAAGGAGCACTCCGGTTTTCTCAATATAAGAAACAAGAGCAGTTTGGGCATATAGCCTCATAAACTACTCCTTTATTACAGCAATCAAATCTACTCCTCATAAAAAATTTTTCTCCCATCAATTTCCACCTGTTGTGAAACTTGTATACATTTACAATATCAGCATCAGTCACATTTGTTCATCTTATTAATTTGGGGGCAATACGTAGGTTTCTCCAATAACTGTTACAGAGTCACCCCTTTTCGATATACTATACTTTGGCTCTTCTCCATAATATTCCTAAAAACCTCTTCCTCTCTAAAAACCACCCAATTTTTCTCGAACGCCTTCCTTATATAATTACTCTCCATACAAAAGGTGGTAATAAATGCGTAGGTGTACTTATCTTGCTCTTCCCCTTGTGTGTTTACCATCTCCTCTTCTTGGGTTTCTACCAGGGTTAAAATTGGTTTAAAATAACCCCTATCCCTTTTATTTACCACTTCATCCCATGAAGGAGAGATGGTAAATACACAAGGGGAAGAGCAAGATAATAACTATAACTACACGTTTACCTCAGTTATTACTCAAAACAGAACAGAAGCTCTGAATTATAACTCCCACAAAAGTGCAGTTGTAAGTAAACTTTTCATAACTGTAAGATGTTTTAACAGAGCACTGCTGCAGGAGCTTAAGCTATATGGGAGACATCTGGCTAACTTTCAGAACTTTTGGGCACCTTCCTTGTGCCTGTATGTCTGTTGAGGAATGAATGCATCCTGGTATAAATGTAGATTTATGGCCACCAAACTCAGTTTTTTTGCTTCCAAATAAAAAGGGAGGCTAGAATCCTGAAGACAACAGCATGTGCTACAGGATGATAGGAACACCCTGGCAGAAAAACGGAGAAAGAAGTAGTGATCTATTTAAACATCTACTATTATGGCAAGTTTACTTACACAACTGCATTATTTCATTATCAGATCATTGTTTGCAGTAACCTAAGCTTTATCAGATGAATACCAAAGCCTAGACACATTGGGAGGAAACCAAAGGGATCACCAGTCCAAGAACCCCTGGAGTACAGTCCTAGCAAATCCTGCCCTGGCCCCAAATGAGGATTCTAGTTCTTGGAAAAGTATGTACAGATGACAAAGATCAATGTTTCTAGAGTTCACTCCTTTTCAAAAACCCTCTTGATAATAACTAAATAATACTAGGGACCCTCTCTACTCCAATTACATCTCAGTAAATTGGAAATTTATTCCGGACTAAATCGAATTAGACAAACAAACCAATATATCAAACAACTTAAACATCACCTAAAGTGCACCTGGAACTGATCTTGCTACAACACAACTGGCTAATTTCCATCTGTAATATCAAAAACTAAAATGTATGGTACACAAGAATTACTTCCCATCTATGTACTTCACAACCCCTTACCTCCTACCTTCCCACTCACTTTTTAGCACCCATAAACAACAACTTCACCCAGATTCATTGACTTCTCTGTAGCAGTAACCTCAGGCGTTAAACTATAAACATCTGTATCACTAATTTCCTTTTTTATCTTTGTCTTCTTCCCATCCCTTCTTTTTCTCCTCACCCAGTTTTACATTAACAATATGTTAAAGGATAACAAATATGTTAAAAGGGAGTTCACACTCCTGTGTGCATGACATGCTCTAGTTTTTACAACTACTGTTGTATCCTAACTATGGAAACTAAGTCAAGATGACATACCTAATATTTACTCATGTAATACATATACATCTATTTCTTGTTACACCTTTGAATTTTGAAGTTAAAAAATGTATAATTGTACTTGCATGGAGCTTTTCTCCCAGGGCCTCTGCTGAAAATGTGATCCTGCTCAGCTGGATTTTCCAGTCAACAAAAACAAAGTTATCAAATAGTAGAGCTCTGATTTTGCCTGGAAGGGACTCACCATGGTGAGAGTAGTTAAGATGGATAGTATGGAAAACCATTTGAAAATAATTTGTTTTGATGCTGATTATCCACTCTTTTTACACTCATAAGCAAGGAATAGTTGATTTTAATTTCTTAAGTCTTCTGTCCACTCAGTGTACTACCTTAGCTGTCTGTGGACATTCAGCGTGTACAGAATTCTCTCCCTTTATTTTTGGTTCAAGGAAGAATAGAGAGTAATGAACAGATTAAGTAAATTCTGAAACCACCTTTGCAAAAAAAAAAAAAAAAAAATGAATGAGTTGGTTCTTAAGGATATTTTTACGAAAGGTGAGGTGGGGGGATCACCATAAGAGCTTGCAACCTACCTAACAAACAGCGCAGCTTAATACAGCTCAAACTCTGTTGCTTCTTAAATCACTTCATCCCTCCCTTTATCGTTAGTAATATTCCAAAACTCACCTATATAAACTAGAACAAACATACAATAAAAATGCATAATATGTTGCTAATGCTTCCAACAAAATTCATCATTGTACAGCACTTCATAAGATTAACTGGCTAGAGCTAAAACACCTTTTAACCAGTCAAAAAAACAAAGAAAACAATTCTAAATGAGCCCAGCAGATGCCTACTCATATTTTACTTATTTATTTTTATTTTTATTTATTTATTTTATTTATTTAACATTTGTTGACCGGGAAAGTCCGACTAGGTTCCACAGATCCTGTTTTCAGCGGAGGCCCGGGGAGAAACGCTCCAGAAGCATGTCTTTAGAACTTCCAAAATACAAGATCTCACATTCACAATTTCCAAAAATGTGTCAAATCACACAACCACTAGTGACATTCTATTCTCTTTTCATGTAGCCAAGACGTGTAATTCCATCCGCAGTACCTTAGGCATGAGAGTAAACTTAAAACATTTCTGTACAATCTAAACGCTTACTTATCTTCTACTTGGACCTGTCCTTGCATCTGAATTTCGTCTCTATCCATCCTACCTTCGACCCCTTTCCATCCTAGTCTCTCCCTCTCTTCCTCTTTTCTCCTTTAACCACTATGCTATCTACATTTTTAGCCTAATATTTCACTGACAGTCCGTGTATTTATTTGTAACAGTCATAACAGATGTTTTCTATTTATGTAAAAATGTACTTTTGTAACAGTTTTGTATGTTTTCAAGAACACCCAAGTACAGTTGATTTTTTGTTACCTCTGCTGTATAACTGTGGTGCTTTTCTCCTTGGACCTACACCAAAAATGAGCTTTTAGCTCAGTCAGGCTATTCCCAGTCAAAAAAATGGAAACAAACTGAGATAATCTTCTTGGTGGGGTCAGAGCACAGAGCAAAATGTTTTCCATTTTATGAATTTTAAAATTAACCTTGTGAGATGGTTCAGAAGTGAAGTGTAAGCCTTTCTGGTGAGAAGTTAAGATCAAAAAGAGGAGAGGAGTAACCCATTTTCTAGGCAGGCAAATTTGTAGTATCTACGCCTGCATTTAAAGGGCTTGGAAGTAGAAGATGTGAAAGTTGTGCTCTTCCCCAGGCCAAAAAAAGATAGGCATTGTGGTGATCTTTAGAGGGAAATGGTCAACCATAGAAATATTTCCCCTTTATCTTAGACATGAATCACAAAGATAAATTTTTTTATTCAAAAACAGGAAGGAGCTCCCCAGTGGGACTTGACAAAAAACAGCCAACTGTCGACAATGAGGAAACAGCTAAGAGCGAGCATTACTGGTAAGCTTTAATGGTAAGAAAGTTCTGAATTTTGGCCTCTGTACATCTTCTTTTATACCAGCATGCTTTTGTGTTGCAACGAATGAATGGGAGCGAGGAACATGGCTTAACGCTTTGAAAGCTAGACAGACATCAGATCCCTGGCAGGATAACTTTCACATAGCTTAGACTACTAAGGAATCTAATGAACATTACCCTTCCCATGAATCTGAAATGGCTACTTTGTAAACGGTGGCACAGAAAGGCAAAATTCCTGCTTGCACCTCAACAACATTTTAGAAAGAACAGAATATTTCCTCATATGTTTAGAAATTGTGACACTGCTGTTGCTATTTTCATTAAGGTCTTCAGTACAGCATACAAAATATGTTTTGTTTTTATAAACATTACACTTAAATGTAGGGATGGAACTTAGATTACATTGCAATGGCTGGCAGTATAAATACATGAAAATACCTAATGCAGTGTAGGCATTCATCTGCTTAATAAAAAAAATCAATAACCATTTCCTATTACTTGCAAACACTGGTACATATATCATCTTGCAATGCTGCATCAAGAAATGCATTTTACACTTTTTTTTTTTTTGCAAAAATATTTATTTACATCAAGAATCAACATATATGAAGGAAATGTAATATTTAAGAGCCTTGTACTACTTGCTTCAAAACACCAGTGAACTTTCAAGTGTTAATATGAGGACTCCACCAAATGTGGGAATGCAATCAATTTATGAGCCAGCAAGCTCTTGGGTTCAACACTTTTGGGTGCTTGCTGTAAAGGCAACAAAACAAACCATGGTAACATCCTTTATAAGGGACTGCTGAAGCATCTCACAAAAGAAACCGAAATGCCCTTTACAGCCCAAAGTTAAAAGTCCATAGAAGTCGCTTAGAATTTTTCATCCCAGGTTAATCTATTTGAGATGCATCCAGTTCATTCAAGAATTTCTGGCACTTGGTCATCAGGACCTTGACAGCTTCACTCACCAGCACATCAGGTGGAAGACTTCCAGCAGATTCCACAGAAACTATAGACACACAACATAAAAAAAAACTGAATTAGACTACAATCAGTAAAACATTTTTTTTCAGCCAGTGAATGTTTTACTTGGTTACATTACAAATTACAAAGGTGTCATAATAAAGCAGTAGCAATCAATGTGCTGGAAACAGCAGTAAATCAAAAACTGGCCAACACAGAAGTTAAGTTGGTAGATGACCATCGGTGAGTCAGAAGAGTACAAACGAGATTCCATTTAAATGGCCAAAGTATGACTTCAACTCAAGCCTTGAAGTCTGATCAGACAAGGTGGGTAGGTTCACAGATGAAAATGACAAATGGCATACAAAATTTAATGAACAAAATGGAGCTGACTGCAAGATCCAAACATCTGCTGTGCAAACTTAGTTTAATTTACAGATGAACTACTTGTAGAGTGTGATAAAAACAAATGCATATTTTAGCTCTAACTTCACATTACATGTTGGACAAAATATAAAAATTACAGATGTGTGTTCTATAACTTGCAAAACTTTAAACACCAAACAATGAATGTGTACACTAACTTCAAATAACAAATGCTTCCCTATGTCCTGTTGTGAAAAAAGGTTTCATTAGATGGCATAAACCAAAGCTTCACATGGATGAAGGTAAAGGGTGAAAAAGGAAAATCCTTAACAGTTTGTACTAATACTGTCACCACACAAAACTGCAATGGTAAAGATTTCCTACAAAAGTAAATCAAGGATTCCAAAACTGAAGAAAACAAATTAAAATTAAATTCATACACTTTACAACTTTGCACTTGACTAAGTGTAGAGAATTAAAAAATCAATCCAACTCAAATCAAGTTTTTATAACTGGGTCTTCAGAGAAGTATGAATAAATAGCATCAAGTCTCACAACTTTGACACAGATGAATTGAGTCATTTTTGGACTCTGAAAAAAATCTACACAAATTCCAAAAACAGCAGTTACAGCAAACATCAAGTTCTTCAAAACAGAGCATTTCTAGCCAAACTGAAAATATATCATGCCACTGTTGCAATAATCTGAACACTGCAGAAAACTGGGCATTAATGAAATGTGTTACTAAAGCTACTAAAGAAGTCTGGATCAATGTATTGGTAACGCTTGCATCCAAAAGCTGCAAAACTTGAGACAGACTGAACTAAAAAACTGAAAGTACACATCAAACTTTCAGGGAGAAAAAGTGTGTCACCCTATGGTTTCAGTAAAATGCTTTTAACAGCTACAACTTAAGTAGATACAGTTAAATCATGAACACAGCACATCGAAGTAGTTAAATGCAGAATCTTATTACGACTGTATTCGCCAAAACATTACAGCTTAAATATATTTTAATATAACATAACCCCACACCCCTGAGAAGGGGCAGATTCCACTAGGCAAGTATGCATGTAAAAGGAGATGAAGCTAGTGTTTACTGTATTTTAAAACTTCAAAGAAGCCACAATCAATATTTTAGCTTTCTAGTCATTTCTAATGATCACAGTAATGTGTAACCAAACAGAGAAAAACACTGTTAACTTAAAAAACACTTTGATTTTGCCAGGTGTGAACACCGAACAGTAAGGACATTCACTGCTCCAGATTAGGTTTGTCACGTAGGGCTAAATAACAAACATCAAAACTTTAAGGTAATATGAGATCAGATAAGCAAACAGGGCAGGCCCTGCGGCATGAGAGTAGTGTGCTGGTATCCTGAACTCCATCCATCCATCACCAACCCCTTTGGGTAAGGGTGTCATTTCAGCACTGAATCATCTAATGCCAAAGCTCACACCACTGAGTGGCTAGCCCTGTCACGGTTGTTCTTCCATATCACAAACATACATGTGCAGTCACACTTATGGTCAATTTAGTGTGTCCAAACCACCTACTGCATATGCCTTTAGAATGTGGGAGGGAACCTGAGCACTGAGAAAACCCATGCAAACTTAGGGAGGGCAGGCAAACTCTACAGAAGGAACCCCAGTCAGGAATCAAACTGGTGAACCCCTTGCTGAGAGCAGACATCACCACCTGCTGCACCACTGTGCTACTCCTTGCTGGTAGCAATTAATAAAAATTAAGTCATCATTATTTTGTTGACTGGGTTAGTCTCATTAGGCCTACAGCCTATTTTCAGGAAAGAATAAGACATGTATACTGATGTGAGTACATCTGGCAGTGCTGTGGTCTCTTTTACCATTAACTGTGCTACCACCACCACAGGCAAAAGGGAGTATGATTTAACATCCCATCCAAAAGGACAGCTCAGTCAGGAGTGCAGCACCCCCTTAATCTGCACAGCAGTGGCATCATTGGAAAATGAATCCAAGTACATGGAATGGAAAAGAACCAACAATCCTGAAGTCAAGTGAGCTACCTGTTGAGCCACTGATGCAGTAACCACACAGCAGAATTCTACACTAGTTGGAACTAATCAAGTTCCTTGGTTAGGAGGGCCCTAACTACAGGGCCTTGTAACAGTCTAAAGAGGTGGACGCCATGGAATGCACCACCACAGAAAAGGTCTTGCAGAGGAGTAAACCTTTGCAGTGGGCCATGTTCCTTAAATGGAAACAAGATTATTTAAAAATGAATGACACCTAACTCCCCAATGTCAATCTGGCTGTCAAAAATTCCAGCTGTCTAGGGGTTTACTTTATCTCTGATGAAAATACTACCACAGAAATATGGATTACACTGCTGCCTTACATTCCACAAACATCTGGTTATAACTCTTTCCACTCAGTTAAGCTCACTGAGCAAGGAGGTGGTATATTAATCTTCACAAGACAAATATTTGAAAAGAGTACAGCTGGACAAGTAAACTAACAATAACTGTTCAAATGATCATTGCAGCAGTAGTCTTAGCTATATGGGTTATACACTGCCAAGGATATTAACACTGGCTAGCTTCCAAAGCTTCAAGGCATCTTCCACATGTCCGAACCATCAATCAGCTCAAGATAAACTGACTTAGAAAGACAGGTTTGGGTGCCAAACCATTCAGAGCTTTCATGGCAAGAGAGAAGGAGGCTCAGCCCTGATGCAAAATGTTAGGAATAACAAAAAATAAATGTCCATATCCGGGCATAAACACACCAAAAGCAAAGGTAATGGAGTGAAGGAGATGATACTGCAGCAGTGATAATGCAAACATCTACTGCTATGATAACTTTACTTACACAACTGTACTATGTTCATCAAACTGATCACTGCTGAGTTCCCTTAGTTCCCTTAACTATATGGGTAGATTATCTAAGCTTATTAGGGGGGGGGGAGAAGAAGGGTATGGATACCAGTTTTTGCATAAAAGGAATAGTTCTCAAAGAAGCCCTATCTCTGTAGAAAATGACGTAGGGTTGACTCTCTATAAAAGCTTGCAACTCAGATACCCTTCTTGAAGAAGTCAGAGCAATCAGTAAAACTGCTTTCCATGTTAAGAACCTTAAGGCAGTCAGGTCTGCTGGTTTAAATGGAGGAAGTGTTAGCTTCTCTAACACAAAATTAAGATCCCAAGGAGGGACCACTGGTATAACTGGCAGCCTCTTGGGCTTATGCAAAACCCCTTTCAAAAACATTTTGATATGAGAATGCCGTGATAGAGGAGGACCCATGGGAAGACATGCTGAAATGGTGAATAAATAAACCTTGATGGAGGAGTAAGAAAGCCATAGGATAGCAACTCACACAAATATTGCAAAATCAGAGAAGTAGCTCTGAATGGGTGTTGGTTATGGCACTGGCACCAACAGAAAACTTTTCCATTTGCTAATATATGATTTTCTAGTGGCAGGCTTTTTTGCCTGCATTAGTACCTGCTGTACTTGCTCAGTAAAGTGATGCCTAAAATGAATCAATACCCTATCATCCAGGCTGAAATTGACAGGGGGGCAGCGTGTATCAAACACTACTGAACTTGTTGAGTAGACCCATTCTGTGAGTAAGTTTGACTTCTGAATGTTTTCTTGGAATCCCAGCTTGTATAAGAGATCCATCTCCCCAGAGAGAGTTTCTTGACATTTTGAAAGACTCTGCAAAAATAAACAAGTCACCTAGATATGGAAAATGCGGATACCCTGTAGCCTGCAATGAGCTATAACTACAGCTAGACACTCTGAATACTCTTGCTGCGTTGGACAGTCCAAAGGGTAAGGCAGTTAACTGATATGATCCAGATGCACGCAACCTTAAGAGATGCCTAAAGTCTGAATGAACAGGGCTGTGATAAGCATCTTTAAGAAGTAACAGATTACATTTGGGCACCATCACAAACAGGTTTCGGAAAGAAAAATCCAGAACAGGTCTCCCAAGCATTTTCCTTCTTCCATCTGGTCTGGTCTTGTGCATGAGGAGTTCCCATTTGAAAAAGAGGGATTTCCTCCCACTGCCATCTGAAACCTTGAGTGATTTCCAGAACCCATTTATCTGAAACTATCTGTTGCTAAAGTGAGACATACATATTCAGACTTTCTGGAAGGGAAAAGGGACTGTCAGGGTGGGAGGAGGTCAAGGTCATATAAATGATCCTGCTGACCTGTTCGAATGTCCTTGGTTTTGTGGGAATTCCTGAATTCTTTCTGGAATCCTCCTACCATTTTTCTTAAAACATCTGTTTAACAACATTATACTGAGACTGTATTTTGTGCTTTCCAAAAACAGATGAGGGTTAGAGAATCCCTTAGAAATTTTGGAAAAGGAGGGCTGAAAAATATCAAGAGATTCCCTGTATCAACTTATCTCCAGCAGAGGAACCAAAAACTAAATCTCTATCTGAAGGAGAATTTAAAATCTCATTTTCACATCATCTGGGAGATTCTGAGAACACAGCCAGGAAAACCTTCTCAAAACAGTACCAGTTGCCACAACTCTGGAAGAAGTATCAACCAAGTCTCTCACACACACACACACACACACACACACACACACACACACACACACACACACACACACACTGTAAACACAGAGTATTGACTTGAACAAAAGAAAAAACTAGATTAAAGTAGATTTTTCCTCAAGAAAAAACTGCAGACAAAACATTCCTTATGCTGGATTTACAAGATGTCTGTACCCAGAGTAATAGCTCAATTTCAGCTCTCCCAGTGCGAAAACAGAAACTCAGAAAAGAAAGCCAGTAAATTTGTCTTTTTGGGTAAATTTCAGTTGCTTGCCAGCAAGTGCACTAAATGGATGCCAGCAAAAAATAAATTCAGAGAGCCTGAGAGAAAGACAACCACGAAAATGGTGAGTAGAAAACATTGGCTGAGAAGAATCCCGCAGTTCATCAAAAAGCAGTTCAAGCTCCAGCTTTGATGCTAGATACTGCTTCTAGTAATCTATAGGAAAAAAATAAGCTGAATATGCTCAGAGTTGATTAAAACAAACAAAACACTGAAAGAGTATAATCAACTGAAATAGCAAAAGGCTGGGAAAATGGAAGAAGCTTTAAACTGATATTCAGATGACTTGATAAAACTGCAAAAAATCAAAGGTCGAAATGAAGAAAAGGCTGGCTAAGTATGACAGCTCAAGAAGAGATGTTTTAAAAAATGGAAGGATTAGAGAACAAAGCACACAAGGAAAACCTGAGATTTTCTGCTGTACTACAGAAACAGGAAGGAACAGACTATTAATTTTATGAAAGCACAAATAAGCAACTGGACTGCTATTCAATAGCAGGAGTTGTTAATTGAAAAGACACATCATGTGTATGCTCCAAACCTGGTCATGAGAAAGCAGCCTAGACCTTTAATAGTAAAGATGCAATCCTATCAGCAGAAACAGTTGCCTGACAAAACTTTGACAGATGGACAAAGTACTAAAAGTGGTAGACAGTGGCATTTTTGTGGAAAATGATTACTATCAGTACACCAGGAAGAAGGGGTGTACATTTATTCCAGGAATCAGAGAATGTCAAAAGCTACTGTATAGCTGTCTTAAGAATATTTGTTCTGGAGCATCAAATTAATTGTTTGATGTAGTACTTGCTAAGGAGGAAACACAAAAGTTCGTCCAACAAAAAGTTAACTATCAAATAAGAGATTCTGTTTCGTATTCTTCTGATAAAAAAAAGAAGTTATGTCTTACCACAACGTTCCATCTTTGTTGTTGATCTTCGTTCATTTATTACTGATGGGTTATCGGTTCCATCCTCGGAACCGAGCCAGCCAAATATCAAGCTCACGTCAGCCAAAAACTCTCGAGCCAAGATCCTACCCAGAATGCTCTGCTCCCTGTTATCTCAGATCGAGTTTGCAAGTTGAGAGGAAAAAAGTAAAGGCTACCTCTGGTCATAACAGACCTACAGTAAAGGAGTATATGAGATCAACCAGGAACCTCCGGAGGGGGACGGAGGGTGGAAAGTAATGAATAAACGAAGATCAACAACACAGATGGATTTATCTGATGTTGTTAATCTTCATTCATTCCTTACTGATGGGACTGAGTCTCCAGGTACCTGTATCCCTGGGTGGCCCTCATAGAAGGACATCCCTGAGCACCATGGAGCCAAAAGAAGCTCTACCTCTGGAGCCAAATCCAATTTGTAATGAAGAATAAAGGTATGAGGTATGGCCCAAGTCGCAGCTGAGCAAATATCATTGAGGGAAGCTTTAGCATGGAAAGCTGCTGAAGTTGCCGCAGACCTTGTAGAATGTGCTTTCACTCTGTGAGGCAAGGTGACATTGTTTTTGTTGTAGAAAATGGTAATACAATTTCTCAACCATGAAGCCAATGTAACTGTTGAGACAGGATGACCTTGTCTTGGTCCAGAAAAAGCCAGGAATAGTTGGTCAGATTTACGGGTAGATTTTGTTCTGTCCAAATAAAATTGTATTTTCCTATGAACATCCAAGGAGTGCAGGCAATACTCTCCCTTGTTAAAGTGGTTAGGAAAGAATACTGGAAGGTCAATAGGTTGGTTTATAGACCGCTCTGACACCACTTTTGGTAAAAAGGAAGAATTGGTTCTCAGTGATACCCTATCCTTATGGAAGATAAGATAGGGAGGTTTGATGCATAAGGCTTGAAGTTCTGACAAGCGTCTGGCCGATGTGATTGCAATCAGAAACAAAGTTTTCCAAGAGAAATATTTTACATCACATGAAGATGCAGGTTCAAAGGGGGGGAGCTGTTAGAGCTTGCAGAACCAATGCCAAATCCCAAGGTTGTACCGGTTCTCTAAAGGGAGGTTTTAAATGGATAACCCCCTTCAAGAAAGATTTACAGAGTCTATGTGACATAAGCAAAGAATCCTGAAAACCAATGTAGAAATTTGAAATGGCAGCTAAATGGACACAAATAGTATAGGCAGACACCCCAGAGTGGAAAAGATGTTATAAGTAATCCAAAACCACCAAAACTGGGTCTGACAAGGGGTCTAATTGTTTATTCGCTGCCCATTGAGAAAACCTTTTCCATTTATTGAGAAAGATTAGTCTGGTGGACGATTTATGAGATGCAATAAGAATACTGCACACAGGGGACGAGAGGTTTTCCTGCCTGGCAATCATTGGAAGTGGAGAAACCAAGCTGTCATTTTCAGGGTTGTTAGACTGGGATGAGTCAGACCCTGTGGATGGGAGATCAACGTTGGGGATGGATTGAGGATCCAGGGTTGATCTAACAGGTGAGGCCATTGGAAGGGGAGCCAGACTTGAGGCCAATATGGTGCAATGAGGATCACTTTGCTTTTCAACTGTCGTGCTTTCTTCAGAAATTGGGAAATGAGGGGGAGAGAGGAGAATAAGCATAAAGTAGACTCGAGTGCCAAGCGTGGACTAGACCGAGGGGGGGGATCAGGGCAAAATAGTTGCTGCGCTTGTAGTTGGTTGGGGAGGCGAACAGGTCACAGCAAGGCTGGCCCCAGTGGCAGAAGATTCTTGCTGCTATCATAGGGTTGATGGACTACTCGTGAGGTTGTAGAATGCTCAATTTGTCCACTATCACGTTCAAGCACCCGGGAATGTGCGTTGCAGTTAGAAAGCGGTTGGAAGCTATCGCCCACTTCCATATTCTCAAGGTCTCTCGGCATAACGGGCAAGATCTGCTGCCCCCTTTGCTTGTTAATGTACCACACCACTAGCATGTTGTCCGATTGGAATGCAATAGTCCCTGATGTTAGGATGGAATGAAATGCTTGCAACACTAGTAGCACCGCCCTCAGTTCCAGGACAGTAATATGCAAAAGGGCCTCTGTCTCTGACCAGGTGCCTTGGGCAGAGTTTCCCTGACATGGCCCCCCCACCCCATCAGGGAGGCATCCATGGTCACTGTGGCTTTTGGTTGATGTGGGCTGAAGGGGCGAGACCATTGTTGGGGATTTTGAGACGTCCACCAGAGTAAATCTTCCTTGCATCTCTGAGTTACATTTATCTGAAAAGACAAAGAATGTTGTAGAGGGTACCACTGAGTGAGAAGTAACCACTGAAGGAGCCTCATGTGGAATCTGGCTAGAGGAACAATGGTGATTGAGGCTGCCATTGACCCCAAGAGTTGGAGTATAGATTGCGTGGGAGATTTGTGGTGACAGAGCAGTGGTTGAATCTGTTGCCTTATTCTTTGAAGCCTGTGGTCCGGAAGATATTCTGTGCAATTTCTCGTGTCCAACAGTACCCCTATGAATTCCAAAGACTGAGGTCGGGTTGTGTTGGACGTCTTCCAGTTTATAGTGATTCCCAGGCGTTGTGCTGTGAGGAGAGTGTAGTGCAGGGCTTCTTCCAGTAGACGCTTGGTGGGGGTGGTGAGGAGCCAGTCGTCTAAATATGGAAATGCCTGGAATCCTTGAAGTCACAAGTGAGCGATAACCACTGCCATGCATTTGGTGAACACTCTGGAGGCTGCAGAGAGACCGAAGGGCAGAGCTCGAAATTGATAGTGACTGGCTCCTATGTGGAAGCGGAGGTATTTTCTTGAGCGTTTGTCCATTTTTATGTGGTAATACACATCTTGAAGATCTAGAGGGCACATCCAATCGTCTTCCTCCAGGAGAGGAGGGATAGACTAAACCATGACCATTCGGAATTTCTAAGCTTTTACAAATCTGTTCAGTGTGCTGAGATTGGAATTGGTCTCCAATCACCTGTCTTTTTTGGCACTAAAAAGAACCTTGAGCAAAATCCGGATCCTATCTGGTCTGGGGGGACCGTCTGGATGACTTTTTTGTAGCAGCTTTTGGATTTTGTCTGCTGCTGCTTTCCTTTGACTGGGTGGGACATTGGGTAATACTCTGGATGAGATTGGACAAAGATGGAAGGCGATACGATAGCCTCTGAATATTATCCATTGCACCCAAGAGTCGGTTATATTTCGCCAGGCAGCGGGGTACAAGGAAAAACGACCGCCAATAGCTTCCAGAGGTGAGAAGTCAGGCAACGCTTCAGGAGCGTTGATAGGGTTGGCCAGAGAAAGAATCTCTGGAACCCTGGTTTCGAGGACCTCCTCTGCCCCTAAAGGGGCGTTTTCCATTGGAGTTTCCCCCTCTGCCTCTAGGGGAGAACACGGCACGTGCGCCACGGAAAGAGCCCTGTGATTTCCTGTGCCACGTCATTCTGCTCCTCTGATTTCTGGAGTAGAATCGAGGAGTGGAGTGTCTCACACCAATGGCAGATAGGGTCTTGCCATCTTGTTCGCACCTTGCCAGCGTATCTTACACTTTAGGGCCAAACAAAAAAGTGTCCTCGATGGGGGCATTCATAAAGGAAGCCTTAAAGGAGTCGCAAAGGAGCATCCATGCACGTCGTCTGGTGACTATAACCACATCTGCCACTACAGCTGCTCCTTCTGTTGCGTGAGAAATAAGACGTATGGAAGAATTAAAAATGGACTCTAAGGTGGCTACCTGAGAAGCCACGTTGTCACAGACCTCATCAGAAACAGCTCCTGCCAAGGTTTCAGAGAGTTGGTTGATAAGATCCTTCTGAAGCCTGGTAAAGTGTGCCAAATAGTTTAAAGACCTTATAGCGAAGGTTGATGAAGCAAACGCATGCTTCCCTAGTCTATCTATCGCCAGGGACTCCTTGCTGGGCGGATGGACAGTTTGGCTCTCTTCTGCCAAATCCTTCTTAATTGCAGCTGCCACCATCTGGCATCTACTGGAAGACCTTGTGACCAATGGAGATGCTCAGCTGAAGGTGATAAGATTTTATCAGGCTTCTGTGGCATCGCTTCCAGGGTGTCAGGAGCCTTCCAGCCGTGCTGGACGATGAGCTGGACGAGCTCATCGGCCGACGGGGTAACCCAGAAGGTAGGAGGCAGGGCACGAACGGCCTGCAGGAATACAGATTCCTCTGAGGAAGGATTAGAGGAAGGAAGGATTAGAGGACTTCCAGTCAACCCTCTAAGGATCTCAACGATGTCACCAAAGGACACCTCATCAGAAGGTGACTGTGGGGACCCTTCCCCATCACCAAAGTCCATATCTTCAGTCAATGACTCCTCAGTGGAGTCCATGTGCTTCCTCTTGCACGACACTTTGCGGGGTACTTCCTCAGTGGGAGGTTCTGGGGAAGACTGCAAAGATGGCATCTCCTGAGGAGGAGAAACCTGAGGCTCTTGTGTCCAGTGTCCAGTGGTTGTGGCTTGTGAGAGTTGCGGCACAGAGGAGGGAGAGGACCCCAACATGTGGGGTTTGCCAGTGGAGGCAAGCGCCCTCTCCATGGTCTGTAAGGCCAGCCCACCCAAAGAGGGATGTTAGCCCAGAACAGAGCATGACAACCTTGGAACCGGGGTCACACCCCGCCCTGATGAGCCAACCCCCAGACCAGGAGTCTCAAGAGGACTGTGAAGCGTGAGAGAGGAAGGATTCGTGGAGGGTGCCACAGAAAAAAAAATTGGTGTGGAACCAAGAATGCCCTCCCTCACGGCACAGCCACTGGCCTGAGAAGAGCCCGATTCCCAGTGCACCAAGGGCCACAAGGACGACTCTGGTTCCAAAGTGAGATCCACTATTGGAGTCGGAGGAAGGGAAGCTGTTGTTGGAGTAATGGGCTTCGATACTTGGGTGGAAGTCGAAGGAGGAGTGTACGTTGGAGTTTGAGGAGATATGCGTTTACCTGAAGGAGGGAATGTGGATTTCGATAGTTGAGAGAGACCTCTGGCCAGAAGCAACTGGTCAACAAGCCGCAACACATCTTGCTCAGAGAGGCTCCTGGTCGACCTCATAGAGAAACCTGAGGGTGATTCTGGCCTTTCTAGAAAAGGACTATATTGGCTACCAATGAATGGATCCAAGGAAGTAGAGTACTTGGTCCTTGCTAATTCGAGAGGTGCAGAGCCTGGAACAGAGGACATCTGCAGCGAAGAGAACTGTGTGGACGTAGTTTGCTCCAACGACATCAGTGTCATAGAAGCTGAAGGTGTCTGCACCGTAAAAGCAAGTGTCTGCACCATTGGGTACAGTGCCGTCGAGGAAAGTGTCTGCAATGGTAACAATGACAGTGCTGAAAGTTTCTGCACCATGGAGGACAGTAACATCATACTGGGGGCCGAAGGGGATTGTACCAACGGTGTCAAAGGGGACTGTACCTGCATGGACTGTGCCGGTAAGGGCTGCGACAAAACTGTTGGAGCCATAATTGTCTGCACGGGGAACTCCTGTGCCAGTGTTGATAAGGAGGACATAGCTGGAGCAAGAATCGGCTGGGGTGGTGCCGAGCCTGGAACGACAGGGTCACAGGTGGCAGCGCTGAAGTAGTAGTCAATTTCATCTTATGAGTAGACTTCTTATTATTTCCAGAGGGAGATGACGTGAGCGACCTAGATGAGGAAGTGGAAGAACGCCTCTTGTGGGGTTTAGCAGGAGGGGGTGAGCCCTCCGATCCAGAAATAGGCTTACAGAAAGAAGATTTGAGAAGGCCTTTCAAGATTAATTTGTTCTTTCTCTCGTTAAGAGTCCTGGTTGAAAAATTTCTACAAATCCCACATGGGGGATCCACAGTAAGGTGGAAGACATTCAAACAATGGCTCATAGGTAGGTTCAAAGGTAGGTACTAGGCTGTCAGCCCAAGGGCCTAGGTAAGCCTAGCCAATAAAGTTCCCTGGCTTACGACAATCCAAGAAAGTTAATTTCCTGTGCCCCTGTCGAGCAGAGCCACAGAAATGATCCCCGGGGTGTATTTCCTATTTCCCATCCACTCATTAAGATTTTTCTTTAAGAGTGTTAATGAGGAACTTTGCTTGACATAGATGGGTAGCTTGTTCCAGAGTATGGGAAGTCTCTGGGACAGGAATCTATCCCTTTAGCAAGTCCTGTTTATAGTGGTGAGAAGGTTTAGTTCCCTAGAGCGTGTAGCTCGGAGGGATTGGGATTTCTTTAGGTGTAGCATGTCCAATAGCTCTGGGTTTGACATAGCTTTATATGTTAGGCAGAGATCTCCTCGGAGTAGGCAATATGCTACAGAGTAAAGCTTGAGTTTTTTGAGACGATCAGTGTAGGGCATCTGTTTGAGGCCAGTAATTCTCTTTCTGAGGTACTTTGGTGGCCTTTCTAGCTGCTGCAGATGTCTTGTGAGGTACATTCCAAAAGGGGCGTTGCACTCTATAATGGGTCTAATGAGTGTCGAGAAGAGGGGAACAATGACCTCTTTCTTCCTGGATGAGAACCCTTTTGTGATGAGGTGTGCCATGTAGAAGGATTTCCTGACTACTGTAGCAATGTGATTATCAAAGGAGAGACTACTGTCCACCTGGGTCCCAAGGTCTCTTATCACACATTCGGTGTTAAGAAGACTGCCGCCTATGTGGTAGTTCATGGATACAGAGTTTTTACCAAAGGGGATAACAATGCACTTTTTTGGTACTGAGCTTGAGGCCATGACTCTGACACCAGGCATCTGTCTCAGTGAGGCCCTTCTGTAGGATGTCCACATCATTTGGGGATTCTATTATAGCTCCTAGTTTGCAGTCATCTGCGAACTTCGTTAGCCTGTACTTCAGAGAAGTAGATACCAAACAGGAGAGGTCCCAGGACTGAACCCTGTGGTACTCCACTTGTCACTGGTTTAAAGTCAGATTTGGAGTCTGCAACTTTTACAGTGTGGGTTCTGTCAGTGAGCCAGTTGGCAACCCATCTTGTGACATAGGGATTTATACCTAGTTTAGTGAGTTTAGCTATAATTCCAAAATGAGGGATGGTGTCGAAAGCATTGGAGAGGTCAAGATAGGCTGTGTGAACCACTTTACCCTCGTCTACGGCTTTGGTGACTGCCTCAAAGTCGTCGACCAGGTTCAGGAGGAAAGATCTCACTTTCACAAACCCGAACTGGGTGGGGTCCAGAGTTTGGAGGTTACCAATGTCTTTGTTTATGAATTCCATAATGATACGTTCCATGGCCTTGCAGACCAGGCTCGTCAGGCTAATAGGGTGATAGTTCCCAGGATCAGTGATGGCTCCCCTTTGTGGAGTGGGATAACTGTTGCTGTGCGCCATTCAGTGGGCATAAAGCCTGACGTGAGGCTATGATTGAACATGGTGCTTGGGTGGGGAGCCAGTTTGTTCTGAAGTTCATGTAAAACGCAGCCCGGGATGTTGTCCGGTCCCATGGATGCTGTGTTTTTGGCTTTAGAGACTGCAGCTTTTACCTATGAAGTTATGATTACAGGGACTATGCATTCTTCCTGTATAGATATGGGCCCTTTAGGGGGTGAGAGGGGGGTAAAGTTAGCACTGAACCTATCTGCCAGGATGTTGGCAATATCAGTTGGTTCTGCAATTTTTGTGCCATTGTGCTGTAACTCAGAGCAGATCTGGGTGTTGCCACTGAGATTCTTGACATAGCTATAGAATGCTTTGCGGTTGTCCTTAGAATCAGTGGCAATCTTGTTTTCATAGCTAGCTTTGGAGGATCTTAAAAGGGATCTCAGTTTCTTGCTGAGGCTGACCAGGGAGCTCCTCCACTCATGTGATTTTACTCTCTTTTGCAACAATTGCTTCCTTCTGTTGTAGAGTTTGTTTATGGCAGGGGGCCACCAGATTGGCTTCCTTTTTTTGGTGGATAGCGTCTTGGTACTGTCTGGGACAGCACGATCCATGCACTCGTGTAAGTGCTTATAGAGCGCATTTCTGTAGGATTCAGCAGTCATAACTGTATTGTCCATCTGCATGGGTGTCATGATGTTCACCACTTCTGTCTTAACAAACATGAAGTTGGCTTTGGAGAAATTTTTTACCGTGGTTTCCTTAATGGGGGGTGGGGGCGGGATGTGGATATCTAGGGTGATTAGCTTATGGTCGGATCTGACCAAAGAGGAGATGACTTCAGGTGTGGAACACCGGTCACTCAAGTTGGTAATGACTAGGTCTAGGATATTGCTGCCCTGGTGGGAGTATGGATAAGTTGAGCCAGAGCATTGGAATTTATGAATTCCAGAAAGCACTGAGCGAAGGTGTTGGTACATGAGTAGTTTTCCCAGTTAATGGTGGGATAGTTAAAAATCGCCCAATATTAGGGTGTTTGGTTGAACCATAATATTTTCCAGTATATCAAGAAAAGAGGAGTGGGAATCCTGGGGCATGGTGGGGGGATCTGTAGCAAGTTACAATTTTGGATTGCAGTTTTGCCCAGAGTTAGTTGCACTTGGATAACCTCGGCTGCATTATGCTGAGCAACTAGCCTGGAGGTGTGGATATCCTTAATGAATATGGACACACCTCCGCCTTTGGTGTTCCGGTCCAGGTTAGATGGCCGAAAAGTGTGGTACGAGTTATAGCCTGGTAATGCAGGGGTGGTCTCTGGAGCCTTGAACCAGGTCTCAGTCGTAGACATCGATGTTCTCCATTTTAAGGAGTGCCTCGAGTGAGTGCATTTTGAGATTTAGACTTCTAGCACTGATAGCATTACCCTCAGTTTTTGCTTGCCTGTTCCTGTTATGGTGGTGAATTTGTCATTTGAACCTTGCCTAAAAAAGGCACTATAGGGGCGGCAAGAGCCTTTGCTAGTATCCGGAATCCCAGGGGTGACAGGTGCAGGCCCATCTCTGGCAAAGCATCATGGTCTGTTGACCATGTCGTCCCAGGCAGACAGATACTGGATCCCCTTAGAATGACACTAGAAGCGTAGCCAATTGTTGAAGTCAATCATTTTGTCCTTGTATTGCGGTATCAGCGATGGCAGGATGCTACTCAGGACTAGGGTCATACCCGAGTCCAGGGAGGTACGTCTCAGATCGTTTACACCAACATGGACAATCACAGAGTCATAGCTGTACTTGTTGTGGAGTGACCTGAGTGCGTGGGTTATGTGGCGGATCCTGGCACCCGACAGGTAGCTGACAGTGACCTTCTCCTTGTTTAGCCTGATGAGTGAGACATCAGTGTGCCTGACTATAGAGTCACCTATGACTAGTGTATTGTGTACGTTGTTTTGCCTTATGGACTGTGGTTGAGTGGCACACTGAGCCTGTGGGCTATGTGTCATTTGGGTTGTGTTGGTGGTGGGAGGTTGCTTGCGTTTCTGCTTTGGGGGTCTCTGTTGCTTGAGCAGATTATTATTGAGAGCCTCCGCAAATGTTTTTGTGTTTCTTTGTGTGGATTTTGGTGGTGTAGGTTTAGTGGGAATATGTGATGAGTGTGGTGTGGTGCAAGTGTTTACCTTCTCCTCCTGACTATCAAGGTCAGTCTTGGTTGGAGAGAGCTTTGCCTCCAGTTTGGCTAGATAAGTGCATCTCTCACAGGTTGTAGTGTTGGGTGGTAGGATGAGAGGATTATCTGTGTACATGAGGCAATTGCTACATTGCCCCAAGATGCCCAGATTCATCAGATAAGACAGGAGAGAACACTGGGAGCTGACCCTTGGACATGCCTGAATAAAAAAATATTTTCCTCTAGACAAGTGAAGAAAGTAAGTACCAAAACTGTTTTCCTCTAGGTAATGAGGAAGGGTGAGTGCTGTAGTAATTTGTGGTTTACTTAGTGCTTACAAGTTCTGAATAAGTGCTGAGCATGGATAAGCAAATTCAAGTGCTAAAACTAAGAATCTCTATCTGGATCTTGTTGTAGATAGGCTACCTAGTGCTTACCACTCCCACTGATGAGCTAGAAGGCTTCCCTCCAACACAGAAAGGCTTGGGGGCACAGAAGCTTACAAACAGTCCTGGATACAGCAAATCTGTAGCTGGATTAGACTACGTACAGGAAAGGCAGAAAACAAGCTTGGAATTTATATATATATATATATATATATATATATATATATATATATATATATATATATATATATATTTTTTTTTTTTTTTTTAAATAGTTAAGTGGGTTGGCTTTCTCAAAAAGTTCTCTCTGTATTACAAAGAATGAGCTAATAACAGTAGCAAAAACACTTTAAATGCAGTACCAGCTAGCACACAAGTGTGTAGCAATATTAAGGCAAATGCAGTTTAAATAAATGCAGATACGTTAAAAATGACAAAAACAAGTTTAGGAAAAATCAGATAACAGCACTTGAACACTTAAAAGCACACAGAACAGCAAATTAAGGTATTAAGGTAGAAGAGAGTTATGTAAGAGCAGCTCAAGAAACTATAAGTAATTTTATTTATTTTTTTGTGGAGAGGATGGGAACAGAACAGATTAAAATGCTATAGGGAATGTCCTTCTCAAGTGCTCTCTCTGTACACAGCAGAGGAGATGGGACTGGTAGGAGTGTCTGAATTCAAAATATGATCTCACTGTACTCGGGAGCAAATGAGATGGGCCCAGTATGAGTGTCCAAAAACAGATTTACAGCAGGGGCGGGCAATTCCAAAGCCACCAAGATTAACACCACAACAACAGGAGGGAGGGGGGGGGGGGAGACTAAATGCAGCTATCGACGGGGAGTATTATCTCTCTGTATTATATTATATATAACAATTATCTACAAATTTCTAATCTTAAATAAGTGCTTTTGTCAGTTGATTTATGCAGGTGAATCTCAGCAGCCAACCACTCAGAAGATGAGCAGAATGATTAAAAAACGTGACCAGCACAGATTATAATGCAAGGAGAAACCCCCAAGCTAAGTTAACACAATTTCAAAAGCAATCTAACAACTTTCAATGTATCCAGATGGCTACACTTTTTCACACTTCAGGCAACTAAAGTACAGTTTTGTACCTACCATAAATGTAGATGTCCGATAGGTATGCATCTGCAGTCATCACATATGGGTTGTCCTGCCTCAGGCAGCCCTTCGGTCGGCCGGATTCCAAAGTCTGGGTCCGGCGTCGGCTGATGTCGCCCTTTCCCCGACGTCAGAGCGCCTGGGGTATAAAAGCGTCAGCCGACGCCATCTTCCTCAGTGTTTCTTGCCCCAGATGCCAGGTGCCCTCAAAGGAAGGCTAAATTTGGAGAAATGCAATAAATTCCAAACGTGCACAGAAATATATATATATATATATATATATATATATATATATATATATATATATATATATAAAACAAATACACCATAATAGATAACCCCAGCTAGCTAAGAGAGGGAAAAGTACCCAATAAATACCAAACAGGGGAAGGAGGGGGGGTAAACCTGACTGCAGATGCATACCTATCGGACATCTACATTTATGGTAGGTACAAAACTGTACTATGTCCTTCAAGGATGCATCTGCAGTCATCACATATGGGTAGAATACCATAGCCAATCTGGGGGTGGAGGATCTATGTAAAGGATGGTGTAGCTAAAATGCCCTGCAGGACTGCTGTAGCAAAGCCTGCTCTGGATCTGGAATATAAAAGTAAATTGTAATGCTTGGAAAATGTATGCACGGAGCTCCATGTAGCCTGGTCGCCACCCCTCTTAAGAAGGCTGTGGAGGTGGCAGTGGCTCTGGTGGAATGAGGTCTAATGTTAGCTGGCACAGTTTTTCCATGAAAGGAATAACAAAAACGAATGCAATTCCCTATCCATTTTGAAATTGTCTGTTTGGAAATTGCTTTTCCTTGTGCACCAGCAGCATATGCTACCAACAGCTGGTCAGTTTTTCTGTAGCTTTTAGTTCTGTCCAAGTAGTAGCGCAACTGTCTGTGTATGTCCAGGGTGTGCAGAAGTTTCTCCCTTTTGTTTTGTGGATTTGGAAAGAAGGTAGGCAAGGTGAATAGCTTGGTTTAATGAGATCCTGGATACCACCTTTGGCATAAATGAAGGATTGGTTCGCAATGAGACTCTGTCCTGATGAAAAATAAGAAATGGCTGTGCTGCCATGAGGGCCTGTAACTCAGATACTCTTCTTGCTGAGGTTATGGCCAGAAGGAAGGCAGTCTTCCAAGACAGGAACTGTAGTTCCGCAGATGCTGCTGGTTTCAAAGGGAGGCAAAGTTAGTTTTTCCAACATGAAGTTAAGGTCCCAAGTAGGCACTGGGGGTTTCCTTGGAGGATTGATGTTTTAAATTCCTCTTAGAAACTGTCTTAGGAGAGGATGAGAAAAGACAGGTGGATCAGTATTGTACTCTGCTGAAATTGCTGAAGCATGAATTTTAATGGAAGAGTAAGACAGGCCATTGTGGAGCATTTCTGCCAAGTATTCCAGGATATGCGCCATGTTCATCACTGTTGCATCTAGGCCCTTTGTGGTGCTCCAAGTGTGAAATCTTTTCCATTTTGCTGAATATGCCTTTCTTGTGGAAGGCCGGCGAGCTTCCATGATGATATCCTTCACTCTCTTGGATAGGTTATTCTGAGGAGGAGTCAAGGTATTTTCCAGGCTGTTAGTTGCAAGGTTTTCAGGTTGGAATGCAGAGTTTTGTAATTGTGCTGTGTCAGGAGAAGTGGCCCTTGAGGAAGAGGCCATGGTTTTGTGCGTGACATGCTCTTTAACAGTGGGTACCAGTGCTGTCTTGGCCAGTCCGGAGCTATCAGAATCACTTTTGGCTGCTCTGTCCTGATCTTCAGTAAGACCTTGGTCATTAATGGAAGAGGTGGAAATGCATACACTGTTAGAGTTCTCCAGCTGAAAGAGAGGGCGTCCACTTTCCATGCTTGTGGGTGGTATGTCCTTGAGCAGAATTTCTTCAGCTGATGATTGTGGGGGGAGGCAAAAAGATCTATGTCCGGCCTTCCCCATGATAGTGTTATCTGTAGGAAGATGTCTGGGTGCAGCATCCATTCGTGCGCATCCATGATATTTCTGCTTAAGCTGTCCGCCAGTATAGTCTTTTCCTGGCACAAACTGGGATTGCAGCTCTATATTGAGTTTCAAGGAAAGTTCCCATAGATTCATTGCCAGTCAGCAAATAGGGTAGGAATGGGTGCCTCCTTGCTTGTTTATGTACCACATAACTGTGGTGTTGTCTGTCCTTATTAGCAGGTGGCCCTGATGCAGAAAGAGTTTGAAGGCCTCGATTGCATGTATCACTGCCAGCATTTCCTTTTGGTTTATGTGCATGCGTAGCTCCCTTTGTGACCATAGTCCTTGAGTACATCTGCCCTCCATGTGTGCTCCCCAACCGTGGTCTGAAGCGTCCGTTGTAATGGTTTGGCTGGCTATTGGTTTGCTGAAGGGCAGACCCCTGTTTGACTGGCTTGCTTGAGCCCACCACAGAAATTCCTTTTGGAGGCATGGAATGAGTGGGATCAAAGTTTCTAAGCTGTGACTGTGCTGAGTCCATAAACTCCTTAGGTACCATTGTAGTTTCCTCATATGCAGCCTTGCCTGTGGAATCGGAAGAATGCAAGATGCCATGTAACCCAGGGCCTGCAGAATTTTCCTTGCAGTCAGCTGAGTTTGTCTTGTCAGATTCTTGAAGTAATCCAGTAGTTGTCTTTGTTTTTCTTCGGTGAGAAAAGCCATTTGGGTGGTTGTGTCTAGATCCGCACCCAGAAAAGTTATTCTTTGGGATGGAACAAGTCTTGATTTGTGAATGTTGACTGCATATCCCAAGGCCTGCAGTAGGTGGATGGCATAACTCAAGTCCTTTACCAAAGTTTGTTGGCTGTCCGCTTGTATAAGGCAGTCGTCCAGATATGGGTATATTTGAATCCCCTGAAGTCTGCAGTGTGCAATCACTGATGCCAGGCATTTCGTGAATACTCTGGGCGCAGTAGATAAGCCAAAGGGCAATGCTGAGAATTGATAATGCTCTGAACCTGCAAGAAATGTGAGGTGTCTTCTGCAACTTTGTCTGATAGGGACATGCAGGTATGCCTCCTTGAGGTCTAGAGTCACCAGCCAAGACCCCTTGCCCAGCATGGGAAGGAGTTGCTGTAGAGTCAGCATTTTGAATTTTGGCACAATGAGATAAGAATTCAGTGCGGACAAGTCGAGAATAGGCCTCCATTGATTTTCTTTTCTTGGAACAAGGAATAGTCTGGAATAAAATCCTTGGCCTTGTTCTGAAAGAGGAACCTTTTCTATAGCTTTCATTTGCATTAAGTTGGAGATTTGTTTCAAAGCCTCTGCCCTTTGATTTGGTGGCAGGTCTGGCATGCCTTTTCTTTTTGGCAATGTGTGAAAATAGAACCTGTATCCTTTGTCTATTATTTGCAGTGTCCATTTGTCTCTTGTAATACTGTGCCAATTTTCTGAGAATAAAAAGCTTCCGCCCAAAGGTGCTTCTAATTGAGCCCTGGTTGGGAGTCAAAGCAAAGTCATTGAGTCTGTCCTTGTGTAGCAGTTGTAGGTCCTGCACTACCTCTCTGGTTGGGAGGCTGCCATTGACGTCCTCTGAAGGAGCCTCTAGCTTGCCCTCTACCTCTGGCACGCCTGTTCTTGCCTCTCTGAAATCTTTCTGTGTCCGGAAAGGACCAATTCTTGGTAGGCCAATTTCTGCTGAATCTTGGTGGTTGGACTTGTAGAAAATCTTTGACTGTTTGTACAGATTTTGCCTTTTCCTCAAATTTCTTTAAGACCTCCTGAGCAGTGGAGCCAAATAACTTTTGCTTCAACAGTGGAGCATCCAGAAGCTTAGCTTTAACATGGTCTGGCAGAGATTGTTCCTTCAGCCAAGCATGCCTACGTATGACTGCACCTGTCATAGCTGACCTACATGAAGCTTCCAATGCATCATAACCACACTGCAAGAAATGGTTGCTAACCTGCTGGGAGTTATGTACCAGATCCTGAAGTGATTTGCGATCTAGGGGTTCAGGTGAAGACAGCTTCTTATGCAATTCATCTAACAAATACTCTTGGTACTGTATCATATGAAATTGACAATTTAAAGCCCTCATAGAAAGAATAGCAGAAGTATACACTTTTTACCCCATCTCTCTAAAGCCCTGGACTCCTTTTCAGAGGGGAGTGGATTTTTAGTAGTGGCAGCTGCAACCCCTTTAGGGCCCTGGGAAATAGTTTCTGGATCAGCAGAGTGGGCCTTGTAAAGAAAATGATGCGAGTCCGGGACCCTGTAGTACCTATCGGGTTTGACAGGGGCCGGAGGAAGAGTGTCAGGGGTTATGCTAGACTCAGAGTACACATCATCAATGTCATTCAAAACAGGAGGAATAGCCAAAGGTCTATGCTGAGGTAAATGCAGAAAAGTTCTTAATCTTTTCCTGGAATCAGAGAATTCCTGGCCCTGCCATTTGAAATGCTCTCTCATAGTGTGAAGGGTCTCCCAGAAGGATAGTTCTTCAGGAGGGGAGGCCGAGGGGATGGATTCCTCTGCATCAGAATCCTTGTAGGCCGAAAAAAACTCCTCCTGGTAGTCCGAGATAGCAGAGCCATCAGAGGCCTCCTCTGAGGAGTGGGGATCAGAGGGCTCAACCCTGGGCCTTTTGTCTAGAGGAGGTTGAGAGCCCCTGTCTGGATGGGGTTGAGAGCCCCTAATTAAGGAAATAAGATCCTCTGCTAAAGTTAGAATCTGTGAACTTGTAGAGGATCCCTGAGGAATAACCCTGGGAGGCATAGCCTTTGTGTGTTTAGCAGCTTTAGCCCTGGTGAATGCCTTTATGGACATGGATGCAGGAGGCCTGGCTGCACCACGTGCTGGTGTAGTTTTGTCTAGAGGAATGGTGTCGGAAGTCTCCAAGACACTAGTTTCTGAAGGAAATTCAATAACCGACTCAGCAGGGGCCTCTGGGGCCGAGGTTGTCGGTTGAGCGGTTTCGGGGGTCGGAAGTACTAAGGACTCTGTTTCAGCCGAGACACTCGCGGTAGGCCTGGCCGCGGTTTCAGCCGAAACCGCGGCCCGCGTGTGTCGGTCCTTGTCCTTCCGTTTCATTGTTAAATGTGAAGCCGGAGTCTCCGACGGCATATTGTACGAAAAACTAACCCCAAAAAATTCCACTGCAAACTCCGCCCGACGTCTAAGAGTGCGCCGGTTGAAGGAAGCACAGGCTGAACAGGCCGAGACGTCGTGGTCTGGGCCTAGGCAGGGGAGGCAGTAAGAGTGGAAAGCCTTATGAGATATTTGTTTCCCACAAGTTAAGCAATTATTAACTTTATCTGACATCGGCTGAGGCAAGAAAAACTCCCCAATGGGGTACTTAGCTTTTGAAGTCTTCGGTAGCTGAATTACAGGAGCTGGCCGACCGGCACTTGCGAACTGCTTCTGCTTCGGGCACCACACGGCAAGAAAGACTGAGGAAGATGGCGTCGGCTGACGCTTTTATACCCCAGGCGCTCTGACGTCGGGGAAAGGGCGACATCAGCCGACGCTGGACCCAGACTTTGGAATCCGGCCGACCGAAGGGCTGCCTGAGGCAGGACAACCCATATGTGATGACTGCAGATGCATCCTTGAAGGACATCTGCAGCTAGAGACAGGGAGCATTATCTCCCTGTATTATATTATATATAACAATTATCTACAAATTTCTAATCTTAAATAAGTGCTGAGAAAAGTATAGACACAAGTCACACCCATCGGAAAGCAGTAACTTATGGCCACAATCCTTACACTGCTTAAAACCAGCACTACTTTTCTTATCCGACATAATGATGTGGAGAAGAACAGTACCAAAAACAAGAGGAAAGGCTACCCAAAAGGTTAAGAACAGAGAAGGAAAAAGGATTACCAACGATGGTAATGAAGAATTACCTTAAAGGTAAGAAAAAGGGTAATAAAAAAATAGACCAAAGGGAGAGAGTCTTAAGGATACGGTAGGGTAGGAGAATATTACCAGAAACTGTTTGAAAAACTTTAAAGTAGAAACAATATATAAAACTTTCAAAAAATTAGACACTTAGCTGAAGAGAGTGGCTTGACATGGCTGTACAGCAATGTGGCAAATGAGATCTGAGGTAACAGGGAGCATAGCATTCTGGGTAGGACCTTGGCTCGAGAGTTTTTGGCTGATGCGAGCTTGATATTTGGCCGGCTTGGTTCCGAGGATGGAACCGATAACCCATCAGTAAGGAATGAACGAAGATTAACAACATCAGATTATAGTTTGCAGAGAGACTATACCAGTGAAATCTTTTCCAATGTTCCAAAGGAAAAAACCACTTGAGAGACAGAAATAAAAGGCAACGGAGTTGACTAGAAGAACCAGGATTACACTGGAAATTAACCACAGACTGAATTTGGGAGATGGAGATCAGGAAGAAAATCAGCAACCCGGAGATTAATGAATAAATGTGGGATTACAAAGAATCAATTACATTTGTGAAATATGACAGAAACGTTTATTAAACTTGTAGGTGACTCCAAAGCATATGCCCTACTTCATGTCATTAATGTTTAGAAGAGCATGATAGAAAGGGAAAAGGAAGGAAAGCTGTGATTGTAAGTAAAACAAATTTTGTTCTTAACAGTATTTTTATAATATAAGACATATATTGCAAGAAATAAAAGTAAAGATTTCAGTTATTTTTCTGTGTAACAGGGATAAAGTAAATAGGTGTCCCTATCTTCCTTCCTTCCTTCCTGTTCAGTTTTAAGAATTGTAGGCACAGCAATGTAAGAAGAGACGAAAGCCTGGGCAAATAGCATGATACATGTGAAACTGATGTGTTTCTTACTTTTGCACAGGGTAATGACTGGATTAAATCTCTTGGCTTGATCTAATAAGTTTTAAGGGGAAGCAAGTAAATGAAAGAACACTGAATATAATAAGTTTTCCTCTAGCAAATAAATGTTCACAAAGAAACATGAGAAGCTTGTAGTGGAAGGCAAATGTGTCTCTGGTTCTCATGTTTCTATCAAGACATTCTTTCAATGGCTAGGAGACCATGTTTTCTGAAAACATTTACATTGTTTTCTACATCTGGAAGAGGAATACAGCCAAGACAAAAACAGATAGCACTAAGTAGAAGCACAGGCTGTACTATGCGTCTTAGCATGGATAACCTTTTTATAGGTTATTCTGAGTCGTGAGTGCGGCTGTCAGCTTGGGAAAATTGTTCCTATTAACAGGGTTAAATTTCATTATTTGAAGATTTAGATTATTGCGTGTTTGCGCTCAGTTAATAGGTTTTGGGGTGTGTTAAACAAAAAGTCTTGTAAGATGTGATGTAGGCTCAAATAGATATGACAAGAAACATATAAAACATCAACCTGCCAAAAGTGTATACATATCACACAAAATCTGAAACTAAACATTAAAAAAAAGCTGTTATATGTAGCAGGTGGGAATAACTTATTATAATGACACCACTTTCCATATTACCTTTAAATGTGAATGGTCTCACAGATATATACAAAAAAGAAAACGTAGTGAACTACATTAAAAAATGCAGACTGCAAATAGCTATGCTACAGGAAACACATTTGGAAAGAACTGAGCATGTGAATTTGATAAAGTATTTCAGGGTAGTTATTCAGCAGAATATCTGGGACAAAGGAAAAGGGGAGTACTATATTAATTGCAGGAGAAGCTCCAATAGTGATAGAAGAGGATAAAAAAAGATAATAATGGTAGAGCTGTAGTACTAAGGAACAACTGGCAAAGGAGGAGGATTATGCCCACATGTATTTATATTCCACAAATATGGCTACAATGCAGCTTAAGAAAATTCTGGGAGAAATAATCTGCTTTCAACAGGGAATACTGTTTACAGGTGGGGACTGGAATCTGATTTGCAACAGGAGGATCTATCGGGGGGGGGGGGAATATAACAAAAGTGGGCAGTTTTTGAAGAAATTTATGAAAATATTTAGTATGGAAGATGTGAATTTAGTAATAGGAGTTGAGAGAATTTACACATTATTCCCCATGGTACAAAAAAGTACAGCTGTGTACACTTACCATAAATGTAGATGTTCGAGTTTATTCACTGTTGCAGTCATCACATTTGGGTTATCCCTGCCAGGCTAGCCCTTAGTCGGCCCAAATACCAGAGGCTTAGTATTTCTGCATTGGTCGCTGTTGCTCCAGGATTGACATCAGGTCGCCAGTGGTATAAAATCAGGCAGCTGACACCATTACATCAGTTCTTCTTGCCCTGTCAGGAGCCGCCAAATAGGGAGCTAGGTTATGGTGGAAGAATACCACAAGTAGAAAGTAAATACAAAAAATTCCTTGCAAGGAAAGAGAGAGAGAGAGAGAGAGAGAGAGAGACAAGGGGAAATGAGGGAGGGAAACCAGGACTGCAACAGTGAATACACTAACATCTACATTTATGGCAAATGTACACAACTGTACTATGTTCTTTGTGTTTAACTGTTGTAGTCATCACATTTGGGTTGATTCTCAAACCTGAAGGGTGGAAGCAGTCAAGAAGACTGGGGGCTGGCTAGGATGCCCTGCAAGACTGCGGTGGCAAAGCCTGCCCTGGATTTGGAGAAGATAGTCAGGTGGTAATGCTTGGTGAAGGTATGAACAGATGTCCATGTTGCAGCCTCCAGGATGTCTGAGAAAAGCTGCAGAGGCGGAGGTTGCTCTGGTGGGATGTGTCCTGACCCCCTTTGGGGGTGGTTTCCTGTGCTGTTTGTAGCAGAAATGGATGCAGTGTGCTATCCATTTGGAGACTGTTTGTTTGGATATAGCCTTGCCCTCTGCTCCTGCAGCGAAGCTGACTAGCAATTGATCAGTTTTTCTAAAAGATTTAGTCCTGTCCAGGTAGAATCTGAGCTGTCTGTGCACATCTAGAGAGTGCAAAATCCTTTCCCCCTTGTTTTGTGGGTAGGGAAAAAGGTAGGCAAATGAATGGATAGGTTGAGAGCCACACTGAACACCACTTTTGGCATGAAGGATGGGTTAGTCCTGAGGGAGACCCTGTCAACATGGAAAATGATGAAGGGCTCTACAGCCATAAGTGCTTGTAGCTCTGACACTCTTCTAGCTGAAGTTATGGCCAGAAGCAAGGCTGTCTCCCAAGAGAGAAATTTTTAACTCTGCTGAAGCTGCAGGTTCAAACGTGGGCAGGTTGAGCTTTTCCAACACAAAGTTAAGGTCCCAAGCTGGGGTAGGAGCTCTTCTGAGTGGCCTCAGGTTGTCAGCTCCTCTTAGGAACTGTTTGATGAGAGGGTGCGAGAAAAGAGGTGGCTCTGTGCTGAAATGAGCAGAGATGGCTGAGGCATGAATTTTAATAGAAGAGAAGGACAGACCCCTGTGTAGTAGGTCTGCCAGGTAATCCAGGATGAGAGGTAGGGAGGGCTGTGCCGTTCCATCTCCCTTTGCCTGGATCCAGGTGCAAAACCTTTTCCACTTGTCAGCATAAGATTTTCTAGTGCTGGGGCATCTGGTCTCACGTATAACATCTAGAATTTGTTTGCTTAGACTGGCAGCTTGAGGAGAGGTCAGAGAATAAGCCAGGCTGCCAGGTTGAGGGTTTGCAATTGGGGATGCATGAAATCTCCATTCCTCTGGGTCAGGAGTGTTGGAATTTGAGGTAGGTGCCATGGTGGCAGGGATGACAGGCTGCGCTGCAGTGGGTACCAGTGCCGGCGTGGCCAGTCTGGGACAATCAGGATTGGCCTCAATTTTTCCTCCCTTATTTTGAGCAGTACCCTTGAAATGAGTGGTAGAGGGGGGAATGCATAGACCGAGAGGTTTACCCACTGGAAGGATAGAGCATCTACTTTCCAGGCCTTGCTGAGAGGTTCCCTGGTGCAGAATTTGCTGAGCCGATGACTGGAGTGGGAGGCAAAGAGGCTGACCTTCGGGGTGCCCCATTTCTGGATTACAAGGGTGAAGGTTCTGTGGTCTAGCTGCCACTCATGTGGATGTAGCAGGTTTCTGCTTAAGTTGTCTGCCAGAGAGTTTAGCTGCCACTCATGTGGATGTAGCAGGTTTCTGCTTAAGTTGTCTGCCAGAGAGTTTAGAGAGCCTGGTAGGAATTGTGCTAACAGGTGTAGTTGCATGGCTGATACAGTGTGCCAAAAGGTCGTGGCGAGCCTGCACAGTGCACAGAGGATAATAGTGAGTCCCTCCCTGCTTGTTGACATACCACATCAATGTGGTGTTGTCTGTTTTGATCAGGGAGAGTAGGGGCCTAAAAGCTGCCAGGGAGTGCTGAACAGCTAACATCTCTTTTTTGTTGATGTGCAGATGCATTTGATTTGGGCTCCATTGGCCCTGAATGCACCTGCTGTCCAGGTGAGCACCCCAGGCATAACCTGAGTAGTCTGGGTGGTGTGGGGTTGTGAGAAGGAAGTCCCTTGTTGTGGTAGCATGCTGCTGCCCACCAAAGAAAATCTTTCCTTAAGACAAGGTATCACTGGTATGAGAGTTTCCAGGTCTTGAGAGTGCTGACACCAAAGGCTTTTTAGGTACCTCTGTAGTTTCCTCATATGTAGTCTGGCATATGGAATGAGTAGAATGCAAGAGGCCATGAACCCTAGAGCTTGCAGGATTTTCCTTGCAGATAACTGGGTCCTGGTGGCTAGCTGAGAGAAGTAGGCTGTCAGGTAGGCTTGTTTTTCTGGAGTAAGGAATGCCATCTGGGATGCTGTGTCCAGGCTTGCTCCCAGGAATACAATATATATTTTTTTTTTGTGGGAACTAATTTGGATTTCTTTTCATTGATAGTATACCCCAGGGAGGTCAGTAGGTTCTTTACAAAGGTCAGGTGCTTTAGCAGCTTTTCATGACTGTCTGCCTGAATCAGGCAGTAGTCTAAGTACGGGTAAATTTGAATATTTCTTTGTCTACAAAAAGCAATGGCAGTAGCCATTTTGTGAAAACTCTGGGAGCACTAGATAAGCCAAAGGGAAGCACAGAGAACTGAAAGTGCAGTGATCCTGCCCTGAAACGTAGGTATTTCCTGCATGATTCCCTGATTGGGATGTGTAGGTAGGCCTCTTTTAGGTCTAGGGTGGCTAACCAAGCATCCTTGGAAAGTATAGGTAGAAGCTACTGGAGGGTGAGCATTTTGAACTTTGGTATCACCAGAAAGGTGTTTAGAATGGATAGATCGAGGATGGGGTGCCATGTGCCCTCTTTTCTGGGCACCAGGAAGAGTCTGGAGTAGAAACCTTGGCTTATCTGTTCTGCAGGAACATGCTCTATTGCCCTCATGGAGAGCAGGAAAAGGACTTGCTTTTTGGCCTCTGCCCACTGGTTTGGAGGAAGACCTGGGAACCCTTTTGGGGTTGGCAGTGTGTGGAAATAAAATTTGTATCTCTGGGACACTATGTTGAGGACCCAGCAGTCGTTGGTAATGGTAACCTAGTTGCTTGTGTGGAAGGAGAGTTTTCCTCCTGGAGGTAGGAGCAGGTGGGCAGAGGGAGGGTGTGGAAGTGTAAAGTCATTGCGAGTTCTTACCATGAGGGGGTTGCTTTGTGCACTCCTATTTTGAAGAGGAGGAACTTCATTGCTTAGATCTCTGCATTCGCTGGGGCTGTTGTCTGGGGGTTCTGAGCTGGCCTGGAGGGGGCAGGAAAGGACCAGTGCTTGGAGGGGCAATGCCTACTGAACCACGGTGGCTGGACCTGTAACAGTCTGTCTGCATACATTTAGCTTCTTCTTCCATCTTTTTTAAGACCTCTTCTGCCTTGGTGCCAAATAAGTTGTCTTTGTGCAAGGGTGCGTCCAATAATTTGGATTTGACATGGTCTGGCAAGGTCTGCTCCTTAAGCCAAGCATGCCTTCTAAGGACAGAACCAGTGACTGCTGCCCTGCAAGATGCTTCTGGGGCATCAAAACCACATTGTAAAGTGTGCTTAGTTACTTGACTTGCAGAATGCATTAACTCTTGTAACTATTTTCTGCACAAGAAGGTAAAGAAGATATTTTTTTGTTTGAGGAGTTCCATGGTATGTTGCTAATATTTCAGCATGAACTGATAATTTAATGCTCTAATAGCAAGAGTAGCAGAAGTGTATACTTTTTTACCCAATCTGTCTAATGCTCGGGAATCCCTATCTGAGGGGGTGGGATTCTTAGCTGAAATTGCTTTGATTCCTTTAGGTGCTTGAGAGATTACCTCAGGGTCAGCAGTAGGATTTTTGAAAAGAAATTTGTGAGTCAGGGACTCTATAATACCGGTCAGGTTTCCTGGGAGCAGGAGGGAGGGTATCAGGCGTCAGACTGAATTCCATAAAAACATCATCCACAACATCTAGGACAGGAGGAATGGCCAGAAGTCTGTGCTGTGGAAGATTTAAGAATTCCCCAAGTCTCTCTTTTGACTGAGGATAGTCCTGACATTCCCATTGGAAATGCTCCCTTAAAATATGTAGAGTTTCCGAAAAGGAAAAGTCCTCTGGTAGAGAGGCTGAATGGATGGATTCCTCTGCATCAGAATCATAAGCAGAGAGGGATTGTATATCTTCATATTCAAATGCATCAGTCATCGGACTCCTGTTCAGATAAAACTACTGGGGACAAGTCTCTTTCTTTTGGAAGGGGTAGCCTGGCTTCCCCTATTAAGCATTATTAGTTCTTGCTCCATTTTAAGCATTTGAGACTGAGGCAAGGAAGCAGGTGCCTGAGCTTGAGTCATTGTTTTTTTGGGTGTGGTTCGTACCTTGGGCATTAGAAACTCAGTTGTTTTCGAAAGAACTGAAGACGCGAAAGAAGTTGTCAGTCTGTGTAGAGTATTGGTAGTGCAAAGTACTTCCTCGCAAGCCGGTGCCTGCTCAGTGGCTCCAGTCCCATCCAAGGTAGAGACAACCGCAGGATCCTTCGTCGAAGAGTCTCGAGGCTTGTCAAACTCTGAAAGGGTCTCGGTAGCGGCCTGCGAATCCACAGAAGTGGGCATCAAGTTGGAGAAAGCACCCCACTGAGGACCG
The DNA here is from genome assembly GCF_019279795.1 of Protopterus annectens. NCBI lineage: Eukaryota > Metazoa > Chordata > Ceratodontiformes > Protopteridae > Protopterus > Protopterus annectens. The sequence goes on from NC_056725.1 coordinate 510,919,232, forward strand.
GAGAACCGACGACTAGCTTAACGGAAGTGTCATCGGCAGTTTTGGACCTGTGCGGTCTTGTCTCTGTCTTTATCCTTACGTTTTTTTTGGAAGATCGGTAGTCGGATGGCTTACTGAAGCCATATCGGAATTAGAGGACAGAGTGAAAATATCTAGCTACAGTAAGGGTCTGATGATGTATAGTTTTGGCTTTGAACAAAGCACAAAAGCGACAGTGGGGAACGTCGTGGTCTGGGCCTAAACAGGTGACATAGTAAGAATGAAAGTCTTGGTGTGGTATTTGCTTTCCACAGGCGAAACAACTGTTAACTTTTTCTGATATCTGTTAGAGCAAGAAAAAAGGATCACCAATGGTGTACTTAGCTTTAGAAGACTTCAACTTCAGTTCGGAAATGTAAACTCAGGTAGCGTCCGACTGGCACTCGTGCGAACTGCTTCTGCTTTGGGCTCCTCGGCAAGAAAGACTGACGTAATGGCATTGGCTGCCTGATTTTATACCACTAATAACCTGATGTCAGTCCTGGAGCGACAGCAATCAATGCAGAAATACTAAGCCTCTGGTATTCGGGCCGACTGAGGGCTACCCATGGATAACCCAAATGTGATGACTGCAACAGTGAAACACAAACATCATCTGGGATAGGCTAGACAGAAATTATATTTAACTGAAAGTTCTGATACACATCCAATAACTATTTCAGATTGCACACCAATAACAAAACAAAAATGTAGGGTAATGAAATAAAAATGAGACTGGCACTTCCCCATCTATCCGTTAGAGAGGAAATTTAAGGAATTGGTAGTGGAAATTATTCAGAAGTTATTAGGGAAGACAAAAATTTCTTCTGAAAATATAGTTAGGGAGTAGGATAAAACTGAAGTGGAGTTCAAAAATAAGGTGGAAATAAAGGAAAGATACATGGTTAAGCAGCAACAAGAATTATTTAGAGGGACTGACAAAGGTTGAAGGTTGATGAATTGCAGAATAGGGAGAATCTCACAGAAGAAGAGGCTCAATCTTAGAGTGCTAAAGAGAAAATAAGGGAGTACCTCGATAATATCCATGAGTTCATAATGACTGCTAAGCAACTGTTTTTTTTTTTTTTTTGTTTTATTTATTTTTTTTAAATAAATACAGAGTACAAAAGCTTTTAGCAAAATGGCTCAGATAACAGAAAGTAGAAAGTGTTACTGTCAAACTTAGATAGACTATAAAAAGGCAAATAGCCAGAGATCCTGTACAGGCATTAGAAATACTTCGGAAATGTTATGAAAATCTGTATAAAGCAGGGAAATGTGGAAATCAAGAAGAAGTACAATTGCAAATGTTTGTGGAACAATTAAATATGCCAAGGTTAGAGGTAGATGATGTTTAATTAGTAACAGGTAGAACAGAATTACAGGAGATAAAAATGGTGATATATAACCAATCTATACAAAAGTCTCAGGAATACATGGTATCCCTATGGAAGTTTGGAAGCTAGGAAGGATAAAAGTGATAAATACCTGGAAGGAAAAGAAGCACCAACATCCTGGAAGAAAGCAGTGGTGGCTGTAAAACCTAAAGATGGTAAAGACCCATCAGATCCAACTTCACATTGGTCCATTTCAATTCTAAACCATGATTATAAAGTATTTATGTCTATAATGGCAAAGGTGATGCCAAAATTGACAGATATGGACCAATGTGATTTTGTGGAGGGAAGGTAAACATCTAACAGCATTAACTCATTAACCCCGAGTACCTTCTCACAGCACCTCTGTGCTTACCTCCGAGCGCGCTGTGATAAGCTAGTAATTAAATGTAGTCAAAGCAGAGTCCCTTCCACAAACACATCTAACTTTATAGCCGTATTGCAGCTCCACTGTTAAAAAATAAGTTGAAAAAGTACCTGAACTTGTTCATGTACTTTCTCAACTTACTTTTCATTGTGGAGTAGCATGATGTTCATATTTAACTTTGAGTAAATCGGCTATTTATATAAGTAATCTTAGTAAGCCGATTCTCTATGCATTGCAAGGAGCGAGTGGTGGCAGCCAATCGGATTAACCCATGTCAAGCTGCCACTGGCATAACTCCTCCACCTCCGATCTTAATTTTCTTTGATCTTTTTAATTAAATAGCAGGTTTAGCAGAAGCAATCTCCTTTCCTTTTTTCCCGTGTGTGTGCGCAGGTTTTTGACTGTAGAATAAAAGCAATACTACGAAGATCTTGCAAGATAAAAAAATCAAGCAAAGTAAGGCTACAATGGAGTCCTTTCCCAGAGTAAAGGTGAGTTGTTACTGGAAGTCCTAGCTCGGCAGAATTGTGCCAGATAATATTTTCCATAGTTCTTTTTGGTCTTCCTGTATTCATTCCTTACGTACAATATACTCTTTGGACTGACTGTGATTAAGTTTCATGTCATCGACATGTGGTTATTTGCTGCAGAAACATTTAAAGCTACTGAAAAAAAAACACACACAATTTTACACTGTTCATTTGCCAGCTCACAACCAGACACCATAGATTCTGAATTGATATAGTCCGAGCATATTAAAAAAAAAAATCTTAACTGAATTAAATTACTGCCATCTACCTCTTTTGTGGGTTTCTCATAATTTTCCTTTTGCAACATATGCATCAAATCTGTAGGTATTCATTCCTCATTTTCTAGTTTTCCACTTGTCTACATTGTTCATATGCTGTCAGCTCCTGTGCAGGTGGAAGGGGGAAGGGAAAGGCATTTTCATCACCTTCCCATTGTGTGGTGCAGCCGATACCTTCCCAAGGAGGCAAATTATACTGTTTACTGCTTTTTGGAACATCCGGTTTGACGTAAAGATGTTCTCTGTCTTGAGCAATTTTAAACCGCATCATGGGGGTGATCACTGTTTGCTTCAATGTACTTACTATTCCTGAGCAAGTAACAGTGAGACTGGGTGAAAATAGTTCAAAACAAATTATTGTACAAAGAGTCTGCTATTTTAAAGTATGTCACTTTAATGCCTTCAGGCTTGAATTTTGAGTATAACTGGAAATAATTAATTTACTGACTGACTGATCATGTTTTAATTTTCTATTGTATACAAGTGTTTTTATAGATTTGTTTGTTGCTCCTTGAAGGCTTGTTAGCCAAGGAGCTAGAGTCTATTAAAGCTTTTGTCCTTTGGTCAGTCAGTCGCTAGTTATTTTTTAGTACTAATAGCAACAGTTTGTGTAGACAGAAAGGCGCATACATCTCTACATGTAGATTCTTATATATTTTTTTTAAGGTAAATAGCTTTAAAATGAAATGAAGTTGTGAAACTGTGATAACTGACAAGTTTATGAGGCACTTGAACTAAATCGGACATCAGTGAGGAATTGACTAAACATTATGCTCGAACATTTTTATTGGCATCTTGCTAGCGAGAGAACAATTTTAGTTAAAAGGGCAATGGCATGGACCTTTCTGAAAAGGGGGAAATGAAAGTATAGGAAGAAGAGAAATTACTGGTTTCTAAATAAAAGCACTTCCTTGGTAATTGCAGTATAAGAAAGCATTTAGTAAACAGGTGTAACACATTAGATTATGGGCAGACTATTGTTGTTTTTACTTTAGTGAAAATATTTAATTTTTTACTAGATGTTTGCAGTTGTCCTGTGATGGAAAGAAATTAACATTAGTTTTATAATAACCACAGGTGAAATAATTTGCTGTAGCATGAATAACCTCAAAGTAAGTAAAGCTTATGAGAGTTCTCATGTAGGTGGAGTGTTGGGTTTTAGGTGGAAGGGTCGTGTGCTTCTTTTAAATTGACTTCTGTTATATTTATGATATAATAAGATCTAATATAACAATGGGCCAGATTCAGGAAGCCTCTGTGTAAGAGTTATAACTCTTACACGGAGGCTACAGTTAAACGGTGTGATGTCAGCATGACATGCATATGCATGAGGTGCATGAGGCATGCTGAATCACACTGTAACTCTTACACGGTCCGTGTAAGAGAGTAGGGGGCGTGTCCGTAGGCTAAGCCCTGCATGCGGACACACCCCCGTAAGTGTAGAATGGCTGAAAGTAAACGGCCACGAGAGAGGCCATGGAAATGTAAACAAACACACTACACAACACATTCCCCCACAGACCATCAGTGTACAAAGTGAACAGAGGCTATAAAATTAAAATAAAAACTGTTTTATTTTTTATAACCCCCGCAAATGTGTGCTACTGTGTGCGCGAGTGTGCTACTAGCGCAACTGCAAGTAGCAATCAGTGGAAAAGGATATGAGAACTAAATATGCAAAGTAAGCCAAGAAGAAATAGCTTAGCGGTATAGTTGCCGGCTTAAGAGTAGGCAGGCAGGGTTCGAGCCCACACAACAACCTTTTTTTTTTTTTTTTGTAAATAAGCACTAAACAAGCCCCTGACAGTATTGTCCAAATGTAAAAGTATACCCTTTTGTAAAATGGAATGAAATGGAGCATATATATTGAAGTAACACAATAATAAAAATAATTAGAAATGTACTGATAGCTAAGCTGCTGTGAGACACAGTGCCCGTAGCTGCGTAGTGTTTAAAAAGCTGCAAACTGTATGCCCGTTGCCAAGCACTGGTTTAACAGGCTGAAACTGTTTGCAACTAGCTGTGCTCAGCTTAACATGTGTGTCACTAGCCAATTAAGGTTTATCCCAGCGCACACCGTTTGCGCGCCGCTCCCACAAGCTAACTGCCAGTGCGCATGCATTAGCTCCGCGCAAACGAGCGCAGACCTGCTTAAAAGTGCTTATGGCATGTTTGATTGACAGGTCCTCAACTCATTTCTGTCAGGAAAATTAAAAATCAGTGGTTAGATTCGAACCCAGGATACCATGCACTAGAGTCAAGGTACTAAACCACTAAGCCATGACAGCAATACCTAGAAATGCAGAAATAGCATATATATGGGATAAAATACAGAATGGAGCATGATAAAGCATTTTCAGTGAAGTAGATACAATTCCAAAATGGCCAATCAGAGAAATGTGCGGGAAAAGTGGCATATATAAGCCCCATAGGCGGGAATACACACCATAACCGATTGTAGAACAGACCTACAGTCAGAATGAGTGGAGTAGGTGAGGGACGTTGCTTTCGAGCACAGCGTTGGGGCGTTGAGGAGTCCAGATACATGGTCTGGCTCCTTGTCCATCATCACAAGGCCCAACTCATGCAGGGCCAGGTCTCATGGGGAGCGTACAGGGCGGAGGCATGGGACCAGTTGGCTCGTGATCTGACCAGTGCTACTGGCATTCCACGCACTGGTGAGCAGGTCCGTCACCACCATGCGGACCTGAAGCGGCGTAAGCAAGACCAGTTGACCCAATGGATCCAGGAGGCCCGGGATATGCCCAACGCCCCACTACTGAGTAAGTTACATTTTACTCATGTATGTAAGGATTTCAACTAGCTGATACCATGGAGATGTGTAGTCCAATATTACTTCCTTTGTATTACAGCTGCAGGTGTCCGCTCTGCGAACCGTGAGACGCATGACCATAGGCTGGCGTGGCTGCGCCACCATGCAGGTTAGTAACCCCATCTAGTACTTGTAAATAAATATTATAGTGTAGCATGTATCAGAACACTGCAGTGTATTGATTAAAAGTAATCTAATGTGCAAGCAAGAATTGAAAGTTTGCAGGTATGGCTGCAACAATTTCATCAGTATGCAAGTGTGACTGGAAAAATAATTTATAGAAATAAATAGTGCTGTAATACAGATGTCCCACCATTAATTAAATGTAGTATAACCTGCAGTAGTCTCCAGAGTACAGCTTCAGAATCTGAGGCAGTCACATGTGTGATTTATCCCCTGTTGAAATGCTGAATCATGACAGAAGTGAGGCTGTTGGAAAGTGTTTGAATCACCACAGGTCTAATATGTGAACAAAGCCTAGAAGTACCAACCTGAACTGTGAAGTTGCAGGATGTGTGAGAGTGACAGAAAGGGTCATGTATGAATAAATAAAGTAGTAATAACCCCTGAATATATTAGCCCCAGTGTGTTTCCACAGAACTAAATGCATGTGTGAAGTACAAATTAACATCCCAAAGTGATTTCAGTGTGTCTGAATCTGGAATGTCAAGGCCAAAATCTGTATATGGTGATAACAGTAAACAATTTGCAGATAGAATGAATGATTATCTGACAGACTAAACAGCCATAGTTGTCCCCTGTCCTGTCATCAAAGTGTAGCAGGATGATGTATCTGATCAAATTAAAAATAAGTAGGATAGTGATGTATTTGTAACAGGTGTAGCATGACAGTCAAATAAAAATCATTTTGAAACATCAGCCTCAACTTAATTGTGTACCTATTACAAATGTATATCAATGTGTAACTTATGAATGTGTCATCACTTTCTATCTCCACCCAACCCTATAATTCCATATAACACCACCCAATAAATATTGGTATGTGAACATTTCATTAACCATGGACATTTGTCCGTTTCAAAAATATATGCAGAAACAGCCCTGAAAATTGTTAATTTGTACCCAATATTGTCAGCTAATGTACATATATGACAGTATGTATATGTACACATATGTATATATAGCATAATAATACATACATAATACATAATATATATAGTTGTGGGTGTCAGTATGCATACACACTCACTACAGGGAACAGGTGGGAAAAATGCAGCAACCTGAATTCACAACACAGCATGAAGCATGAGATATGTACTAACCTTCACACTCACAGAACATTTTCCAACAGCATACCAGCATGGTCCACGCCCTTACAATCTGAAAGGGCAACGCCTATCTCACATACCTTTTTATAGCACTGTCCTGAAATCACAGTGAGACATGCAATCAGTACACAACTGGCTGTATGCAATTAGCCAATGCTGCCTTACAATTGGTGCAGAGGCCATCACATGGGCCTATGCAGATACCTAAAAGCATTCAGTACCCACACTCCACACATGCAATACAATCATTGCACAAACCTGAGAAAGAGAGAGAGAGAGAGAGAAACAGAAATACGAAAATAAACAGACTGACAAGAGCAAAACCAGCAGCAGCAGCAGAAAACTGCAAGCAGCAAGCAGCATCACTGATACAGCAACAGCTACCACAAACACAGGTAATGCAAAGTAGCAGGTTAATACTGTGTTTACTGTGACACCTCCAAATGTATCATAGTTCACTATCTATAGGTATGTCCATGAGATAGGTTGTGTGTACATAGTCCTGAAATATATACATATGTAATATTATGGTCTGTTCGTGCATGTGCCCTGTTCATACCTGCAAATCTGATGGCCTGTTGCCATTAATCAACCCTGCATGTTGTTTGATTGTGTATTTCCGTTCAAATAATGCATGTGATATTGATATGCCCCTTGTTCAATGGTGTTAATATCTGGGTGTTTGTTTAATGGGAATACCAATGCATGCTGTTACAACGAATCTGAATGGAATAATATGCCACTAACCCAAACTAACATAACTACTCACAAACCTAGAACGCTTGGGAAGGCAGGTCTCAGCGGACCCACCTCTCCCACCTCAGCTGGTGACTGCACCTGGCACTAGTGCCCAGGCCGGACCCTCCTCCGGTGGCCCTGTGCCACCTTCGGGTGGAAGCGCTGCAGGGGATGGGGCCCGTCCCCCCTCTGCAAGCGTGGCCGGAGGAGTTTGTCCACTCACCCTCCAAGGTGTCCGGTCTGTGGTGCGAAGGGAGATCCAAGACTCCGTTCTTGGGCCCCTACGCCAGCTCGAGGCTCGTGTGGCACAGCTAACGGCCCCGGCCGTTGCCCCGCCTACACAGCCCCCAGCACAGCCCCGTCCTGGGCTGTGAAGGAACAGTGGCAACTGCCTATGGATGGGGATATCAGTTCCACTGTTGCCATCTGTGGGCTCATGCGTCTTGGATATCCCAACCTCTGTCCCGTCAATTGTGTAACCCCCCCCCCCCGTGTGTCATACACCGCCCCTGTATGCGTCTTGTCTGTCTTGTCTGTTAACCTACCCAACCTACCTCCCCAGCTATACCGACTTCCTTCACCTGACATACCACTCTCCCCTGAAAAAAAAAAAAAAAAAGGGCACTCTGTACCCACAAAAAAATTACGCCCCATACATAGCTGTCCATGTCGCACACCTGTCCACTTGACATTGAAACTGTTAATTACAATTGGCTCTACAACAAACATTAATGTTGTCCTGACACCTCTCTCAGGGGTGGAAGGTTTCAAATGTCTCACCAAAATACATGGAAATGCACAGCTGTTGCTGCTAAAGACATGGGCATCTATGGGCCTTACCTACATCCCTCCTGCAAATCCCACGCTTGTTTCCCTACTGTCTTACCCTCTTTGTGACCCCTTTTCACCACTTTCCTGTCACCCCTTTTCTTTTCTTTCAAAGAAATTAGCGGGTGTGCTTGTGTTAGTGGAGCCCACCGTCAGTGCGCATGCGTGAGCTCCAGCAACGAAAGCAGACCTGGTTTAAGTGCTTAAAAGTGCCTTTATGGCACTTTGATTGACAGGTCCTGTACTCATTTTGAAAGTCTGGAAAGAAAAATAAATTCCTACTGCCAGTCTCGAACCCAGGACCTTGGTAACATTAGTATGTATGACCTACCACTAAGCCATGACTGCCATACAAGAACATAGTGCTAAAATAAATATAACATGTAATAGTAGGAATCAATATAAAGGCAATATAGGAGGTGTACTACCCAACACATCTCAGGTAGAGTTTTAATGTCCGAATTACTGGATTCCCACACTAGTTCAGTGTTAACAGAAACAGCCCTACTAATTGTTCGCTTGTACATAATAATGTAAGGTAATGTACACATAAGAAGGTATGTAAATGTACACATACATATATATAAATATATAGTAATACATATGAAATATAGTCGTAGGTGTCAGTATCCATACACACTCACTACAGGAGACAGTGAAGATAAATGCAGCAGCCAGAATCTGCAACACAGCCTGACTCCTGTGAGACCTACTAACCCCTTAACTGCTGGAAGGTGCCTTCAGCACTTTAATTGATAGACCCTGTACTCAATTTGAAAGCAAAATACAAGCATACTAGTAGGCCCTACCACAAGACCATTGTAACACTAGTCTGTATGACCTACCAGCAAGACATGACTCTCATACAGGAATATAGTGCTAAATAAGTGGAACATGTAATAGTAGGAATGAAGATAAAGGCAATATAGTATGGGTACTACCCTAAGCATGTCAAACAGACCTTCACTGTCCCAATTACTGGATTCCCATACTAGTGTGTGTTAACAGAAACAGCCCTGAAAATTGTTAATTTGTACCCAATATTGTCAGCTAATGTACATATATGACAGTATGTATATGTACACATATGTATATATAGCATAATAATACATACATAATACATAATAAATATAGTTGTGGGTGTCAGTATGCATACACACTCACTACAGGGAACAGGTGGGAAAAATGCAGCAACCTGAATTCACAACACAGCATGAAGCATGAGATATGTACTAACCTTCACACTCACAGAACATTTTCCAACAGCATACCAGCATGGTCCACGCCCTTACAATCTGAAAGGGCAACGCCTATCTCACATACCTTTTTATAGCACTGTCCTGAAATCACAGTGAGACATGCAATCAGTACACAACTGGCTGTATGCAATTAGCCAATGCTGCCTTACAATTGGTGCAGAGGCCATCACATGGGCCTATGCAGATACCTACAAAAGCATTCAGTACCCACACTCCACACATGCAATACAATCATTGCACAAACCTGAGAAAGAGAGAGAGAGAGAAACAGAAATACGAAAATAAACAGACTGACAAGAGCAAAACCAGCAGCAGCAGCAGAAAACTGCAAGCAGCAAGCAGCATCACTGATACAGCAACAGCTACCACAAACACAGGTAATGCAAAGTAGCAGGTTAATACTGTGTTTACTGTGACACCTCCAAATGTATCATAGTTCACTATCTATAGGTATGTCCATGAGATAGGTTGTGTGTACATAGTCCTGAAATATATACATATGTAATATTGCTGTACATGTTGCCCATACTTAAAACTTCCATAGCTTAGAACACAAGGCCAGTTGTGCATATGATGCAGTAGTTACCAGAGTCAGTACAGGTTACTCCTCATTGGCGTGGGACCACTGTGTATGTATGGCACTGTTCAGGTACATATCCCGTAGTATGGCCAGGGATTAATATCAGTCTGCCATGTGGTGCTATGTCCTCCAGGGGTGAATGTAGCACACATCCAGGGATACCATTTCGTAACAGTCATGCAATGTGTTCTGCAATGATGAGGGTGGCTCTCACCTGGACATTTGAGAGGATAGGGAGGTTACAGTCATCTGGGATAACTAATACCACATGTGTAGGAGAATGGGGGGGGGGGTACCTGCACCTAAACTGTCTGCAACAATGTTGCCAATATTTGTGCATTTGGTGAATGTGAAGCATCTTAACACTGCTGACCACAGATGCCTTGCCATCATGTGAATCTGCCCTGTGCTGCAGTAGCCTCCTACTATTGTTATACAATGTGCCTGTATCTGTAGTAAACTGGACAGGATTAATAAGTGGTGTGCAGTTGTTCTGGGTTAGATATGTGTGTGCACAGTACATGCAGTATGTGGGATGTCTGTGGTAAGCATATTCAAAGGTGCCGGCGGTGTGTGTTGTGGCTTCCACTGGCCCAATGGGCTGCATGGATAGCATCACTGTCATAACTAGTGAATAACTGTGTAATTACATGCATACATAGCAAGGTAGTGTACTGTGCTTGTGGTGTTGTTCGGATATGTATATCCAGGCTGAGTAATGTGTGTCCACATCACAGGGTTGGATGGCAACACACATCCAGTATGTAGGGATGAACACCTAGAGTGTGTCAGACGTGTCGCCTGTGCAGAAATATCCGGCCATTACCTGTGCATCCCCCATAACACACACACATGCAACATATGGCAGAAGTACTATAGCAGTACACACATGTTCATAGGTTCATACTAGGCTATTTGCCCTAGGGCATTGGTAAGCCTAGTAGAATGTGTTTGTCTTTCGCCACCCAATTACAAGTTATGCTGCTATGCCCTTGTCCGATGTTAGTATACTGTGCCTCTGTCTAACAGTGACATAGAAGTGATACCTGGGGTACAACTATGATCTCCATTCACTCATCCAGCTTCCTATGGAAGAGAGTCAATGAGGGACTCTGCCTAACCTGTAGTGTGAGCTCATTACAGAGTGAAGGGAGCCTCTCGGTTAGGAATATGCCCCTCCAGCATGTCCATGTATGTCAGTGCTGAGATCCAGGTCTCCTAAGCATGTGGCTGTATGGGACTCTGATTGCCTGAGGTGCAGCATGTTCATTACTGCTGGGTAGGACATGGCTGTATATGGCACGCACAGATTGCCTCTGAACAGGCAGTATTCCACTGAGTCCAGCTGGATTTCCTTTACCTGGGCAGCATATGACATCTGTATGAGCCATTGCATCCCCTTGATGAGGTACTGTTGTCCTGTACCAGTTGCTGTAGGTGTCTGGGTAGGTACATCCCAAAAGGTGCATTGTACGCAATTATAGGCCTGATGATGGATGAGTAAAGAGGCACAATGACCTCCCCTGCCATACATGTGAATCCCTCATGATTAGCTGGGCTATATAACATGTCTTTCAATCCACGTTGGCCATGTGGTTGACAAATGACAGACCGCTACCATGTTTCTTGCCCAGGTCCCCAACTACGTCTTCTGTACTCAATGGCCTAACACCTATGTTGTACTTTGCCACCAATGTGGAGGCGTGGGAATCTGCATTGAATACTGATACTCCCCTCCCTTGTTCAAGTGTTGGGGCCGACAAGAATGGTAACAGCTATGACTTGGTAGTACTGGTGTGCTCTTGTGAAACCTGAAAC